>NC_080540.1:275908722-276256988 GCF_028640845.1 Ahaetulla prasina | reverse complement strand
CCACATGACCACAGAGACGTCTTCAGACAGCACTGGCTCTTCAGCTTTGAAATGGAGATGAGCACCGCCCCCTAGAGTCGGCAATGACTAGCACGTATGTGCGAGGGGAACCTTTACCTTTACCTTTACCTTTAGGATATTAATGAGCCATGGTGAAGCAGTGGATAGAATGCAGTACTGCAGGCTACTTCTGTTGATTGCCAGGTGCCTGCAGTTTGGCAGTTCGAATCTCACCAGGCTCAAGGTTGACTCATCTTTTCATCCTTCTGAGGTCAGTAAAATGATGACCCAGATTATTGGGGGCAATAAACTGCTTAGAGAGGGCTGTAAAAGCACCGTGAAGCAGTATGTGCTATTACTATTGCTATGGCAAAGTTTAAGTGATCTTAATGTTGAATGGCCTTGGAGACATCATGAGTCTCTTCGGAGAGAGGATTTCCTATCTGACTACCACTCCCTTCTGCATGACAGAATGGTGTGTGACTAAGTCACCTAAATGGGGTGCATCACTTTGACGTCAAAGCAGGAACCACCATGTTCTTCTAAATTCTGCAGATAAGAAACATGCACAAGAAGAGCAGACTGATTTATAATCCTTCTCTTCAGCAGAGAGAAAGGGTGGATGGGTAGATGGACAGACAGGCAGATAGAGAGTGTCTAGGCTGCCCTGCCTCTTCTTATATCCACTCTTCCTTTTGATTCTCATAGTGTCTCAATGGCAGGGAAATAAAAGAATGTGTAACTACTATATTCTTTCTACTTGAAAATTGAAATGATCCAATCCTCATTACCACTGCAGGAACCCCCATTCCCTCATTTTGAAACATGGGAAGCAATCTTGATAAATGAAGAAACCTTAATGGTGAATCAGCTAACAAAGCACATAATAGTTCACATATATTTACATTCATTAATTGTCCCTAAATCTATCCTGTAAGGAAGCATAAATAAAAAATGTGGGGGCATTGAGTTCCTCACAGCAAACTGCTGCTTTCTCAGTAGTAAATAACTTAATCACACAGACTGTAGGGTTTTAGACTAATGAATGTTGTAATCCTACCAAAAGTGTTAAATTCTAGTAATAGTGGTTATTGCATTCTGAGACAATAAAATATTTGCTTCAAAAAATGTTTAAAGGAATAATCTTACATTACTCATGTCTTCTACCATCCCTGAGTGGATCAGGCTAGTGTACAGCCTATAAAACAAAGTAAGTCACCCTCTCATTTTTTTGTCTCTATTTGTTCCTCTATTCCTATTAAAATTGTAACACATCAACATCACTGCGTCTCACCAAAGTTATTTATTATTTCAACCCATATGCCTCTCCATTTCAAGACATTCCCTTTCCAGACCCTCTTTATACCTTCAAGACCCAATGTGTATGTTTGCAAATTATTCCACTGTATTGTTTATAAGGTATGACTGGATCCACACAGCATGTTAAAATTTAATGAACAAATCGTAATTGGCTGAGTTTGTATAATACAGTAGGCTATAAACAGTTGGTTACAAACTATAATGATTCAGTTCACACAGTGTGCTAAGTTGCGTGTTTTCTTTTTGCAAGGTCTAGGTCAGTGATGGTGAACCTTTTAGACACTGAGTGCCCAAACTGTGCACATGCTTGCACGGGCATGTGTGAATGCGTGCATGCGTGGACATGTGTGAATGCACGTATGCACAGACATGCACAGCAGAGACCCGAAGACCAGCTGGCCGGTGGGAAATGGGGCATCCCAACACTGGCAGCATGGCAAGAGGTAAAATATTTTCTTTCATGAGCTTCTGTTTCGTTGTTTGCAGGGAAACAGAAGCTAATGAAAGAAACGCCACGGAGATCTGACCTGGGGCGAGGGCACACGTGCCAGAAGAGTGGGCTCTGTGTGCCATCTCTGGCATGCATGCCAGAAGTTTGCCATCACAGTTCTAGGTTGAACATGTTGGAAAACTTGACAAGGTTTCCAAGAGGCTGCACGTAGAACAAGAAGCATGTGAACAAGATGGTGGATTTTGGAGTTCCTCTTCAAAATTCAGATGAAATATCTTAAAGAACAGGTTTGTAATTAGAGAGTCCACCTGCATCCACTATGCGTGCTGTAGAACCATAAAACACCTATGATAAAAAGAGCTGAATAATTTTATCCAGTCAGCTGACAAACTAGTTGGGTTTTTATCTGTAGTAGAATCTTAGTATGAAAGACATATGCCCTGGTAATCTCAAAGTTGGATTACTACATTGTTTTTTAAATAATGGATGATCCTTCAAGTCTGCCCAGAAATTAGAGTTGACACACAATGTAATATGAGGAATAATGAGCAGCATCTCTCAAAAATGCCATAGCACTTTGGTGTTGAAGCAGTTACAATATTTGCCTGTTATTTTCCAAACCCAACTCAAGATGTCACTTAGTGTTCATAGATGAGAGCCGATATGGTCAATTGGTTGAGGCAGGATATAAATATAACAAATAAGCAGAAAGTTCTACAGAAAAAGGTATTTACCTACACTTGTAAAACCCAATGTATTATCTCAACCTTTCAACTGGGCACTGTTTGCACAACCTGCTACTGATGTAACCAAAATTGATAGTAACTTCTGCTTTTTCCATCATGGAACAAAATGCCATTGGATCAAGATATTGTGTCTTTATTGTTTATGCTGCTGGTTTTTTAAAAATATATTCATCCATGAGGTTTTGAAATTTTATGTTTATATCGTAATCTCTGCTGGCTGTTTGTAGTGCCATAAATATTTTTTTTCATAATAAAATTAAACAAACTTAAACCTGCACTGTGGCTCTTGGAAGATTTTGACTCTGACAAAATGGTTACTATGCAGCTATAGCCATCCCAATCCATGTGATTACAAATAGGGAGTTACAGTGCCCAACATGTATTTTCTAAGAATGGTTTTTAACTTTGTTATTCTTAAGAAATGCAGGATGTTAGCTTTCCATTCTTTTTTATTATTATTTTTAAAAGAATGCAGAGCAGGGGCATTGGAGGTCTCAAGGAACCTATCAAGTGGCATATTGCCCCAGTGTCATTTTAGGAACCAAAGCCAGGGCTTAGTAAGTTGTATGAATTAATGTCTAGAAAATTTATGCAGACATATCTTGAATGCCATTCTCATTTTTCCCGTTTCCATTTTTTTCTTGTTTTTAGAAACTATTTGCAAATTTCTTGTTTTTAGAAACTATTTGCAAATATTAATGAAAAGCTCTTGGTAGGTAGTTCAGAAGCTTGAACATTTTGTAAATCTTCAATTTACAAATTTATTTATTTATTTGTAATAAATCTTCTAATCTTCTAATAAAACTTTTGCCCTGCATGATTTTTTCCTGCTGCTTTTGTTTGTTATCTTTCAAGTTGTTTGTTGAACAATCATCACTCAAACTGTTTATTAATAATATTTTACTCTGCCTTCTCTACTTTGAATTTTAATGAAGATCAGGAATACATTATTTCATTCGTACACTGTTACACCTTGGGAGGACTTAAAATGAAACAGATGTTTCTATCAATTCAAAAACTGCCACTTCAATATAAGAACATCTGTTGAGCACATGAAAAGCCTTCTCAGAAATCCTCTCTCTTCCAAAATCATCACATTAGTGGTGATATTTTAATTTAATGCATGCACACATTTAATTATTTACACTTACATTCAGAAAGAGTACAGATTAAGGACAACATTTACCATTTTCTGAACAAATTAAAAAACAATATTTTTGTTCATGGCTTCACATTCATCTGAAACTGGATTACAACAGGACATGTCATTACAACATAAAGAAGAATTGTTCTAGCTGCCACAATAACAATTTCTTTTAGGAATGCAATTGTCATGCTTCTTTATGCATCTATATAAGGTCAGAAGCAGTTCTTCTGTGCTTAGCTGGACATTGACTAAGCACTGTACTTAGTTGTTTCATTTTAGCTACAGAGCACTATAGAAAGATGGTGTTACTAAAGTATACCATCTATAGCAGCTGGTTTACCATTGTTCAAATTTATCATAGCATTTATTCCTTCCTCTTCCTCAATTCTTTTCTTGGACCCTAGCATTTATAGTACTTTAATACTATTTCTATGACATATCATTCCCACACAAATCTCTAAAATACCCTTTCCAGTATTCTCACATCATTTCATCACTTTTATTTTTAATTCAAGTCACCCAGCTGGAAGCTCCTTGATTCCCCCCTTTTCACTTCTAAAACTATTTTTACCTTCATCAACATTTTTCTGCATTTTCTCTGCCTCTTTTAATCTTGACCATTCCCTATTCTCCTTCACTACATTCTTTGCAACTATACATTATCATTCTGTCATCTGTAGCTTTTGCAGCAATTATTTCTTACATTCATCTTTTTTTTTTGTCCAAAGCCACTTTCACTTCATTAAGCATTTTTTCATTAGTACAGGTGCACTTACTTCTTTCGCTACTTAAAATAATATTTTTCACTTTGTTCCAACCAGTTTCCACATTCCCATTTCTCAAACTGACTTTCTATTCATTTTGTTGAGACCGTAATATGGCACAAGTTTCTTTTTCTTCCATGATCTAAGGTCTTTGATGCTACCATAGAAATGGATTGTCTCACATACAGAAGCTCTGATCACCTTACATCCTTCACTAGTTTTCTCAACTTTTTATTATAAATTAGCAAGTCAACCATGCTTCAAATGTGTACTTATTCTTATAGTATTTTTTTTAATTTGAATTTATATCCCGCCCTTCTCCAAAGACTCAGGGCGGCTTACACTATGTTAAGCAATAGTCTTCATCCATTTGTATATTATATACAAAGTCAATTTTTATTGCCCCCAACAATCTGGGTCCTCATTTTACCTATCTTATAAAGGATGGAAGGCTGAGTCAACCTTGGGCCTGGTGGGACTTAAACTTGCAGTAATTGCAAGCAGCTGTGTTAATAACAGACAGACTTAGTCTGCTGAGTCACCAGAGGCGGCTCAGCAGACTATTTGTACACACAGGCTTAATTTTAAGCCATGTATTCAAAAGACTCAGATATCTTTCTAAAAAGTTATTCATAAAACAATCTTATTATTTATTCTGAGTAGCAGCATTCTCAAAAGAGTAAGAGAAAGGACAAAAAGCTAAAATATACCTGTGGTATCCAGTATTGATACTTTTGAGTAACCCAAGTATTTTTCATATACTTTTCTCCTCTCATTTTCAATCATCTATTAAACTAGCAAAATATCACACACATACCCCATTACATTCATGCACAATAATGCATAGCTTTCCCCAAACTCATCTTTAGTTCTTTCATTAATACAGTTGACTGGAACATAATATGCCAGTATCACCAGTTTATGGATTTTTATTGCTATACATATATACATATACATATAACTTTGATATACCATTAAGTCGGTGTTTGACTGTTAGTGACCAAATAGACAGACCAATCTGTTCCAAATTTGGCCCTTCAGGTCTCCCAGTAGTGCTATTATCCATCAATTTCTCTGCTGAAGAAGCAATTTCTCTGCTCCTTCCTTCAGGAAGGACAGTGTGTCATTTTCTTTTTTCCTTGTGAATTTTATTTCTTTAAAACATCCTATGTAGGACAGGCAGGCAGAAGAGTAGCAGTCTGCATCCATGAACATCAATTAGCACTCAGAAGACATGATGATAACTTCTTAATCTCACAACACATGAACAGATTTAACTACAGTTTTAACTGCGAAACTCTGAGCATCTAAACAAAGCTAAATACAAAAAAGCTAGGAAATTCCTGGAAACAAGATACTCAGACAAATCAGCCACTGATAGACACATAGAGATAAACATTTGTGCACCATTCAAGAGATAATAAAAATGGTAAAGAAACAAAAACACCACAATATCTGCTCACCAGCAATCAGTACCCAGATAAGGAGGGTTTAACACCATACAAACCAATCAAGCAGTAAACAATACCCAAGTCAAGGAACTAATAACTCAATAAATAATTAACAATTTAATCAAGTAACTTCCAAGGAGGAAACAACTACTTCACCTATGTTTACAGAAAAATCAGCTGAATATAAACAAGCGAGCAAATCCCACTCCATTCCACATTGAAGATGTTAGCTAGTTGGGTAATAAAACTTTTGCACAAAAACAATCAAGCTCAGAAAGCACCAAGGACTCCACAAAGTCAACAAAGATGATTAGGGGACTGGAGGCTAAAACATACGAAGAATGATTCCAGGAACTAGTTAGTCTAGTGAAGAGAAGGACCAGGGAAGACATGATAGCAGTGCTCCAATATTTGAGGTGCTGTCACAGAGACGAGGAGGTCAACCTGTTTTCCAAAGCATCCAAAGGTCAGATAAGGACTAATGGATGGAAACTGAACAAGGAGATGCAACCTGAAAATAAGGAGAAATTTTCTGACAGTGAGAACAATCAACCAATGGAACAACTTGCCTTCAGAAGTTGTGGGAGCTTCATCACTGGAAGCTTTCAAGAAGGGACTGGACTGCCATCTGTCAGAAATGGTGTAGGGTCTCCTGCTTGGGTGGGGGGGTTGAACTAGATGACCTACAAGATCCCTTCCAACTCTGTTATTCTGTTATTCAGCCTTTTCTAAAAACATATTGAACCTCTGGCATCTCTCTTTCCATGTAGGGCTCTAATCTGTGTTGGATGATACTAAACATTATTTTGCTACAGTAGTGGTATTCAGCCAGTTCTATCCAGTTCAGGCGAACCGGTAGGGATGACTGTGGGATGCCCTGCTCACCCACACCGATGTCATGACTTCCCATTTTTCCACATTTTCAAGGTTCTGCGCATGCCCAGAAGGCCTTGCACGCACATTTGCGAACCAGTAGGGAAGGTAAGTGAATACCAATCCTGTTTTGCTAGTATATGAAATGAACAATATTATGTGATAAGTTTTCACACACCATTAAGTCTCATTTTTTTGTATTGGATCTTAACTGATCTCTTCCGATCTGATGGCCACTATATTGTTCCCTAAATTTCCTTAAATAGTTTGATTACAAATTTACATAGATTAAACCCATTCATACTTTCTGACATACTTTTTAGCATTTTCATTCATAAACAAGCCTAGACAATATCTTCTGTGTATTCATCAACCCCACTCCATAAAATCCAAGGATCTTCATCTCAGTTATTCCGCTGCCCAGCATTAGTTTTGTCAATTATTTATTTTTATTATCCATATATTTTTAGCAATTTAGAGAAAGTGCAGACTAAGCAAATCTTATTATCCAGTTGAACCCATTCCCTATGCAGCATTCCCTGATAACAGTAAGGACAGTACTGTACTCCTTTGACTATTATTTTATGGCAGCAATAAAGTTCAGTTTTACCAAAGCATGCTCACACACAGATTATGGAACCTGGAATTAAGAAGATGTCTTGCGATTCAACATCTCACTAACTAGGGATTACATGCAATTACTCTCACACACTCAGAATGAATTATTAAAAATCATATTTTCTTAAACTCCATCCATAAATGTAATATTTATCCCATCCTTCCTCTTCAATCTTTTCTTAGAAGCACAACAGTCAATTTTAATTAATTTTAAAACTGGCAGGGATGTCCTCCATACTGATGTCTGCACAAAAAGTCTTTTGGGGCTGTATGCCACATCCACACCACAGTTTGTGCATCCATTATCTAGCCCAATACTGTCAACTTGGATCAACAACAACTTTCTTTGGGATCATGCAGAACTCTTTCCCACTGCTTGCCAAGTGACCTTGTAATGAACAATGTCAGGGAGTAGATGGGAGGGAGTGTTGTGCTTCTCCATTTTTTAACCACCTTCAATGAGAATGATGCAAAATTAATGCCCTTTTTTCTTTTCTTTATTTTCTTTTTAAGAAGACAAAGGAAAAAAGCATTAAAGTTACATTTTCAACAGCGGGTATCATATTCTTGATTATCAATTTATGAAAGGGATTAAAAATAAGGGAGAAAGTTCTGTTTTTTTCAGTAACATGGTGTTTCCAGGGATCTACTCAATGGCCCTGATTTTCCATGCTGTTATTAAATCCCAAAGCAAAACAATCCAAGAGTGTTTTTCAGATCAGAAACATGGCCAGTCAGGAAGACTTCAGAGTAATGGAAAGATGTATAAAAGAGAAAAACTACAGAGAAACAATAAAGGAAATTCAAAAGCATGCCAAAAATAAGTTCAAAATAAACTCAAAACTACTCTGAGTTTAATCTTTTTTTTTTCAATAATAGAAAGCCTTCTGGAAATTGGGAAAAATATTCTAAAACAGTATTTCTTTTTAATTTTTATATATAAGACACAGGTGCTGGTTGGAATATGAAATTAGAATAGAATAGAATAGAATAGAATAGAATAGAATAGAATAGAATAGAATAGAATAGAATAGAATAGAATAGAATAGAATTTTTTTCTTGGCCAAGTGTGATTGGACACACAAGGAATTTGTCTTGGTGCATATGCTCTCAGTGTACATAAAAGAAAAGATACCTTCATCAAGATACAACACTTACAACACAAATGATGGTCAATATATCAATATAAATCATAAGGATTGCCAGCAACAAGGTTACAGTCATACAGTCATAAGTGGAAAGAGATTGATGATGGGAACGATGAGAAGATTAATAGTAGTGCAGATTTGGTAAATAGTTTGACAGTGTTGATGGAATTATTTGTTTAGCAGAGTGATGGCCTTCGGGAAAAAACTGTTCTTGTGTCTAATTGTTCTGGTGTGCAGTGCTCTATAGCGTCGTTTTGAGGGTAGGAGTTAAAACAATTTATGTCCTGGATGTGAGGGATCTGTAAATATTTTCACGGCCCTCTTCTTGATTTGTGCAGTATACAGGTCCTCAATTGAAGGCAGGTTGGTAGCAATTATTTTTTCTGCAGTTCTAATTATCCTCTGAAGTCTGTGTCTTTCTTGTTGGGTTGCAGAACCGAACCAGACAATTATAGAGGTGCAAATGACAGACTCAATAATTCCTCTGTAGAACTGAATCAGCAGCTCCTTAGGCAGTTTGAGCTTACCGAGTTAGTGCAGAAAGAACATTCTTTGTTGTCCTTTTTTGATGATGTTTTTGATGTTAGCTGTCCATTTTAGATCTTGCGATATGATAGAACCTAGGAATTTGAAGGTTTCTACTGTTGATACTGTGTTGTCTAGTATTGTGAGAGGTGGAAGTATGGAAGGGTTTCTCCTAAAGTCTACCACCATTTCTACGGTTTTGAGTGTGTTCAGTTCCAGATTGTTTCGGTCGCACCACAAGGCTAGTCATTTGACCTCTCGTCTATATGCGGATTCGGCATTGTCTCGAATGAGACCAATCACTGTTGTGTCATCTGCAAATTTCAGTAGCTTAACAGATGGATCGTTGGAGATGCAGTCATTGGTATACAGAGAGAAGTGGGAAGAGCACACAGCCTTGGGGGCCCCCTGTGCTAATTGTACAGGTATTTGATGTGATCTTGCTTAGCTTCACCTGCTGCTTCCTGTTTGTTAGGAAGCTTTTGATACACTTACAAGTATTAAATAAATATATGAATATGTATGAATGCTAAAGTCATTATTTACTACCCTTTGGCAAAATGATGCATATAACCAAGTTAAAGAGTTAATTCCAGGGTATTTTGATCATATCAAAAGTATTTAAGATGTTGAAAAATCAAATGAGCTATTATGAAAAGCTCCACAGGATTATCAAATTTGTTGACTGCTCCACTAAATGGCAAATGTAATTCAAGGTCAGCAAATGTAAAGTGATGCGGATTTGAGATAAAAATCCATGTTTCATTTGTAACATGATCGAGTGTGAACTGCCAGTGACCACACAAGAAAAAGATCCTGGGGCATTTTAGGTAGTTCAATTAAATCATCTATACAATGTGCATCTAGGGATTATTTAAAAAGGGATAAACAAATTGGCTGATATTATTAGCTGTGGTCCAACCACATCTAGAATGTTGTGCCCAATCCTGGTTTTCATATTTCAAGACGGATATTGTCAAGCAAGAAAGGGCAACCAAGATAACCAGAAGTAGATGAATACTTTTCATGTAAGGACAGGATGTAAGAATTGAATGAAAAGATGCTTACAAAGGAAAGACAGTTGTGGTATGTAAAACTATGCATAGTAAAAGAAAAAAGAAAACAGGGAGAATCTGTCCAATTCCCATAATATAGAACTTAGACTTAGAATAATTTTATTGCCACTTTAAATGTACACTAATCGTTCATACATTAAAATGAAATTTCATTGCAGATAGCTTTCAAAGAGTCACCATCTCCAATATACACTATATAAAGATGACAAATAAATAAATAAATAAAAATTATGCATATACCCACATATATTATATGACACAGAGAAATAACACAGTCTAGTTCGGATGTATAAATGTACATGGCGAGAAAAATGGATCTTGAGAGTTTACCAGACCGATGGCATAGGGAACAAAGCTATTACAGAATCTGGTAGTCCTGCTAGAAATACTTTGAAACCTCCTCCCAAGGGGAGCAACAGAAACAGACTGTAAAGTGGGTATGTGGGATCTCTAACAATGCTTTGAGCTCTAAGCACACAGTGCTTATAAGCATATCCTGAATAACAGGAAGTGAGCTTCCTATAATCTTCTCAGCTGTCCTTTCTACTCTCTGTATGGACTTCTATCTGAGGCACTGCTACCACCAAACCAAACAGTGATGCAGTTTGTTAAAACATTCTCAATCGTTCCTCTGCAAAAAGTGGCCAGGGCAGGAGAAAGATGTGCTCCCCTCATCAGAATTAAAGTCCATTTGTCAGTTCCACTAGGTAGACCAGACCATGAAATCAACTCCATTTTAGGATATCTACAGCTACTTTTATTGAGATTGGCCGCGCTGTGGCTCAGGCTGTAAGAAGCCTGTTATTAAAACACAGCTGCCTGCAATTACTGCAGGTTCTAGTCCCACCAGGTCCAAGGTTGACTCAGCCTTCCATCCTTTATAAAGGTAGGTAAAATGAGGACCCAGATTGTTGGGGGGGCAATAAGTTGACTTTGTAAATATACAAATAGAATGAGACTATTGCCTTACACACTGTAAGCCGCCCTGAGTCTTCGGAGTAGGGCGGGATATAAATGTAAATAAAAAATAATAATAATAATATAACAAGTCTGATTTTGTTGTACATCCTCCTTCTTATAGTTCAGTGAATTTGGAAGGTGTCCATTTGAGCCACTTCTAAAAAAATTTATCTGGACATTTTGCACTTAAAAAAATGCTTTGGCCATTGTTGCCTTGGCAATAGAGTCTGCCTCTCTCAAGGAAATCTTCCTTTCTCTTCCACCTTCCAATGAAACTGACCAGAAGGCAATTTAAAATTGATTAAGAGGTCATAGTTCTTCACACGGTAGCTAATACGCTGCCACTAGATGTGATGCTGGCTGCTACAAAACAGGACTAGACAAATTCTTAAATGGCAAGTATATCCATGGCTACCAGTCTTGATGGCTGCTCCTGCCTCCAGGCACAAGGGAAATCCATCTCTTCATACTGGATTCAGGGGGGCAACAATCAAATATAACTTTGATCTCTGATTTGTGGGCTTTCTAGGTGAATCTGGTGAGATAGAATTCTGGCTGGGCCTAGGTCTGATCTAGGAAAGCTATTCCCATAAGTATAGATTCAATCTTGGTACAGTCTATAATTCTAACATTTCTGATTAATATCCAATAACTCCTGAGGAAAAGTTAAATAGTAAAATACAGCCTCTATCAGGAACATTAGAAAAGTGAAGCAATGTTTAATATGGTCAGCACATATTTTTAAAGTATAGAAAATTAAGTCATTATGAATATTTTCTCGATTCTGTGTGCAACATTCAGCTTTCACTATCTCAAATTTAAAAAAACTGTGTATAATATAATATAATATAATATAACAACAGAGTTGGAAGGGACCTTGGAGGCCTTCTAGTCCAACCTCCTGCCCAGGCAGGAAACCCTACACCATCTCAGTCAGATGGTTATCCAACATTTTCTTAAAAATTTCCAGTGTTGGAGCATTCACAACTTCTGCAGGCAAGTTGTTCCACTTATTAATTGTTCCAACTGTCAGGAAATTTCTCCTTAGTTCTAAGTTGCTTCTTTCCTTGATCAGTTTCCACCCATTGCTTCTTGTTCTACCCTCAGGTGCTTTGGAGAACAGCCCGACTCCCTCTTCTTTGTGGCAACCCCTGAGATATTGGAACACTGCTATCATGTCTCCCCTAGTCCTTCTTTTTATTAAACTAGACATACCCAGTTCCTGCAACCGTTCTTCATATGTTTTAGCCTCCAGTCCCCTAATCATCTTTGTTGCTCTTCTCTGCACTCTTTCTAGTATCTGATGCACTTCTTCTTAATACCTCTAAACCAGAAAAATTGTCATAAGGACAAAACAAGGATTTTGTCAATGACTAGTGGAAAAGTGCAGTGTTCTAGGACCTATAATTTATTTTACAGCATCGCTCCAATCTCTAAATGTAGAAATGTTTAGAGACTGAAAAAGAGCTTATAATGGGAATTTTATCTTAAGTCACAAATGCACCACAATTACAATATGCTCTCTTTTCTTCATGACAGGCTGTGAGTTGTAGAAATCAGCACCTACTCATTCTTCCCATCTTTCTAAAAGGTAATGAGGTCTTTTGTGCTGGCCCAAAGTGACTGTAATAAATCTGTATTTCCATTTTTCACTATATAGAGAAATGTAAGTCATTCAACGGCATTAAATGAAGATTTTGATAAATAACATTATAAGAACAAACTATGATGATAACCTTTGTATCTCCAGGTTTCTCTACACCAGGGGTGTCAAACTGGTGGCCCGCAGGCTGGATGCACCATGTGCAGGCCACGCCCACTCCGGCTCTGCAAAGGCAAAAAATGTCCCGATACGGCATATGATGTCACCTGATGCGATCGAGTTTGACACCCGTGCTCTACATAGTACTGGTGGATTGACTTACAACAGTTCATTTAGTGACCGTTCGAAGTTAAAATGGCACTGAAAAAGTGACTTACGGCCATTTTTCACACTTATGACCTTTGTAGCATCCCCATGATATTGTGATCAAAATTCAAATGCTTGGCAACCGGTTCATACTTATGATCATCGCTGCCTCCCAAGGTCATGTGATTACCTTTTGCAAAGTTTTGACAAGCAACGTCAATGGGGAGGACAGATTCACTTAACAACCGTGTTACCAACTGAGTGATTCACTGAAATTTAAGAAAAGTTGTAAATTTGGGAAAAATTCACTTAACAAATATCTCCCTTAGCAACGAAAAGTTTGGGTTCAATTGTGGTCGTAAGTTGAGGACTACCTGGAAACAGTACTGTAAATACTGTACAGTATTTGGAAATAGTCAGTACTCATCCAAAAAGCTTCTTCAGCTTCAGAGCTGAAGAAGCTTCTTGGATGAGAAGTGGAACGTTTTCAAAGAAAAACTAGGAAGTCCCGTCGCCTCTTGAAAAAAAGCACTTTTTGGACAACCATGACCTGGATGACTGAGATGCTCCATAGACAGTCAGTACTAAATACTGCAACCAAAGGACCCAGATTCCCCATTCCTGTTCTATGAGGTAACTTCAGAGCTGACTGCTGGTTTGAAAAAGCTATGATAAACTGTTCTCTCAGGAGCCCACTCTCTTCTTTTAGTGCTCATGGTTACAATGTTGAGTATAGTCTTCCTTACATTTCTCATGATGCAATCAGAGAGCACTGCAAAGAATTAAGAAGCTGTTCACTCCAGCTGCTTGCCATTACAAGGAATGCTGACATGGAGAAAACCCAGCAAGGGACCTGCAGACATCAGCATGGTAATGTGAATTTACTCTGGGGAATTAGAAAGTTGGCAAATGTAATGTGATGTCAGATGTTGGCACTAGTCCTGCCAAATGGGACCTAATTTGAAATACAAATTTGCATCTGCGGGATATGATTATTTTTCCCTGGTCTATGGATCTCACTTCTTGGATTAAAAGGCAGAAGGTCCTGAAAGTAATAGCAATCCCATACCTTTTGATAATGTTTTTCATTTTCTTACTTAAAACAGTCTATCACCTTCAGATTTGTTGGATTACAGTAAGGGTGTCAAACTCAAGGCCGGATTTGGCCTGCGGAGTGCTTAGATCTGGCCCGTAAGGCCACCCTGGAACAGCGAAGGATTGGCCCATGGTGCCTCTGCCAGCAAAAATGGAGTTTGGGAGAGCTGCAGGTATTTATTTATTTATTTATTTATTTATTTTATTTGATTTTTATACCGCCCTTCTCCCGAAGGACTCAAAATCAGCAAGTAAAAAGACAATACAATGTACAGTTTAAAATGTAAATTAAAAAACTTATTAGAATTAGCCCGAAACTTTAAAATATATAAAAAACTAAAATCCCATTTAAAATTGATATTAAAATTTAAGAAAATTTAAAAGACCAATAAAATTCAAGCCAGCCCCGCGCGAATGAAAAGATGTGTCTTCAGTTCGCGGAAGGTCCAAGGTCAGGTATTTGGCGAAACCCGGGGAAGCTCGTTCCAGAGTGTGGGAGCCCCACAGAGAAGGACCTTCCTGGGGCCGCCAGCATTGCTTGGCGGACGGCACCCTGAGAAGTCCCTCTCTGTGAGAGCATACGGGTCGGTGGGAGGCATGTGGTAACAGCAGGCGGTCCTTATGCCCAGGCCCTAAGCCATGGAGCGCTTTAAAGTCGTAACAAACCTTAAGTGCACTCGAAGGCCACAGGTAGCCAGTGCAGTCTGCGCGGGGAGTGTGTTACATGGGAGCTCAGGTAGCTCCTCTATCACCCGCCAGCTGCATTCTGACTAACTGAAGCCTCCGAGTGCACCTCAAGGAGCCCCATGTAGAGAGCATTACAATAATCCAAGCGAGAGGTAACGAGCGATGAGTGACTGTGCACAAGGCATCCCGATCAAGGAAGGCGCAACTGCAACCAGGCGGACCTGGTGGAAGGCCCTCCTGGAGACGGCCACAAATGATCTTCAAACGACAGCCGCTCATCCAGGAGGACACCTGTTGCACCCTATCCTTTGGGGCCAATAACTGCCTCAACAGTCAGCTGCGGCTGCAGCTGACTGAATCGGGATGCCGGCATCCACAGCCACTCCGTCTTGGAGGATTAAGCTTGAGCCTGTTTCTCCCCATCCAGACCGTACGGCCCAAACATCGGGACAGCACTTCAACAACTTCATGGTGGCCGGGTGGAAAAGTACAGCTGGGTGTCATCAGCGCACTGCTGATATCTCACCCCAAAGCCACTGATGATCTCACCCAACGGCTTCATATAGATGTTGAACAGAAGGGCGAGAGACCCCGCGGCACCCCACAAGTGAGGCACCTCGACCTCTGTCCCCCTGTCAACACCGTCTGCGACCGGTCAGAGAGATAGGAGGAGAACCACCGATACACGGTGCCTCCCACTCCCAATCCCCCCAACCAGCGCAGCAAGATACCATGGTCGATGGTATCAAAAGCTGCTGAGAGATCTAATAGGACCAGGGCAGAGGAATAACCCCTGTCTCTGGCCCTCCAGAGATCATCCACCAATGCGACCAAAGCTGTCTCCGTGCTGTATCCGGGTCGGAAGCCGGACTGGAACGGGTCTAGATAGACAGATTCATCCAGGTATTGGGGTAGCTGTCGCGCCACAGCACTCTCTACAACCTTCGCAACAAAGTGAAGGTTGGAGACTGGACGATAATTACCCAAAATAGCTGGGTCCAAAGAGGGCTTCTTGAGGAGGGGTCTCACCACCGCCTCTTTCAAGGTGGCAGGGAAGACCCCTTCCAACAAGGAAGCGTTGATAATCCTCTGGAGCCAGCCTCGTGTCACCTCCTGAGTGGCCAGTACCAGCCAGGAAGGGCACGGGTCCAGTAAACATGTAGTGGCGTGAAGCCTCCCCAACAACCTGTCCACGTCCTCGGGAGCCACAGGGTCAAACTCATCCCAGACAGACTCAACAAGACGTGCCTCCTCTCCCTCGCTTGGATCATTCCAATTTCGGTCCAGACCATCCCGGAGCTGAGCGATTTTATCGTATAGATAGCCCTCCCAAGCTCCATTTTCACTGGCAGAGGGTTGCAGGAGGCCATCACAGCCAAAAACAGAACTCACAAGGGCCATAGGCAGCCCTCCCAAGCTCAGTTTTCACTGGCAGAGGGTTGCAGGAGGCCATCACAGCCAAAAACAGAACTCACAAGGGCCATAGGCAGCCCTCCCAAGCTCCATTTTCACTGGCAGAGGGTTGCAGGAGGCCATCACAGCCAAAAACAGAACTCACAAGGGCCATAGGCAGCCCTCCCAAGCTCAGTTTTCACTGGCAGAGGGTTGCAGGAGGTTGTCGCAGCCGAAAACAGAGCTCAGGAGCCTGTTTTCTCTGGCAAAGTGCTCGGGCCACCACAGCTGCCCCAGTGATGTTGAGCTGGCCACACCCACCCTAGCCATGCCCCCCCTTGGCCTTCCTGAGGTCAAACAAAACCCTGATGTGGCCCTCAATGAAATCGAGTTTGACACCCCTGGATTACAGTATCTAGAAGGAACTTGGGCTCATGCTCATTAGGAAGTCAGGGACATAAAGTATAATATATGGACAGTTTGATTATTCGTATCAGAAGCATCACAATTAAAACTAGACATACTATATGACATCAATTTTAAAATATAAAATACAAGATTAAAATATGTACAAATTAAACAAATCTTGCCCAGAATCTACCAACATATATGTACAGTATCACTTTGGAGAAGATTAAAGAAAAATTTAAAAAAATATTCCATTTCAAATTGGGATTCTGAATTTAAATTTCATTTTATGTAAAGAATTATTTTATCATTAATAAATTTATTACGGTTATTATTACTGTTATTATTGAAAATAAAATCATTTTTATTTAATTTTCTTTTTACAAAGGTATTTTTTAAATGGTATTTAGGTTCTCCTAGTGAAACAATGCAATGGCTTTTCAGAGCGTTTGCAGCATGAATACTATTTTGAGACAATCCAGGACCAAAATACAGTACATGGAGGTTTGTCTTACAAATAGTGGTTTATATACAAGTTACATATAGTATGTATACATACATGTCAGGGGTGAAATCTACTTACCTTCCCTACTGGTTCGGAAGTGCGCACACCACGTGCACATGGTCGCTTCATGTGCGCACCACCTTTACATCAGATTATAGCCCCTCTGTGCATTCATAAAACCTTCTGCACATGCGCAGAGGGTCAAAAACAGGTTACTTCATTTGGTGGACTTGCAAGAAAATTAAGGCCTTTTGGATAAGAATTTGGTGGATTATTCAAAATGTCCTGAAGAAGAAGATAAAGTTCCTGCCATAATTTTCCCTTTTGGGAATTATAACGGATTGTACCGGGATTGAGACTAAATTGATTCTGAATTTAATAACAGCAGCAAGGTTGTTGATTGGACAATATTGGAAGAAAAAAGAGTTACCTACAATAGAAGAATGGATATTGAAAGTTACTAATTTGGCTGAGATGGCTAAAATCTCAGCTTTTTTGAAAGACAATACGCAGGAAAGATATTTAATTGAATGGAAAAAAATGGATTGATTATTTACAAAACAGATATCAGATTAAGAAATATCAGATTGCCTTTGAATAAGAATCAAGAAGATGAAAATATTTGCAGATCCCTTGCATCCTGGACATAAACTGTTTCAACTCCTACCCTTAAACGACGCTATAGAGCACTGCACACCAGAACAACTAGATACAAGAACAGTTTTTCCGAAGGCCATCACTCTGCTAAACAAATAATTCCTCAACACTGTCAGACTATTTACTAAATCTGCACTACTATTAATCTTTCATAGTTCCCATCACCAATCTCTTTCCACTTATGACTGTATGACTATAACTTGTTGCCGGCAATCTTATGATTTATATTGATATATTGACCATCAATTGTGTTGTAAATGTTGTACCTTGATGAACGATCTTTCTTTTATGTACACTGAGAGCATATGCACCAAGACAATTCCTTGTGTGTCCAATCACATTGGCCAACAAAATTCTATTCTATTCTATTCTATTATGTATAACAATACCTTGTGATTGACCTGGGAAGCCAGGGGGGAAGGTGGGAGGGGTTTTGTGGGGAGGGGGGAAAGGGGGAAAAATGTTTTTGTTTGTTAAAACCTTTTCAATAAAAAAAACACAGGTTACTTCCTGGTTAAAACTGGTTAATGACAACCGGGTAATGACAACAGAGCCTCACACTGCCGCCACTACCAGTTCGCCAAACCACACACCACCACCACCACTATCGGTTCACCCGAACCAAAGCAAACCGGTAGCATTTCACCCCAATACACATGCTAAGCAAAGCCAGGCAAGCAAGCAATCATCTTCAACTCTACACTGAGAACTATAATGCAGATACAACACTGTGAGGAGAATGATACACAAGAAGAGAGATATGCCCTCTCATGGCCTCCTTTATATAGACAGCTTCTTAAAGGGCAATAACTTTGCTGACTCGACCTCAGTCTTAAAGAGGCTGGTCAGTTTTAAATCTTCATTACCCTGACATGGCTGATGCCCTGGAAACAACAGAAATATTCTGTGTCTAATTGGGCTTCTGGAAAGGAGATGCTACATCATCAGTTGACTTCATTGCCTTTTCCTAAAATATTATTGCCTTTCTGCTGATTCAAGGCATAAAACACCCATTTTGCTCCTTAATTCTCCCTGAATACATTTCTTCCTACCTGGCAAGTCTATACAGGCCCCAATGACATTTTTAGCACCCCTGATTTATGGAAACATTTCCTTGCCATTATTCTCTCTAGACTGTAGTTATTCCAAACTTGGCAACTTCCTGTTGTTACTATCCAACTGTGAACTCCCAGGACTTCAGCATTTAAAATACTATCAATTAAAGGGAACGCATAATTTTGGCATATAACCTCTTTTCCTTTTCCATGAAGGATATTTTCTTCTCCTCATAAAGATTGAATCTCCATGCATCCTGTTTTCTCTGGCAAAGTGCTCGGGCCACCACAGCTGCCCCAGTGATGTTGAGCTGGCCACACCCACCCTAGCCATGCCCCCCCCCCTTGGCCTTCCTGAGGTCAAACAAAACCCTGATGTGGCCCTCAATGAAATCGAGTTTGACACCTCTGGATTACAGTATCTAGAAGGAACTTGGGCTCATGCTCATTAGGAAGTCAGGGACATAAAGTATAATATATGGACAGTTTGATTATTCGTATCAGAAGCATCACAATTAAAACTAGACATACTATATGACATCAATTTTAAAATATAAAATACAAGATTAAAATATGTACAAATTAAACAAATCTTGCCCAGAATCTACCAACATATATGTACAGTATCACTTTGGAGAAGATTAAAGAAAAATTTAAAAAAATATTCCATTTCAAATTGGGATTCTGAATTTAAATTTCATTTTATGTAAAGAATTATTTTATCATTAATAAATTTATTACGGTTATTATTACTGTTATTATTGAAAATAAAATCATTTTTATTTAATTCTCTTTTTACAAAGGTATTTTTTAAATGGTATTTAGGTTCTCCTAGTGAAACAATGCAATGGCTTTTCAGAGCGTTTGCAGCATGAATACTATTTTGAGACAATCCAGGAGCAAAATACAGTACATGGAGGTTTGTCTTACAAATAGTGGTTTATATACAAGTTACATACAGTATGTATACATACATGTCAGGGGTGAAATCTACTTACCTTCCCTACTGGTTCGGAAGTGCGCACACCACGTGCACATGGTCGCTTCATGTGCGCACCACCTTTACATCCGATTATAGCCCCTCTGTGCATGCATAAAACCTTCTGCACATGCGCAGAGGGTCAAAAACAGGTTACTTCATTTGGTGAACTTGCAAGAAAATTAAGGCCTTTTGGATAAGAATTTGGTGGATTATTCAAAATGTCCTGAGGAAGAAGATAAAGTTCCTGCCACAATTTTTCCTTTTGGGAATTATAACGGATTGTACCGGGATTGAGACTAAATTGATTCTGAATTTAATAACAGCAGCAAGGCTGTTGATTGGACAATATTGGAAGAAAAAAGAGTTACCTACAATAGAAGAATGGATATTGAAAGTTACTAATTTGGCTGAGATGGCTAAAATCTCAGCTTTTTTGAAAGACAATACGCAGGAAAGATATTTAATTGAATGGAAAAAAATGGATTGATTATTTACAAAACAGATATCAGATTAAGAAATATCAGATTGCCTTTGAATAATTAGGAAGTATTATTTTATGTAATGGGGGGGTTGGGAAATGAAAAGATTTGGATGAGGTTAATTGGATTAGAAGGGAAAATTTTACTCTATGTTTGGTTTATACTGCACGAATCAAGAAGAGGGCCGTGAAAATATTTGCAGATCCCTTGCATCCTGGACATAAACTGTTTCAACTCCTACCCTTAAAACGACGCTATAGAGCACTGCACACCAGAACAACTAGATACAAGAACAGTTTTTTCCCGAAGGCCATCACTCTGCTAAACAAATAATTCCCTCAACACTGTCAGACTATTTACTAAATCTGCACTACTATTAATCTTTTCATAGTTCCCATCACCAATCTCTTTCCACTTATGACTGTATGACTATAACTTGTTGCCGGCAATCCTTATGATTTATATTGATATATTGACCATCAATTGTGTTGTAAATGTTGTACCTTGATGAACGTATCTTTTCTTTTATGTACACTGAGAGCATATGCACCAAGACAAATTCCTTGTGTGTCCAATCACACTTGGCCAACAAAATTCTATTCTATTCTATTCTATTATGTATAACAATACCTTGTGATTGACCTGGGAAGCCAGGGGGGGAAGGTGGGGAGGGGGTTTTGTGGGGAGGAGGGGGGGGAAAGGGGGAAAAATGTTTTTGTTTGTTAAAACTTTTTCAATAAAAAAAAAAACAGGTTACTTCCTGGTTAAAACCTGGTTAATGACAACCGGGTAATGACAACAGAGCCTCACACTGCCGCCACTACCAGTTCGCCAAACCACACACCACCACCGCCACTATCGGTTCACCCGAACCAGGCAAACCGGTAGCATTTCACCCCAATACACATGCTAAGCAAAGCCAGGCAAGCAATCAATCATCTTCAACTCTACACTGAGAACTATAATGCAGATACAACACTGTGAGGAGAATGATACACAAGAAGAGAGATATGCCCTCTCATGGCCTCCTTTATATAGACAGCTTCTTAAAGGGCAATAACTTTGCTGACTCGTCCTCAGTCTTAAAGGGGCTGGTCAGTTTTAAATCTTCATTACCCTGACATGGCTGATGCCCTGGAAACAACAGAAATATTCTGTGTCTAATTGGGCTTCTGGAAAGGAGATGCTACATCATCTGTTGACTTCATTGCCTTTTCCTAAAATATTATTGCCTTTCTGCTGATTCAAGGCATAAAACACCCATTTTGCTCCTTAATTCTCCCTGAATACATTTCTTCCTACCTGGCAAGTCTATACAGGCCCCAATGACATTTTTAGCACCCCTGATTTATGGAAACATTTCCTTGCCATTATTCTCTCTAGACTGTAGTTATTCCAAACTTGGCAACTTCCTGTTGTTACTATCCAACTGTGAACTCCCAGGACTTCAGCATTTAAAATACTATCAATTAAAGGGAACGCATAATTTTGGCATATAACCTCTTTTCCTTTTCCATGAAGGATATTTTCTTCTCCTCATAAAGATTGAATCTCCATGCATCCTGTTTTTCTCTCTTCTGTTATTTTAATGGCCTTGTGCAAGTCACAGAGTCATTTGTCAGCTCCTGTGACAACTCCTTTGAAGTATCACAAGCCATCTGGTGAATGCATTTTTGTTTCTGTCTGTCCAGGGAGAAAATGTCAGATGAAGCCATAGAAAAAGGGAAGCAAAAGGAGAGACCTAGTTACGAAGCTCCAGGAATGAAACTGTATTGAAATCCAATTAATTACCTGTTGTAAAAGCCAGATGCAGCTGCAGATCCGTGGAAATAAAGGTATGGAGCACAAACGAGAAAAAAATAAATAAAACAAAGAAAGAAGAAACAATGTTTTATTTTATTTTTTTTATTTTGTCATATCAGTATATATAGGCATTAACATGAAATGAAATAGCTATATAATATATAAGCATATATATGAGCATAAATATGTAATAACTATATTAATTGGATATAATGAAAAGAAACAATAGGACAGAAACAGTAGGCACTTTTGTGCTCTTATGCACGCCCCTTACAGTCCTCTTAGGAATGGGGTAAGGTCAATAGTAGATAGTTTTTGGTTAAAGATTTTGGGACTTTGAGAAGAGACCACAGAGTCAGGTAGTGTGTTCCAAGTGTTAATGACTCTATTACAGAAATCATATTTTCTGCAATCAAGTTTGAAGTGGTTAACATTAAGTTTAAATCTATTGGTGGTGTAAGGTATTTTGTTGTTTTCAGAGGAGTGGAAAACTCTTCTTGTAAAATATTTCTGGACACATTCAACTGTGTTGATGTCATATATGTGGTATGGCGAGCTGTACTCAAGAATTGGCCTAGCAAATGTTTTATATGCTCTGGTAAGTAGTGTAGTGTTTTTGGAAAAGAAGCTATGCAAGATTAGGTTTACAACTCTTAGAGCCTTTTTTGCTATGTAGTTGCAGTGGGCTTTGGCACTTAGATCATTTGATATTAAAACTCCAAGGTCTTTAACAGGGTGGGGGTCATCTGTAAGGTAATGTCCATCAAGCTTAGTGTTTGGGTTCTTTTTTCCAATAAGACTGAGCATTTGCTGGTTGAGATTTGGAGTCGCCAAGTTTTAGACCATTTGGATACAAAGTCAAGGTCTTTTTGAAGTTGTAGTTGTATTGTTGGTGGTGTTAAATAGTTTGACATCGTAAACAAAGAGAACACAATTACTTGTGATATGGTCACAGAGATCATTAATGTATAATATGAAGAGTGTTAGTCCAAGAACGCTGCCTTGGGGAATACCACTCTTAACAGGAACAGGATTTGATAGAGCATTGCCTATTTTGACCACTTCTTGTCTGTTTGATAGGAAAGCAGTTATCCAGTTGTGGAGGAATCCTGAAATGCTGTAGGATTTTAGTTTTAGGAGAAGTTTATCATGTACTACTGAGTCAAAAGCCTCACAGAAGTCTATATAAATTGCATCTATTGCTTTGCCTTGATCAAGATTTGTAGTCCATATATTTTTGCAGTGAAGAAGTTGTAAGTTACATGATAATTTTTTTCTGAAACCAAATTGTTTATTAGAGAGTAGGTAGTTTGCTTCTAGGTGGAGGGTAATGGATTGGTTAATGATAGATTCCATTACTTTGCAGGTGATGCAGCATAAAGAGATTGGTCTGTAGTTTTCAACTACGCTGGGGTCACCTTTTTTGAAGACAGGGATGACTGTGGCTAGTGACCAAAGTCTGGGAAGAGAGCTGGTTATGAAAGCTTTTTCAAAGATTATGCTTAGGGGTTCTGCTATATTAGTGGAAAGGTTTTTTTAAGAAGTATGCATATAGTTCGTCAGGCCCAATATATAGAGAAGGTTTCAGTTTGCTAAGAGCTTTTTCAACATTATCTTCTGTGAAGTCTATATGTGTTAGGTCGCTGTACTCATTGTTCGTACGATTGGGGAATGTCGGGTATAAGCTATTACTGTTAACAAAGACTGAGCCAAATAATGTGTTAAAGAGATTTGCTTTAACTGTTTCATCATTACATTCTTTGCCATTAGGTTCTTTTAGTGGTGGGATGGATCTTGAGTCTTTAAGTTTATTGTTCACAAAATTATAAAAAGCATGATTGGAATTTGTGCGCAGAAGGTCGTCTTCTTGCTTGGTGTGGTAATTGTTGCATTCAGTTTTTATTTGGTTGCATATATTTCTGTAGCGGTTTTTGAAATTTGCTACATAGCCCTTTTTGTTACTTCTCCAGAGGAATTTTTTTTTTTGATTGAAGCTTTTTTATTGATATGGGTAATTTGTTTTTTCTGATTTTGAACGTGGTTTGTGGTATGTAAAATTTAATGATTCTATTGATTTCAAGTAGGAAAATATTATAGTGGTCTTCAGCAGCGGTACAGGTAGAGAACAAATTTAGCCAGTCAAGAGATGAGAGGTCGTTGTTTATAAGGTCGTAGTTAGCTTTTTTGAAATTGTAGTTTGGAATACTATTATTATGATGATTTATGTAAGGGCGTATATTGAGACAAAAGTCTATCATGCAGTGGTCGCTGTTGGAAAAAGGTTCTTTAATTTGTAGTCCATAAATTGAGTTTGTGTTGTTGCAGAAGATGAGGTCAAGGAAGTTGTTGAGTCTTGTATTGTTAGTTACTAGCTGTTCACTAGGTTACTAGGTTTGTAACAGCGTTGTATATTGTAGTATGGATCGGTTCACTATATCCCACTATTCTCTCCATCCATGCCCAAATCTTAAAAGAAAAAGTCTTCTGATTTCATTTTAGGGTTTATAGGGAAGACAGTATACAAGGGGAAATGTTATTTTGGTTCCCATTTTAATATCTAAATCTAGAAATTTGAAATGAAATGCCTATGAGGAAGCACAGTTACTCTTTAAAACTCATACTTCTCCAAATCTTGAAATTTTTAACACAAAAAAGAAAGAATACAAACTATGTATTTTGCACAAAGGGTCTTTTTGCAAAAATAAATTTCTTCCAAAAAATACTATTAAAAGTATATATTTTAGGAGAACGGGCCACATAAATACAAAGATTTCCCAAACATTTTTAATACAGAAATAGGAAATAATGAATTTAACACATTCCCTTATATAGGTGCGCTAAACCACAATTTTCCTCAGCTCAAAAGTCACACTAAGTTTTGCATGCAAACATAAATTATGAATGGACAATCCACAGCTAAGTAATTCACATAGGTTTTTGTTTTCCTTCTTGCCTCCACAGATCCAGATTCCACAGATCACCACCAAATTCTGATGAAATTTTGGAGTACTTTTTTCATAGGAAAAAAAAACACCATGTGCTTTGAGGGGGTATGAAAAGGCAATAACACAAGATATAAACTTGCTGCATTAATCAGCTCAGCTTGGACTCAACTCCCACCTGGCTAAAAATGAACCTGACATATTGCAAGAAACATTATTCCTCAGACTATGAATAATTTCAACTTTTTGGTAACTACCATTTTCCTCACATCTCCTTCTCTCTAAATAAGCTATTCACATAACGTTCAACACTGTGTTCAGTTAGTCTGCTCACTTTCTTGTTTTCAGTTGGCTTTATGGAACATATATATAGGAGCTATTTTCTTTTTTATCACACCTTCGATTGCTACTGATTGTTCTAAGCTTTCTGCTGATAATGCTTTGGGTATCTGTTTTGTGGGGGGTGGGGGATTATATTAAGTTACACTGAAGAACCTGTTTTAATTCTATTTTGACTCAACAGGATCAAGGTGAGCTTTGGCAATATTATCTTGCCTTGAAATCCCCAGACTTTTGAAATTTTTACACTGAAACTTTAATCTTATAAGTGTTGCCAAAGAGACACAGCTCTGCCAATGTGGTGAGAATTGCATATATATCATTTTTGAGTGTTTTTCTCAACACCCCAGTGTCTTTACATTTCCACGACTGAGAATGGAAAGGTGTTCACTATGGTCCCTCAAACAGAAGCTCAGTTGGAAACTTTCCACATTGCAAAAGAGATAGTTTTAAGAAGACAAAAATCTTATTTAGCAGATCCCTCACATTTTGCAGAAAAGTTTGACAATTGTTGTATATGCTTCTGCGAGTCTATTTGATTGTATTTGGGACTTGGTGTCAAGTGTTCAAATCCATATTTAAATTTAATGCCTCCAAATTGTGGTCCATAATTTGCCAGCTGCCTGCAATTTGGCAGTTCGAATATTACCAGGCTGAAAGTTGACTCAACCTTCCATCCTTCCAAGGTCAATAAAATGAGGACCCAGATTGTTGGTGTAATATGCTGAATCTGTAAACCACTTAGAGAGGGCTGTAAAAGCACCGTGAAACGGTATATAAGTGCTATTGCTATTACAGCTCATGGTATGCCATATCTAGCTAAAGCAATTTCAATGTTTTAATAATGTGATAACAAATCCAATGATTGTGTTACTTTTGAATAATGTGAAAAGTAATTCTTTATCATAATCTAGTCTTTATGACACAGTGAAATAAGTCAATGCTTTTTTTTCCCCAAGAGACCAGGGAAAAATCCTCATCTCTGAAGGGTTTCACTAGCAGGCTGGGATGACTTTTCTGGAAAAACTTTTTTTTTTCCTCTGAGGAATCTCTATTTCATTGTTCATGGTAACATAGGAAATTAGCACCCACCCCTCCTCTAGAAGAATGAAATATTTTAGGAAATATGAAAGAGGCAGAATATTATATTTCCCTGGATGAGAAATGGAGAAAGCTGTTTTAAAGACAAAGCCGCTTCCTGCCTCCCCACACCTTTGTCAATTGGTCATAGGCAGAAATTCATTCCCCCACCAGCTTTGTCAATGGGCCATTAAGGCCTCAGCCAAGATCACTCATTCCCCCCAACTTTTCTCAAGTGGACCATCATCTGCAACACAATGGGACCCATCTAGCAACAGAAACTCACCACAGGGCAAGACTCAAGCAAGCTTGAGAGAGACAACCTACAAAGTTAGCTTAAGACCCCTAGACCACCTGGGAGTTTGACAACCAAACATGATATACTTCTTATACAGGAACAGGAAACACTAAGGTGGGACCCCACAGAGGTTATAAACTCAGGCACTCAGCATCTTGGTCTCTTCTCCTTTCCTTTTTGGTTCTTCACCCAACACCTTGAAGCATGTGATCACCTTTTCTACTCAAGAACTCAAGCCATGTGATTCCTGTCCACCATTAAACCATCTTTCCAAGCAGTTTCCATGTTTCCAGTGTCTTTTTCCCCACTTGGAACCGAACTCAGAAGGATATTTCTTCCAACAGTAAGCTAGAAGACCATCTTTGGCATGTCTCTTGGATATCTCAAATCCTATGCCTCTTTAATGTAGGTGAGCTGAAATGCAAAAAATAAGCTGGTGGGATGACATCAGAGAAACATGCCTTGATGTTCCAAAAGGTCAGACAAGAGAATCAAAAGTGTCTAGGTTTTGGCACATTTTCAGATTACTTTACTATCTTCCTCAAGAATTTCATCTGTTGCAATTTCATGTTAGTTGTGTATTGGAGGTTTCCGTTTTACTACAGCAATCCCCAAAGTTTCTAGCTCTGTGGACTGGCAGTAGCGGTGGCAGAAATGGTGGGGGGAGGGTTAGGGTTAGAACACACACATGCCACTTGCGCAAATGGAGCTTTGTGCGTTCATGCGCTCATTCACCATTTACATGGTCCAGTGGGCCATGGCTCAATAATGGGCCACAGACTGGGGATTGGGGACCCCAGTTCTATTTCATTAATATAAATTTCTGGATTAAATTCCTCTTTGATATTCTCAATTCAGTCTGTGATATATGATCAAGGGAGAGCATCTACCATAAATTATCTGATTTAAAAATGAGATCAAAGTCTTATTACTGAAATGTCAGCAACAGTTGCTGTATTCTGGGTGGATGTTAATTACCGTAGTCCTTTCTTCAGTAGTGATTTCAGGATAATAACTAATTTCTGCTTTAAGCTTTTTTCCATATATATTTACAAATGAAATTGTTTGATCCAAACAGCAATCCAAATAACTTTTTGGAGAGCATATATTTGTTCAGTGAGGATTAAAGCATATGATGCATATATAGTAGACAACCATGAGCCAATAATTTCCTGGATTAAAATTACCGTATTTTTTGGATTATAAAACAGACCTTTTCCCCACAAAAAAGAGGGTAAAAATCTGGGTGCGCCTTATACTCCGAATGTAGCCCACGCAGCTTCTCAAATGGAGGTTTCAGAGGCTGAAAGAAGCTTTAGAAAAGAAGCCCCCAAACAGAGCTTCAGAAAAGAAGCCCCAAACAGAGCTTCAGAGCCTTTTTTTCTGAAGTTCTGTTTTGGAGGCTTTCAGAGGCAGAAAAAGGTTTTTTCTGAAATGGAGTTTCAGAGGCAGAAAAAAAAGGGGAAAAAAAGCAAGGCACAGAACTCACAACCAAAGAACCTGTTGCTAAAATTCACCTCTGGGAAAAGCTGGTTGGGGGTATTCCAGGAGGCCAATCTACCTGCCAATCAGCTTTTTTCTTATTTTCCTCCCCAAAAACTAAGATGCGTCTTATACTCCGGTGCATCTTATACTCCGAAAAATATGGTACCCTTAACCAAATCCACAATAAGTGTTGTACTTAGAATATTCTTTATGTTATTTAGGTGCTTATAATATTTAGAAGTCTAATACCAGATGCATGTCAGCTCTCCAATTTGCATGTGGGCTACCAGGCTGAGAATGAATTTTGGGCCATAATTTACCATTCCCATAATCTATTGAATCTCTTTCTGGCCTATTACAATTGCCTTTACTTTAGCCTGCTCTGGTTTAATGCCACATTTCATTAGCATTTCCTGAACTTTAAAACAAGTTTTGCTTTTGTTCAGTTTAGTATTTGAAGATCTGACTTTTTCTAGTACCAATTTTAATTGGTAAGTATGTTCTCCTTATATGGTACCACATACAAATATCTCATGCATATATCTTATGATTCCTAGAGTGTTATATCAGTTGTCAAGTGTCAGGAATATAACAAGTATGTGAATAAAGCTATACTGATTGTATAGCTTATTAAGATATACATAGTTGAGTCTTTCTTCATTGATGTGTCAACTTGGAAAGTATCTTTGTGGCTGCTAATTCTGCTAAGAATTCCATTTCTATTATTAAGGTAATGCTCTCTATGAACACTATGAACTGATCAAAAACATTTCCCAATCCAACAAACATTACCTTGTACACAAACTAAACCAGAAACATCTACCAATCAACCAAACAACGTAGCAATACTAGTAAAAGATACAATTGAGAGAGAGAAAAAGCGTCAAAATGCTATATTATTTGGACTAGATATTACAAATGAACCAGATATTGATAAAAAATGTAACATCATTTCAAATTACAAATTATCAACCTTCAACCCTAGTGAAATAACCGAAGTCTCCAGAGATGGACCCGAATTCAAATACAGTGATGGTTGAGTAGCGCCTAAATTCTGTAAAGTCATATGCAAAAATGAAACCAGCAAAAGAAATTTAATCTATATTATAAACACAATTGCCAGAAACAACCTCAGCCTCAACAAAGTTAGAGCTAGACCAGACCTATCATTCCTACAACGTATTAGATCCCGTGAACTTCGTTCAGAGCTCAAACGATGGCAAGAAGAAGGAGAAACTAACCTTTACATTGATTACCGTGCTGACTGCATAAAAAGAAAATCCTACAATTAAATCTCCATCACTCAAACACACTTCAATCAAAACATCCAACCATCCATCAATCAAGGCATCCATCCATCTGACAATCGAAACATCCATCCACCCGTTCAATCAACTGTCGATCAACCAACTAACCTTCAACCACCCATACAAAACCTCCATCCATCCAATGATCAACCACTCATTGCTCAACCAACCTTCCTTCAACCACCTGTTGTACATAACCCTCAATCAACTATCAATCAAAACTAGGTATGCACGCCCCTTACCTCTCCTACACCAAACACTACAGGGTTCAAATGTAAATTAATAAATGCAAGAAGTATTGTAAACAAATTACCTGAATTTATCCTCTTGTTAAACAATGGTACATTTGACATTATATTTGTTTGTGAAACATGGCTGAACTCATCCCTCCCTGACTCCATTATTTCAAACAAAGAGTATCAAGTTTTTCAATCAGATCGTGAAAACCGCAGAGGCGGTGGAGTAGCTATCTTTTACAAAAAATCACTGAACTTAAAAAATATTCAAGTTGCACATAAACTTTCTCTTCCTGAAACTATTGTATGCGACCTGTCCATTAAAACCACATTTCGATTCTTACTATGCTACAGAGCCCCTGACTACGACATCGGTCATGCAAATATGTTAACCACACTGCTAACAGGGGCTACCTCTTGTCCATATCCTCTCATATTCCTGGGAGACCTAAATCTACCTTCTATTAACTGGATAACAAATGAATGTACAACTGAACCAATCCATACTACACTATACAACACCGTTACAAACCTAGGTCTTGAACAACTAGTAACTAACAATACAAGACTCAACAACTGCCTCGACCTCATCTTTTGCAATAACACGAACTCAATTTATGGACTACAAATAAAAGAACCCTTTTCCAACAGTGACCACTGCATGATAGACTTTTGTCTCAATATACGCTCTTACATAAATCATCATAATAATAGTACTCCTAACTACAATTTTTTTTTTATTCAAAAAGTTTTACAAAAATTTTTTCCCCTTTCCCCCCCCTCCTCTCCCCTCCCTTCACAACCCCCCTCCCCCCCCCCGACTTCCCGGAACGGGCACAAGGTATAGTTAAAATAAAACAAACATATGCTAAAAATTTCATCCCAACTTAATTATACCCTACAATCATCAATTCCTAACTTCCCCCAAAAACAATCAAAAATAATACATCATAATCATTCAAAAACAGTCTGATAACTCTTAGTCTGATATCTACGTTGAATATAGTCAATCCATTTTTTCCATTCCTTTAAGTATCTTTCTTGCGTATTGTCTTTCAAAAAGGCTGATATCTTCGCCATCTCAGCCAAATTGGCAACCTTCAATATCCATTCTTCTATTGTAGGTACTTCTTTTTTCTTCCAGTATTGTCCTATTAGTAATCTTGCTGCTGTTATTAGATTTAAAATCAATTTAGTCTCAATTACTGTACAATCTGTAATAATTCCCAACAGAAAAAATTGCGGCAGGAACTTTATCTTCTTTTTCAAAACATTTTGTAAAATCCACCAAATTTTTATCCAAAAGGCCTTTATGTCCTTACAAGTCCACCAAATGTGAAAATATGTAGCGTCATCACAATTACATCTCCAACATTTTGCTTGCATATCTGGATACATACACGATAATTTTTTAGGATCTAAATGCCATCTATAAAACATTTTATAAAAATTTTCCCTCAGATTCTGTGCCTGTGAATTTAACATTTCTAACCCAAATTTTTCCCAAGTTTCCAATAATATTGGCTCCTGAAAATTTTGTGCCCACTTTATCATACAGTCCTTTACCAAGTCCCTTTCAGAATCTATTTCAAGTAACACATTATACAATCTCTTTATATGCTCCTGAGACTGATTTCTAATTTGCTTTACCAAATTTCCCTCGTTCTGCTCTATACCAATTTTCTGATCTTCCTTCCATCTAGCACGTAGTTGCTCATATTGAAACCAAGTGTAATTTTTCCTTCCTCTTTAATACTTGCAGAGATTTTAATTGCAAATTACCTCTTTCAGTATACAAAAGATCTTTATATGTAATCATTTCCTGATTCTGTTCTATGTTTATATTTTCTATTGTATGTCTAGGACTTGCCCATATAGGAACCTTGTAATTTAGTTTATAAGAGTATTTTTCCAAACACGCAGAAGAGCAGTTCTTAGCACATGATTTTTAAAGGCCTTATCCACTTTTTGTCATAAATTAAATATGCATGCCATCCATATAACAAATCATAACCTTCTATATTCAAAATTCTGTCCTCTGTTAAATTAAACCAATCACTTATTGCAGAGAGAGCAGCTGCTTCATAATATAATTTAAAATTAGGCATTTTAAACCTCCCTTTCCGAGAATCTTGAATTATTTTCATTTTAACCCTAGCTTTTTTACCTTCCCATATAAATTTATTAATTCCCTTCTGCCATTCCTCAAGATTCTTATCTTTCTTAATTATTGGTATCATTTGAAAGAGGAATAAAAATCTAGGTAAAACATTCATTTTAATAGCAGCAATTCTCCCCAGCAAAGATAATTGCAATTTTTTCCAAACAATCAACTCCTTCTGAACTTTTTGCCATAAAACCTCATAGTTATTCTTGTACAATTTCACATTTGACGATGTAATATAAACCCCTAAGTACTTAACCTTCTTTACAATTTCAAATCCTGTTATTTCCTCTAGTTTTTCTTTCTGTTGTCTGGCCAATAATTCTCCCCTATTAACTGGATAACAAATGAATGTACAACCGAACCAATCCATACTACACTATACAACACCGTTACAAACCTAGGTCTTGAACAACTAGTAACTAACAATACAAGACTCAACAACTGCCTCGACCTCATCTTTTGCAATAACACGAACTCAATTTATGGACTACAAATAAAAGAACCCTTTTCCAACAGTGACCACTGCATGATAGACTTTTGTCTCAATATACGCTCTTACATAAATCATCATAATAATAGTACTCCTAACTACAATTTTTAAAAAGCCAACTATGACCTTATAAACAACGATCTCCCATCTCTGGACTGGCAAAATCTATTCTCAACCTGTATCACTGCCGAAGACCACTATAAAGTCTTCCTACTTGAAATCAATAGAATCATCAAACTATAGGTACCACAAATCACCACCAAAATAAAAAAAAAACAAATTACCCATATCAATAAAAAAGCTTCAATCCAAAAAAAAAATCCCTCCGGAGAAGAAACAAAAAGGGCTATGTAGCAAACTTCAAAAACCGCTACAGAAATATTTGCAACAAATAAAAACTGAATGCACCATTTACCACACCAAGCAAGAAGAAGATCTACGCACAAAGTCCAATCGTGCTTTTTATAATTTTGATCCATCCTACCACTAAAAGAATCTAAAGGCAAAGAATGTATTGATGAAACAGTTAAAGCAAACCTCTTTAACACATTATTTGGCTCAGTCTTTGTTAACAGTAATAGCTTATACCCGACATTCCCCAATCGTACAAACAATGAGTACAGCGACCTAACACATATAGACTTCACAGAAGATAATGTTGAAAAAGCTCTTCGCAACCTGAAACCATCTTTATCTATTGGGCTGATGAACTATGTGCATACTTCTTAAAAAAACCTTTCCATTAATATAGCAGAACCCCTAAGAATAATCTTTGATAAAGCTTTCACGACTAGTTCCCTTCCCAAACTTTGGTCTCTAGCCACAGTCATCCCTATCTTCAAAAAAGAAGATCCCTGCCTAGTTGAAAATTACAGACCTATCTCTCTATGCCGCATCGTCACCTGCAAAGTAATGGAATCTATCATCAACCAATCCATTACCCTCCACTTAGAAACAAAGAACCTACTCTCTAATAAACAATTTGGTTTCAGAAAAAAATTATCATGTAACTTACAACTTCTCCACTGCAAAAACATATGGACTATCTCCAAGGCAACGTTCTTGGACCAACGCTATTCATACTATACATAAATGATCTCTGTGACCTTATCTCAAGTTATTGTGTCCTCTTTGCTGATGATGGCAAATTATTTAACACCACCAACAATACTTCTACCCTTCAAAAAGACCTTGACTTTGTATCCAAATGGTCTAAAACTTGGCAACTCCAAATCTCAACCAGCAAATGCTCAGTCTTACATATTGGAAAAAAGAACCCAAACACTAAGTACAAGCTTGATGGACATTACCTTATAGATGATCCCCACCCTGTTAAAGACCTTAGAGTTTTCATATCAAATGATCTAAGTGCCAAAGCCCACTGCAACTACATAGCAAAAAAGGCTCTAAGAGTTGTAAACCTAATTTTGCATAGCTTCTTTTCCAAAAACTCTACACTACTAACCAGAGCATAAAAAACATTTGCTAGACCTATTCTTGAATACAGCTCGCCTGTCTGGAACCCACACCACATCTCTGACATTAATACAATTGAACGTGTCCAGAAATATTTTACAAGAGTTCTCCACTCCTCTGAAAACAACAAAATACCTTACACCACCAGACTTGAAATCCTGGGATTAGAAAATTTAGAACTCCGCTGACTCTGACAAGACCTGTGTTTAACACACAGAATCATCTATTGCAATGTCCTTCCTGTTAAAGACTACTTCAGCTTCAATCGCAATAATATAAGAGCAAACAATAGATTCAAACTTAATGTTAACCGCTTCAATCTCGATTGCAGAAAATATGATTTTTGTAACAGAGTTGTTAATACTTGGAACACACTGCCTGACTCTGTGGTCTCTTCTCAAACTCCCAAAAGCTTTAACCAAAAACTGTCTACCATTGACCTCACCCCATTCCTAAGAGGACTATAAGGGGCCTGCATAAGAGCACAAAAGTGCCTACCATTCCTGTCCTAATGTTTCTTTCATTATATCAAATTAATACAATTATTACATACCTTTGCTCATATATATGCTTATATGATATTTTGTTGATTTATGTTGATACCTGTGTATACTGTTGTGATAATAAAAAAAAAAACACTCAGGGTCCAGACAAAAATGTTAGACTTCCATCTTTTTTGTGAATTCTAAACATGAAATAATCCCATTCAGTTTGGTTTCCAGTAAAGCAAATAATTCTTTCTTCCTTATATTCAGTTTCAACTTTCAGTTTTGTTTTTTAATCATGGAATCTTTCCAATATCTCGCTGTGCCACATTGATTGAGCATAGGAGAAAATATTCATCTTCAAATTTAGTGTCCTTTGGCATTGCTGTATTTCTTTTTTTTTAAAAAAAAATAATTTTGCACATTTCACTCATATAATTTCCACATTGTGCTATCTGTGCCTGATGCTGACCATTGTTTCTATAGTTGTTTGTACCACACTGACTGCATTGATTGCATACAATCTGGCTTGTTTCCCAGCTGTTTGACCAGCTTAGAAATAAGCCTTTCCTTCCTATTCATCTTTATTATGGGTGACTGTCAATGCTGGAGTATTTACCAAGAGAATTGGAAAAGTTGATGATTTTTGGAATTACACAGAACAAAGAGAGAGAGTGTATACATGCATGCGAATAATTGCTATGTTCCAAGCTTTCAACTGTTATTGAGTTCTGCCATTTGCCATACCGCAATAGCATTTTGTAGCACATTAACTACTCTGAGTAATTGTCCTTGCACCCTCCTGTTTCTTATACCTCAAAGACTTTGATTTTACATCAAAGACTCATTCAACATCCCAAGATCATAAGACTTAATTACAAGTTTTAGATCTGTTACAAATTCTTCAATTATCTCTTTTTGTGACTGAAGATAGATATTTCCTACAGTATATATTTTTTTGTGGCGCAATAAGTCAAAACGTTTAAATGATTTCTTTCTTCATCCATGAATGTAAATGTACTATATTCACTAAGAACGCTTGCTCCAGCCCATCAGAAAGCATACAATTTTGTGTTCATCCTTCATGGCAGCCACTTGAAAGTATAATAGAAATTTTTGCTAAATGGCCCTCCATACTGCCAGTAAGCTGGTGATGGCTTTAGAGCATCCATTAGAAAAAACAAGGCTGTTACTTCCTATTGTATCAGGTTACTTAGTGGTAGGTAATATATGTATCATTTGAGACAAATAGTAGCCTGTACCTCTAAAATTTCATTCCAGGATTTACTGAAAGTACAATTTTTCATATATTTGGTATAATGAATTTCAAAATGGATCCAGTTCAAACATTACTTCTATTAAATGTCAAGTAACAGGATGAAGATAAATCAAATGACTAGTCCAACATACTTTATGCTTATTATTCATCTCTTGGGGTTATTCTATTCCATAAATAAAATGGAATATAAAATGGAAAATATTTCTATAAATAAAAACCCACTTTCTGCCATCTTCAAGCCAGAGAATATATTTATTTTTATTTATTTCTATAAATAAAAACCCACCTTCTGCCATCTTCAAGCCAGAGAATATAACTATGGTTCTTCTGAGCTTGAGCATGAACACAGAAAAAGATCCTGTGTAATGTCCAGTCTTTTGTCATCCATGCCTGAAAACATTCACACATATATCTCTCCAGTGCATTTCACTTGCACAGGTGTACATTGTTGATCTATATATTTGCCAAAGTTCACATTCAAAAAGGAAAAAAAAGAACAGGTTAAGGAAAAAATACTAAAATAATAACTATTGGTTAAAACAAGACCTCAGAAATAAGCTATTCCATCCATAAAATTAAAGTATTCACATTTTTACTGTATATTTGCTCTCATATACCTTTCATACAATACAAACACCACAAAGATCCCCCTCTCTCCTTTCAGCAGCAAAAGAGGATGGAAGAAAAAACAGAATGGAGATGGAGAGAATAGAAGGCGCAGCTATTTAGAAACAAGGAAGGAGAAAACAAAACTGGATAATAGTCAGGAAAATGAAAGAGGTGATAAGTAGGAAAAGGAGTTTTCCATTTAGGATTGCAAAAAAAAAATTGTTCTTTTTGTGAGATGGAGACCAGATCAGACAATTAGCAAAATTTATAGATTTATTTAAAATATTTATATACTACTATTTAACATGGTACAGATACCTGTAATACAAAGCTAAAAAATGAACAAATAAGTACCATATGAGGGCCTGAGAAAGAAAAGCAACATTAAAACTCAGGGTCTGTTGTAAATAGAGGTCTGGCTCCTTGATTCTGCAATACCCAACCTTCTTCATTAATAGGATATCTTGTATCTACAATAAAAGCAGCTTAACTGGCTGAGCTTCATTCTTCACTCTTTTCTACCAGCACCTGCATATGGGTGGAATTCCTAGAGGGAGAGAAATTAACTGAAGAGCTCTGAATGAAATTCTTAACACCTCTCAAGCACAACAATTAATCTTCAGGGCTTCTGACAAGAAAATCAATGGAGGAAGCTGGATTCGCTTAACAACTTTGTGGTTCAGTTAACTGAAGTGATTTGCTTAGCCATCGCAAAGAGGTTGTAAAATTGGGTGCGACTCACTTAACAGCCGCTTTGCTTAGCAGTGGAAATTCTGGTCCCAATTGCGGTCGTAAGCTGAGGCCCACCTGTACAGAGGGCCTCTTCTGAGTCTCTTGACTCACCCAAATTTCTGTTGCAGGCTAAGCTGCCTTTTAACTGGCTGTTCACTTGGTTGTGTCTTGTTTCCCTGTCTCCTACATTCCATTTCCATGATATATACTAAAATCTTATGAATTTTGTACTTTTGCCAATTTATTTTCCTTTTATTCAAAGGAAAATTCCTCTAACATACCCATGACTGAAGTATAGAGTTCTTGCATTTATCCCAGCTATCAGGTAACTTAGAATTTCATCTGAATCTGCTGTTGCTATATATATCCCTCTCCTCTACCTCCTGGTTTTAAGACATTACTAGGGAATTTCTTTCTAGGGCTGTCCAAAACCAGGGACCTGGAGATTATGTCATTGGACAAATACACACCTTTTTAAAAAATTCCTGTATGCAATCTCCAATAAAGCCTCTCAAAAAACTCACACAAATTGCAAGCAATAAGGGGAAGTGAAAATTGGGTAAAACACACTTACAGATAAATAAAGGGGAAGGAAACACGCTAGAAATTAGAGAACTGCATTTGGCAACAACTTCGTTTTTAAGGTGTTCCCGACTATAAAAATCCAAAGAGCAAATACTGTCCCATTTTGCTGAACTTGTGGGGGAGCAGTGACTTAACCAAGCATCAAAGAATCATCAGGTGATTTGAAGGCAGATTTTTGAGAACTGGAAATAATTGAAGCGTTTTTCCATCCCATGCTGTTCATTAGCTGAGAATTTCATTCAACAAATCATTTGTAACAAAATACAAAGAAATAAAGTAACATTTGGTTTTTTTGTAAACTAGATAAAACTGTAAAAAAAAATTAAAATTTTTAAAAAATCCCACATAAGACAAAACAGACTCATCCATCTCCATGGGTATCCACTGTCTACTATATGCCTTGAACTATTCTACTTTACATCTGGTTTCAGCTGTTATTCCCATCTTCCCTTTCTGATATAATAAATTTTACTTTAAATATGAGGGCAAAATTTAGAAAATGCACTGTGTCCTTGAATCTAAGTGAGAGTTAGGGAGGAATAGAGTCATCCTGACCTTCCTCTGACTCACCCATTGCTTCTTTTCAGGCAAGGCTTAATTGAGAGGTGGCACAGCTCAAGCCTGCCTAGAAATTAGAATCTGTGAAAGGGCATAGAAGGGCAGTCTGAATAGCAAACTGAACTGAAAGAGCAATGAGAATGAGAATAAATTGAGTTAGGAAATGAAGCCAGGAAAAAAGATGATGCAGAACCAGTTTCAACAAAACAATATGGGCAGTAGGAGGAGAAATAGCCTCAGGTCACAAATGAATAGGACTTGACCCACGAATCTACCTGCCATGTGTGATGAGTTAACAGAAAATGCAGTAGCTTGGAACATCTCCCTGGCTTTGAGTTTGGCCCCAACATCTTTGCCTAGTCACTCTATTTACTCAGTCCACAAAAGGTTTCTGTTTAAGCCACAGAATCTGCTTGCTTTTGGTCCATTTTATAAGCATCTCTGGTCCCTTAGCTCATTTCTGGCACTCGCCAGTGTGATTTCTTACAATCTAGTTGTTTCAGTTCTGTAAAGGTAGAGTCAGTATTCAAGGAGGAAAGCTGATAAACTCCTGCTGAAAGCATGATTAGAGTTTCATGTGGAATTTATGAGCTCCTTTCACATTGAAAAGGGTGCATGTTGAGATATTATAAATATCTTGAGAGTGGGGGAAATCTCAATCTTCCCAAATTTCTTTCTCATCTAAACCTCTAAGAGCTACACTAATGTCTAGCCTGCTTGTGCTACGCACCAATCTCAATCTTTTAGATATAACAGGTGCCCAGATTTTTTTTAAACAGTCTTATCCCATTTTTCTTGGATAATTTATACACCATCACCCCTTCCTTGAGTTTATATGCAGCTTAGACTATTCTTTAAATCTTGATTTTAATTACATGATAAATCACACTTGATAGAAATACTTGCCAAAATCATCTTGACTCATAGCTGAGATACATAATTCATTTTAAAAATCATACTCTGTTAACTCCACTGCATAATGGGAATGCATAATGAGAATATGGTGTTCAGAAAGTATCACTCAGTTCACCACATGCAGAATATAATTTAGTTTACCTTGTTGCATTATGTTTGTGTATGATCAATTGTCCCCATTTCATTTTAGGATCCAGTCGAAAGTCTCTACAAACTGCAGGACCTTTCTTGAGTCCTATTTTACAACCCCCAAATATTATGCCATCACCATATCTTTAAATACCTTTTTTTTTCAAACCTCTTGTTCATTACCAAACAACTTGTGGGTGGGAAACCTATATACACTCTACTTGTTGCTAAACTACTTCTTTTTTATAATAATGTTTCTTAGTATTTACAGATGAAAAGAGAAAAAATAATACAAACTAAGAAATATATAAAAAGTGAAGAGAAAAAAATTGGGAAATTAAGAAAAGCATCATCTAAAGAAATTGCCTCTCTCTTCATCAAGACAAGTAACATTACTTTCTCTGATACTGCAACATAAAATCTCTTTTTCCCATCTCTCATCTCTTATCTATAAAGAAGTTTTAAGCCTCATTGTTCATACCTAATCATCAAAAGTCCATTACGAGTGACTTGCAGAGAAGCAAGTCCAACCAAGGTATACAGCAGTGATAGCGAACCTATGGCACACGTGCCAGAGGTGGCATGCAGCACCCTCTCTGATGGCACGCGAGCTGTCACCCCAGTTCAGGTCTGCTGCGCATGCGTGCACGCCTCCTGCCGACCAGCTGGTCTTCAGGCCTCTGCTACACCTGTGCAGGGGAGCGTATGCGGGAAACCACGTGCGCACGCATTGGGGTGGGGCTTGTGCGGGGGGTGCATGCACAGGGGGGCACATCAGGGAGCCATACGCGCATGCATGCGGGGCAGAGCACATGCGAGGGGGCCACGCATGCATTGCATTTTGTGGGTTCAGGCACTTTGGGTGCTTTGTCCGGAAAAGGTAAGTGTTCTGTCCTCCTCCACCTCCATCCGAATGATGGCTTAATTAGCCAGCACTATCAGCTCTGGTGGCAAAAGAGCCAGCGTCTGCCAAGAGCCCTCGTTATCTTCCACGACACTGGTGAGTCACAAACTTCAGCTCTAGTCAATCAGTGGATTTGCCTGTTACAAAGAGACACACCAGCTCTCACTGCCTTTTATATCCTGTAGAGTGTGGCTCCATGACTCAGCACTTCCTAGGCCTGCCCCACTTTTGCTTCTGTTGTTCCCTCCTCTCCTGCCTACGAAACCTAGGATTCAACCACGCCTGATTGCTGTCAGCTGGGTCTGCAGGAGTGGCCTGGGGGGGGGAAGAGTCAGGGGATGGAGGCCTCATTATTTCTTCCACCTGGCCTGCTTCTGGCTCCTGGAGCTGAGCCAGGGAAGCTGGTGCTCCCGAAGGAGGCCCTTCCTCCTCACTGTCCAAGTCACTTTCTGGCAGCAGGCCTGGCTCCAAGTCACTTTCTGGCAGCAGGCCCGGCTCGGGGGGCGCAGACACAACAGTTAGCCATCACTGGTATAGAGTAACCATGTGAACTAAATAATGCAGACTCCTGATGTAGTTTCCCAAGAGTTAAAAAAATATTACCAAACAACTATGGGCAGTCCTTTGGTGATACTCAAATTGACTTGTCTCAGGCAATCACCTTACTATGCGAAATGGAAAGACCATCCTTGTAATTCAATGCCCTCTGCCTAGCACCATGCCGTGACATTAATGTATTTGTAGATGGAAGATTTTCATATAATTAACCCTTACCTTTTGGTGGACTCAAGGATTATGAACCCATTCAAAAGGGGTGTCCATCTACCTCTTAAAAGTGGTGTCTCAGCCATGTAGCATTGATGGAACATTACATGGATACACAAGGTAGACAGATAGATAGATTCAACTTCTTCCCCCAGAGCAATTTTGGTTTCATTCTGTTCCACTTTTATTATCTTGTTTACAAAAACAGTCCTTAGCCTCTTGCCCTATTTCTTTATGAGTTTCTATTGGGTTGGAAAAATTATTAAACAAGAGTTTAGACAAGGGCCCCGGGGGCAGTGAGTGATGGTATTGGTGGTTGCATTCTGTTTTTATGTATAGTTTCTCCTTGGTTGTTTTGTCCAATCAAGTCAGTGACCCAGAAAACAGGAATGCATGGCGAAACCAAAAATATTTAAATAACTCTTCAGCTTACTCTTTAACCAATTTATTTTTACTGCCTTTCACAGATGTCTATCTTTTAATTACTGAACAGACTTTGAATGGTCCTTCCCTATTTGTATTTAGACCCTATCGTCCTTTTTTTTAAAAAAGAGCATTTCGCCTCATTTTATTAACAAGTTTAACATTTAAGAAATGTGGCAACGTAATTTTAATATATTTGATAGTCATACTGACACTGATTGGTTTGGGTAATGTATCTAGTTTATTAAAGGGCATTGAGGAAGGTAATATGAGCCTTGGTGGCGCAGTGGTTAGAATGCAGTACCACAGGCTACTTCTGCTGACTGCCGGCTGCCTGCAATTTGACAGTTCGAATCTCATCAGGCTCAAGGTTGACTCGGCCTCCCATCCTTCCGAGGTTGGTAAAATGAGGACCCAGATGGTTGGAGGCAATATACTGACTGTAAACCACTTAGAGAGGCTGTAAAGCACTGTAAAGCGGATATAAGTCTATTGTTATTGCTAATACAGATCTGCAAGACATTGGTTGGGTAGACACGTTGCATTAAGACTGTTAGCAAATACCTAACCACATTAACAGTTTTTCCTTTATGATTGATTAGCATAATGTATGTATTCTATTTTTATCTGGCCCTGGGGAAATGGATGTATTAAATTTCCCCACCCCCATATCTGTCCTCAAAGAATAGGCAGACACCAATATCACGCTCCGGCTTAACTCTGTGGAATATTGCTAGCAAGGGAAATTAATGGAACACTTTTCGCAACCTAGCAGTGCCTGTTTCCCTGGTAGACATGAGGCTGGAACAAATAATAACTGCCAGCATGAATACCTAACACCTCCACTGGTATTGCTTGAAGCAAGCAGAGATTTCATTTGCTCTGAGCCCTTGTATCTCCGTGGCTGTTACTTTTTTATTATACAACTTTGCAAGCAACAAGTGAGGCTCAGAGGGTCAATTCAGGCAACAAAAAAGCTTGCAATCAAACAACTTCAGAGATATGTCTCAATCAGAATTCATTGCATTGTTATTTAATATCTAGAGCTATTTTCTGTTGGTGCTGGTGCAAAAAAACCTTCGTTGGATTCCCTAAAATTAAGATCAAGCCACTGACTCACAAAAGATAAATGGAATTGATTTGTCATTTTTTATAGAAGTTGGTTTTATTTTTAATAGGACTGTTATTGCCCAAGAGGGCTAAGACGTTGTGTTGCCTGAGGGAAAGGCCAGGATGGCTCCAACCTCTATGTCTAAAAACCAATCGAACTGGCAGTTAACCTTGCTTCTACACTGACTGTGGGACACAAAACTTGCACTGTACACAGAGGTAGCTGGTTAGCTTAGGGGTTACAGGAAATGACCTGTGGTACCACATAACTAAAGCATATAGAGATGAATGATAGGAGACCCAGAAAGAGAAGACTTTAGGCTGCTACTGTTGCCTAGGGCAATTACCTAATGGTAGGGTTAGCTAGGATACTTGGTACATATAGACAATATTTATATTTATTTTACACGTGTTAGCAATTTGCTGGATATCTATTTTAATGTTTAAAAATTACTTTGATGGATGTTACCATCAAGAGCTGTGGTGGTGCAGTGGTTAGAATACAGTATTGCAGGCTAATTCTGCTGACTGAATTCAGCGGCCTCCAGGTTGACTCAGCTTTCCAACCTTTCAAGGTCGATATAATGGGGACCCAATTATTGGGGGCAAGATACTGACACTGTAAACCACTTAGAGCGGGCTGCAAATCACTGTAAAGCAGTATATAAGTCTAAGTGCTATTGCTACCATGCAAACCTTACTGAAAAGTTCAGCAATGCATAGTTAAAACTACAGCATTTATTGCCAAAAGATGCAGTGATGATTTTAGATCAGATTTTTTTAATCAAATTAAATGGTTTTCAAGGGGGACCGAAGAAATTTTGAATAACAGAATAAGAGAATTGAAAGGGACCTTGGAGATCGTGTACTCCAAACAAGCAAGCAGAATTCATGAGAGATCAGGATGGTAGGTAGACTGTATATAATAGCAGATAGTCCTTCGGCCACCTCCATTAATAGAAATCCATAGTCCAACCAGAAGAATTTCATTATATTCTTATGCTTCTTTGATAAACATGGTGGAGGAGCAAACTAAGACAGTTTCATCCACCTATTTGTTGTTATTTGTAAATGGCAATTTTCATTATTTTAAAATTTCAATCAGTCCTCCACAGTTCTTTCTATAGATTAATTTGTACATAGGAAGTGATTAATGAAAAGATCCAAAACTAAATGTGCTTAGGAATTTGTAAAATTTGGTTTAACAGTAAAAGGAGGATATAGAAGGGAACATATCTTAATTTTCATCACCAGACACATATAATAGCAAAAAGAAAGAGAAAATTTTCTGTGCGGTGAGCTAGTTTCTGCAATAAAGGATTTTTCCCCTCTGTTCTAAAAATTTTCTCCATTGTCCTCTTCTACTGCTAAATTCCAAACATCACCCAATCAGCTTCCTAATCTAGCATTAATAAAAATGCCTTAGAAGATGGGAAACATGCTTTTGTTCACTTCCTAATCATTCAGGAAACTAAAAGTAACCTAACATAATAAGCTGAAGAGAGGATTTTATAGAATATAAAGAAATTACACAGGTCAGCTTCCTATTACCCTGTTCTGGGTTTTTTTAAACAAATACATTAAATTTGTTTGTTCCCATCTTGCCACAAGGCAGCTCTGGGGAGCTTAAAAGTTTAAAAGCAGCAGAACTGTGCAAATACAATGTATCTCTAGTAGTAATTTATTTATTTCGTATGGCTGGACTAGCTTGATTTTTACCTTTAAATTTTAATTGAATTTGATGGGTTTTTAAAGTTTTGTAATTTTATGGGGGTGTATGTTATTTTAATATTTGGGCAAATTTAAATTAGTTTTTTAAGGGATGTTTTAACTATTGTGTGTATCTGTATTTTATTTGCCTGTTCACCGCCCTGAGTCCTTCGGGAGAAGGGCGGTATACAAATTAAAATATTCAAATATTCAGTAATAAAAATGTAAATTATTGTTTAAATTATGATTAAAAAATGGAGAGGGAGAGAACAAGGTATGCAGGGGGTAAGATGAGATCTGCTATTGGTCCATCAACCACCTCCAGCATGATACTCCCGAATTGGAGGGGCCAAGTCAACTGGCAGAGCCAGGTCTTGCAGAAGGTCATATCATAGTGCAATGAAAATAAGCAAAACAAAATAACAATCAGAATTCTTAACATATTCTGTAAGCAACTCCAGTCTAGACAACTTCTCTAAAATGATTATTGTAAGCATCTTTTTTACTGTGGCCTTTAACAATTATTTTAAGACGGTAGAATCGCTTCCTATTATAGTTTACATTAATATGCAGGTAAAAGTATAGAAACAATATAATCTTGCAGTTAGATAGTGGTATGAAAAAATGGACTGAAGAAAAAAAATGCAACTCCTTGACAAAACTATAGTGCGCTTATTTCTCTATCATCAGTATAGATATCATCAAACAGACTTGTTACACTTTAGATCAGGGGTGTTGCAGCCCGTGGATGTGGGCGGCATCATGCACTGGCCACACCCACCCCCATTTTAGCAAAGGAGAATAAAGTCACGATACATCACGTGATGACGTGATGATGCAAGCTTGACACCCCTGCTTTAGATGTTAGACTACAATAATGATAAGCTTTAACCAAAAACTTTCTACTATTGACTTCACCCCATTCCTAAGAGGACCATAAGGGGCGTGCATAAGCGCACAAACGTGCCTACCGTTCCTGTCCTATTGTTTTTCTTTTCTTCTTCCTATATATGTTTATATGTTTATATACTATATAATCTTTTTGTATGATGTTGTGACAAAATAAATAAATAAAAATAAATAAATAAAGATGGTTTTGCGTTGTGAACCCACAACTTGCACAAATGGAGCTTCGTGGACCGGTGATTGGGGACCTCTAATACAGAGAGTCAACTAATTTTATTTGAAAGTTATGACATTTGTCTACACTTACTTCTTTTCTAATCCCACCTTCTTCTTAAAATACATCTCTCAGCATGCTACCCCAAAAGTTGGAAAAAGCCTTTATTCCCCAACAAGTCTAAGCAAATTTATCTATTCAGCCTGAATTGTGTGATGCTTGTTCAAAACAAATTTAATAAGGATTGGAATATCCTAGTGATCGGCAATGCCTTTTCACCTGACTCAAAACCAGCCAGCCAAAGGCACATTTTTTTCTCCCATGGATGCTAATTTTATTCTAATTTGGAGCTTTCAACATTTTGTTTATATTGGATGATGTACAATTGGTTACACAATAGCTCGACCATGTGGCCACCCATAAAACAGCAAGCATTGCAGAGATTGATGGAAACTGGCAGCCCTTCTCTTTTGAACAACGGAAAAGAATCACTGAATCCTAGAATTGAAAGGGATTAATTAGGGTCACTGAATGCAGCTCCCCTGCTCAGTACAGGCATCTAAATTGAAGGATCCAAGTTAGATAGCTATTTAGGCTCCACTTGAAAACATTCAGTCAAGGGAAACCCATTTTTATTATAATTTTCCTAAAGATTTGTCAATCAACAGGGAATATACGTTCCTTCCACAACAATTTGGGTTTTTATTACAATGTTGTGTTTCAACTCATGGATACAGCATCTATTAATTGGCAGAATGGGTGCATAAAGCAGGTTCAGCAGATCTCAAGAGTTAAAAGGGACATGCATAGGAAATGGGGGGAAAATGGATATAATCACCAAGGAAATGTTCCAGCAAGAAGCTAACATCTGCAAAAGAAAAGTTTGAAAGCACAAAATTCAAAAACAAGTAAGATTTTTCAAGGAAAGCTAAAAGTAATTAAAATATTTTCTTGGCTATGGCAGTGGCTTAGAAAAAAGAAAAAGAAAGGATAATTCATCTGCTAAAGATTGCAGGATATTAATAGGTGATGGAGAAAGAACACTTCAACTTAACACTCTCCCCAAAGAGATGGCTGTGTTCAAATGGATCTAAGCAGAACCAAAAACAACAGGAAAGAATAGCAATCCATAGAAGAGCCCATCTACTATGAATGAATTTAAATGTCCGGGTCCAGACCAATTACATTTGAGAATCTTGAAGGAATTTGGAGACGTCTTATTGAAGCCTTTGACTCCTCTCTCAGGATAAGCAGAATCCCAGCAGATTTAAGAATAAATGTTGTTTATTCTGTTTCTTCAAAAAGTGGAAAAGCAAGGCCTGCTTAACTGCAGATCAGTTAGATTAATACAGGTTATTACAGGACAAAACTCTGGAACAATTATTAAGCAATTGGTTTGTGTGCTTGTCAAAGAATGCATTGCTTGGTAGAAGCATATATTCTTCAAAGTAAATTATGCCCAAAAAAATCCCACCATTCTTGATAGATTGTTCAGTTTAAGTTGACCAATTTCCATGGCAAATAGATGGACCAAGTGTATCCTGCCAAAGCATTTGGTAAGTCTTTGAGTAGTAAAAGAAATGTGGGCCAACTACATAAACTTTTGATGGCTGCAGAACTGATTGAAAAATTATAATGAAAAAGTGCATATCAGTAACTTACAGTTAAAAAGGAACTGTTGAGCAAAATGTTACAGAATTCTATTCTGGAACCTGTAGTGTACACTATATTTGTAATTATTTAGAAGAAGAGATCTATAAATGAGATAAAAATAGGGTTAATTTTGGGGCAAATGTTTCTCAGCCTCAGAAATTTTAAATGGCTGGGGAATTCTGGAAGTTGAAGTCCATGGAGCTTAAAGCTGTAAGGTTAAGAAACATTGCCTTGGAGAGCATTATCAAGATTCAATAATTATTTTGATAAGCTTAAGCAATGAACAAAAACCAGCAGAATGAAGAAGGACAAATATAAAGGATAGGAAACATCAAAGGCATATAGGATAGAGGAGAATATACTGAGAAATACCACATGTGAAAAATATTTATGCGTCTTGGTGGATCACAATCTGAACATGAGCCAACAGCACTATACAGCTGCAAAAAAAGAAAATGTAGTGCTAGACTACATAAACAGACATACGGCAGAAAAGTCTTGATAAATCATTATCACTTTCTATTCTGCATTAGTCAGACTACATCTGAAATATTACATCCATATCTGGGCACTTCATTTTAGTAATAATTTTTCAGTTCAGACTTCTCAAGGAGCTGATGATACAGTTCTATAGAGGAATTATTTGCACCTTATTATAGAGTCTGCCATTTGCACCTCTATAACTATTTGGTTTGGCGTATCAATCAAACAGGACAGATAGTTAGGACTGCAGAAAAAACAATTGCTACCAACCTGCCTTTCATTGAAGACTTGTATACTGACCAAGCCAGAAAGAGGGCTGTGAAAATATCTACAGACCCATCACATAAACTGTTTCAACTTCTTCCCTCAAGATGCTTTAAGGCATTGAATGAGGAGCGGGTTTCAAAACCCGTCACAACTGGTTTACTTGTGGGGCTGTGCGTGCTCACACACGCAACACTTCTGCGCATGCACAGAAGCATCTGGGCAGGTGGGTGGAACCTCCCGCCACCATCGCTACCGGTTCTCCCGATCTGGGGCGAACCAGTAGCAACCCACCACTGCATTGCATGCCAAAACAACTAGACACAAGGACAATTTTTTCTCCATGCCATCACTCTGCTAAACAACTAATTCCCACAACACTGTCTTCTGCCCTGGAATGTCAAATTATGTAGTAGGGCTGTATTACAATTATCCTTCTCATCTTTCCTATTACCTTTAGCATCTTATGAATATAACTTTGTTGTTTGTATCTTATGATTTATGTTGTTCACTTTTATTTAGTATCCTATTATGATTTATGTTGATTGTTTAGTATCCTATGACTATCACTGAGTGTTGTATCTTATGATTTACAATGCTTGTATTTTATTATTATGTCATGATCTACCACTTGTTGCTTGCATGTACACTGACAGCTTATGCATCGGAGACAAATTCCAATTTGTGTGTCCAATCACACTTGGACAATAAAGAATTATGTTCTGTTCTGTTTCTGCTTGTTTTGTTCTACTCTACTCTATCAAAGCTAGTATTTATGATGTATGCTGCCCAAAGACACTTCTTCAGATGGGTGACTATACAAATCAAATAAATAAATGCAAACAATTTCAGTAAGTTATCATTTTTTCTAACATTAGATTCTAACATATAACATTTTCTAACATGTACCATTCAGTTATGGTTTTGTTTGTCCATTATCGACCAAAGCAATTTTATAGACATATTTTTCATAATTTGTAACACAAGGATTCTTCTGAATCTATTCTTATATTCTGTTGCAAGTCATCCCATGAACATGCTCTCTGATTATTATTGCACTGTAAAAGGGATGACTCACATAATATTTTTTGTCTGCAAACTTCAATCACACCAATAAAACAGAGCAGTATTAAGTATACCAGGAACAGTTATCAAAGTAAACAGAAAAATGCATAGTGTCACCATTTTTTTGCAAAGCCAGAATGGCTTTACCATTAGCTAACATGAAGCAACTATTAGAGGCAGAGTTGACCCATACTAAAAGTTGAATGTTTCTTACCTAGAATCCTAAACTATTTGCTCCCCTAAGGTTGAAGGTAAAGTGCTTTCCTGGTGATATGTCAGCTGCTGCTCTAGTTGGTTTTTGTACGGGTGTGCTGGAAGATATCTCTACTTTCAGGGACAACATGACTTGGACCGTTCTTAGCTTTGTATCATAATCCTAATAATCTTGCACGAAGAGTCCCACTTCTATGCTCTAAATTTTGAGCACTTTAAGACATTTTACTGTAACCTACACAATAATCTGGACTATGTTACAACATTTTTACTGCCGGAGGTAGAAAACATTCTTCTTCCACCATATCTGAGAGCACTAAGTAGAATAGGCCTTGTGGTAATGACTCAGCGTACTTTTTACAGTGCCTGCAATATTTTGCCACTTCAGGCTGCCTCCTTAGTCATCTAATGGCTGGACCAACCTTTTGTCAAGGTTGACGTGGAAAAAATATTGCTCAAGGAAACAACATTCACTTCCTTAACTCAGATTCATAGTCCTCCCTTCCTGAGAATATGAATGAGATAAGAACAGGAACTAAAGAGATGATCAGTTTACTAATTTGGTGCAACCATTTATTCATTGTGCTTTTAGGTTGGTTTCGGTAGGATAATATTTTTATTTGTCTGAAAATACTGAGTTTTGCTTTTTCCAGACAAGCCCATTCTGCCAGAGGAAGATACAGTTTTAGGGAGGTAAAATAGCACTTTGACAGTGCATGCTTAGTTTAAGCATCAGTATCTCAAAGTACACAAACGTCTATATCTCAGTGTTGACAGCTCCGTAAACTGATGGCCTGGTGTATAGATAATAAAATATTCTATAATCTATGACAGCTGTGACAAAATTAGAATGACCAAATCATAGCAGTATCCTAAAAAATCAAGGTAAATGGTTCAGCACATCACTTCCAACAGAAGTGGATTATAATTCATTAAAGTTTCTTCCAAGATAAATTCATCAGTGTTTGATAATTTTTGTTGCAACAGATTAGCAAAATATATCAGTTTATCTTTTAGATCAGGGATATCAAACTCGTGGCCCCTGGTCTGGATGCGTCATGCGCTGGCCACACCCATCCCCGTTTTAGCAAAGGGGGGGAAGTTGTAGTACGTCATGTGTCGACAATGTGACATCGTGAGTTTGACACCCCTGCTTTAGATGCTATATATCAGACATCTCAAATTACAAAAAAGAAGAAAGAATCTCCAAGTGATTGGAATAGCATATGCACTTGGAATATAGTTGCTGCTTTTTAAAAAAATAAAAAACTCTTTGCACTGATGCACAGCAAATGAGGTACCATTGGTATTCACAGCATACACTGTTGGTATCAGTCTTCATAGCTATCAGACTAAACCACAAAAGAGTTTATTCATTTTGTCTTTAATGTGTTGAATGAACCCAGCTGTTACGGTTTGTAAATAGAGGTTTATGCTTTAATACATTATGTAAATTCCTTCAATTGTGCTCAACAGATTTGACTGTTCAATTACTTAGTACATCAAGTGCTAATAAGCTAAGCAAAAGACACAAGTTCTGACATATCTCAGAACTTGAGAAACTATATTTGAAACTTCTTCATTTTGATGGAAGACTAAATAAGCTTCATCTTTGTTTCATCAAAGTTTTTTTTGTTGTGACACAAATTGAGTTTAGAGAATTAAGTGCATAGTAAACTGTCTTTACTCTGTCCACTTGACTCTCTATCTGTAGCTTTCTCATACAAACATAACTAAAACATTTTCATGTTGTCTACTAATTTCAGAAATAGTTCTACACCAGAGGAAAAAGCAGGCTATAGGATAACAATTTCACCATACAATTCCAACTATATTGTCATTATTATTATCAGATCATCATATGCTATTTATGCTTTCAATATTTCTAGACTTTATAAAAGATTATTACATTCATCTCTGAAAAGTATTGTCATTCTAAAACAGCTGGTATCACTTAAAAAGTTGTCAAAAAACAAAGCCCAATGTCCATATTCTGAAAGTGATAATTCTCCAGATGTGCCGAACTACAGCTCCTATACTTCCCAGCCAACATCTGAAGAATATCAGGTTGGGAACAGCTGGCTCAAGACAGTGACATGAAATACAGAATACATACCTCACCAAGTCTCACTGGCCGGCATAGCCTGGGAGTGCTTCAGTTCAAAATGTGTCTGCTTTCACGAAGTTCCTGACATTTAACAGTGTCAACATAAGACTGATACAACTTCTGCACTGTACGTAAATGGGCAAGAATCCCAAGAGCCCCAGTGAAGTCAAGTTACATTTTATCTTTGGATTATAGTCATGCAAATACTATCCAGTTAGACAGGATACAAAAGAAAGACAGAACTTGTTTGTGATTCAGGGTGAATGAACCAATTCTGTACTGCATAGTGGGGGGGGGGGGCAAACTAGCTTCATTTTAAAACAGTGAAATATTTGACAGCATTAATGGCAATAAACTGAACTAAGAAATAAGGTAATGTTTATACTAGATACCAGAACAGAGCGAGATCAACACACAGGATTTTCTGTTATACTTTTCATTGATGCACAAAAACAGATCTTTATATGGTCATCACCAGATGTTTTCAAACAGAAAGGGGATAAGCATTTATTTTTTTCAGAGAAGGAGCTTGGATTAAAAAGGACTTTTAGAACTGGGCTAGATTATGGATGAAAATTTGGGAATCAAAGCCAAATATGCCTGGAAAGGCACGAATGGATGAAAAGATGCCTCAAAAACTGGGAATGGGACTACTTCCCACAACCAACTTGCTGTAGCCAACTCACCATGGCCAATTCACCACGGCCAACTCGTTGCAGACAACTCGCTGTGGGACAATATAACAATTCTATTTAAGTATTTAAAATTAATAAAAATATTTTAACTTTTGCCATTCACATTTTATTCTGTCCCTCCTTTTGCATCCTTTCATTATTATTATTATTATTATTATTATTATTATTATTATTATTATTATTATTATTATTATTATTATTATTTATTAGATTTTTATACCGCCCTTCTCCCGAAGAACTCAGGGCGGTGTACAGCCAGAAATAAAAACAGTAACAAATACAATTCAAAATAAACAGTTAAAAAACTTATTATAAAATTGGGCAAAAATTTAAAACATATTAAAAATTTAAAGCCCATTAAAATAATCCAAAAAATTAAAATTTAGAATTTAAAATTTAAGCCAACCCCGCGCGAATAAATAAATACGTCTTCAGCTCGCGGCGAAAGGTCCGAAGGTCAGGCAATGATTCTATTCCACCATTTCTTTGATATTAGTGTAACTCTTGTCCTGCAGCGAGTTATCCTGCGGTACAATGGCCACGGTGAGTTGTCCTGCGGCACCTGTGGCAAGTTAGCCGTGGTGAGTTGGCTGTGGCAATTTGGTCCTGGCGAGTTGGCTGTGGCAAATTGTCATAGACCTTCAAAAACTACCCTCTTGTTCTCTGATGTTTAGCAACATAAGGAGAAATAGGTTTTTAAAAAGAGCCAGTTTGGTCTAGTGGTTGAGACACCAAGCTTGAAAACTGGAGAGTATGAGTTCAAATCCTGTGTTAGCCATTAATGCCAGCTGACAACCTTGGGCCAATCATATTCTCTCAGCACATCTCACCTCATAGAGTTTGTTGTTTTGTGGAAAATAAGAAGAGAAAGGAATATGGGGTTGAGTTATTTGTAAAAATAATAAAGGTGGGATACAAATAAACAAATAAATAAATAAATACATAAATAAATAAATAAATAAATACGTACATACACACACAAGCAAGCAAATAACAGGCAGGCATATTCTGCTATCTCGCCACTAAAAGATAAAGTTGATTTGGTGGCTATAAGAATTCTTTCTGCAATAACCTAAAGAAAGAAATCTATTAAGATAGTGTCTCCTGAAAGTAGGGATGAATCAATACGTTTTGCTTTCTCCCTCATTTTTTAAATCTCTTACTGTACTTTTCGGAATATAAGACGCACTCCCCACACTAAAAGTGGGTGAAAATTGCGGGGCATCTTATACACCGAATGTGTCAACGACCTGCCCATCTGCCAGCCCCCACCCTTCGGCCGTTTTTGGCCTCTGCGTGTCACATTTTCGGCCTCTGCATGCTCCATTTTAGACCTGTTCCAGGCTGCAGGAATTGCCACAGCACATCACTGCCGATTGCCGCCTCCACCTGTCGCCTTTTCAGCCTCCGCGCCACATTTTTGGCCTCTGCACACCCTGTTTTTGGCCTCCATGCATCACATTTTTGGGGCGGTTCAGGTGGCAGGGATTGGTGGCAGCCTAGTCCTTGTTGGTGACTTTTCTATTACAAGGGTGGGAGGGGGGCAGGGGACAATAGTTTCAAGAGTATTTCCATCTTTCTTCATGTATATCTGCATTATCTTACCCATTTGTTAACCAAAGCAGTGAAGCTGTACAGGTAATCCTCAAATTGTCTATGGAGATTCTCAGTCATCCAGATCATGGTTGTCCCAAAGGTGCTTTTTCAAGAGGCAACTTCTTGTTTTTCTTTGAAGTTCAGTTTGAGATTCAGACAACACAGTCATATCCGCAACAGCCTGTGTTCTACAGTGAAGGGACACAGGACAGAAAACATCCTGCAGAAATCTCAGTTCCATAACACAGTCCTTTCAGCAGTTCCAAGAAGGCTCCACACCCAGTTGCACCACTTAGGTGACCCTGAGGACACAGGCAAACCTCCAAGTGGCCTCAACGACTCTTTAAATGACCAGCTTTCTGCAAGGAGTATAAATCCTTCCATTCCCCACCATCCAGTCAGAGCTGAAGATGCTTCTGGAATGAGAAGTGAAACATCTTCAAAGAAAAAGGTGGTTTTGGTGCCTCTTAAAAAACCACCTCTGGGATAGTCCTCAAATTATAACCAGAATTTCTGTCACTAAGCAAATCAGCTAAGTGAGTTGTGTCCAATTTTATAATCTTTTTTGCCATAATTGTTAAATGAATCATGATAGTTGTTAAGTGAACCTAGTTTTCCCCCTGACCATACGTGTTAGAAACTGACTTGGAAGATAACAGGGGACTATCATGTGACCCCAGGATGCTGCAACTTCCATAAATGCCTCCTGTTTGCCAAGCACCAAATTTTTTAATCACGTAAACACGGTGATTCTGCATCAGTCATAAATGTCAGAACTGGTTGTAAGTAATTTTTTTCAGTACCATGATAACACTGAATGGTTATTAAACACATGGTCGTAAGTCAAGGACTATCTGTATTGTTATAAGATGCAAGTGTTATTCAGCTGCCAACAAAAATTGTAGAAACTCAGTTGCATGACAAAGCTGTCTGCGAAATTTAATGCCTTTGACAGTCCACCTCTGATTTTAATTTTAATGCAAATGTACTACAATTTGATTTGGAATTACATTTCAAAAGGGAATGAGAGTTGCCTTACATTGGTCAATCACATCTTTTTTTGAATTATCAGGATTTAAAAGGCTAGGCCAAGGGGACGTCTTCTTCCCATGTCTTCTTTTAGTTTTGAATTAATGTCTGAGATGGTAAGAAGACTGCAGACTACTAGAGAGACAATTGTCAAGGTCATTTACCTACATCTGATGGCTAATCTCTTCATTTCACTAAATAAGTACAAGAATATAATAACCTATTCACCTAAATTCTCTTCCCTTTTGAAATAATTTCAAAGCAAATATTTTTACACCAAACTGAAGGAAGACTGGCAGAAAATAATGCAGAATTTCTCTGCCTAGTAAAAAATCAAATCTGACATGAACTGATGCCTCTGTCTATTGTATTTGTCTGTCACTTCTTTAGTTTAAAAAAAAAGGTAAATGAAATGCACTGATATTGGATATAAGATACCTGGCTTGGAAACAATAGACGTTAAAAAGATCCCAGATAACTACAATATAAATATGAGTGTGATGTAATGCTAGAAAAAAGATTGACACCATTTTAGAATGGATTAATGGAAACTTACATTGTTGTAAAACAACAAGAAAATTATATTCTTTAGCTACAGCTTTTCTCAAATTAGTGTCTAATCCTGGAGGCCCACTATTTAAAATATGAACAAATGAGCTTGGAATAGTGAAAATAATCAGGGATAAGAAATATCGTTCTTGGTGAAAAAAGACAGAAGGAAACGGACAGTTTTAGCTTGGAGAAGAGCAAAGCTATGTCTCCGCTTCTATCTAACCATGGCAAAAATATGTCCATCTCTGTCTATGGTGTCCCCATGACCTTCATTTCATCCATAGCCATAAATGAGACAAGTTGAAAGCATCCTTATGCATATTAAAATAGGTTTAATGTACAGCACCAGTGTTAAGATAGAATGCTCCAACATTGTCCAAGAATAAAACCTGTTTGGCCTTTGTCACTCATAAAGGAGAGACCAATGACAGGCATTGATTGCTGCAGGATGGATAGCTATGATACAACTGAATATACAGGGTAGAAACAAGCTTGCACGTTCATCTCCTGTTTCACCTTGTATTTGAAACGGGTAAGCAGGAATCCACAGGGTGCAAACTGGATAAGCTAAAAGTAAATTGTTAGAGATTATTGTCTCATACACAAACATTAGCTTTCAGACTGTTACAGATGAGGAAAATATCAACAGGCTACATATCACATAATAAGCTGAAGCCTTGCATTTGTTTTTCAAACAAAGGAGTGCTGGATCACAGATACATATCAAAACAAAAAGGCATGACTCAAAACAGAATAAAGCAGAAGTTGTTTCCCTTTGCAAAGGCCTTTTGTTGGGATGTAAAACAATTAAATTGTAGCCCTGAAATAAATTTGGAGTTTAAAAAATGAAATGTAAGCTTGTTTTCAGAAAAGTAACTGTCTTCTTTTTCATGGTGGGGGGAAGATATGTAACTTCCTGAGTACATGGGAAGCTGCAAGCCAAGACAGATTTCCTATCTTTTTAGCATTTAGTCATATGCAGTAGCCAGTCTTAAGCCTTGACTGAGCTACTTAGACCTATAAAGAAAAAATCTGCAGGCAAAGGCTCCATAGTCTTTCCCTGCATTCCCAAATCTGCTGCATAAGGTAGGAAGACCATGAACCGTGTTCCCATTAATGTTGACCAGCTAGTCAAGAGATAACAATTTATCTAAATCTCACTTGGAGCAGGGCCTATGAGGACAAACTGAAGGAACTTGAACTATTCTGCCTGGAGAAAGCAAGACAGAGTAGAGACATGATGGCTACATAAAGTACATAAAATAAGGTTGTCTGAAAGTTGGCCAGGAAGTATTTTCTACTGCCACAGAAACAAAGACTAAAAATAAGTTGTAGTAACCTAAATTTCTTTTGAGTAGAATAGCAAGATTTGTACAATTAATCTACCTATAAGATTGTAGATTCTCCATATCCGGAAATGTTTACGATGTTGCTAGACACCTTTCAAACAACTCATTTTTCTGCACATTGCAAAGGGCTGGACATGATAATCTGTGTGGCCTTTCCAACTCTGCAGTTCTATGATTCTGTGAAAGGGCCAGGAAAACCTGGGCAGCTTCCAGCTTTTGTGCTTCCAGCTTTTGAGGCTGCTAGACATAATTAAAAAAATAAAAACTGCAATGCATGGACAGAATAAAGCATGAAAGAGAGAGTTACAAAGAATATAAAAGAATTTGAAGACATTAAACTTAGTTTCAAATTAATAAATGTCTACGTTTGAGGATCCCTTTGAGCTTGAGGTTTTGTACTTCCATAACCACCACTTCCCAAACAGGCTCTGTCTAGAAGAGTAATGAGAACATTATCACACAGTTTCTTCATTTTAAGATAATCAGCACTGTAAATAATTATAAAGTATCAAGTAATACCCTAGCTATCATACTCTTGTAACTTATCCTCAAAACTATGGAAGATTCTCATTCCCCAGTACAGTATATTCAGGGGTGAAATGCTACCGTTTTGCTCCAGTTCAGGCGAACCGGTAGTGATAAAAACTAAAAAAAAACTAAAAAAGGTTAAAAAAAGTGGTTCCGATGATCACGCAATACACCTGTGCCACGTGATCGTTGGAATTTTTTTTTACTTTTTAAAAGATTTTTACTACCTATTCGCATTTTTTACTACCCACCTATTTTACTACCTTTTCTTTAAAAAAGAAAAAAAGTTGGCCACGCCCACCCAGTCACATGACCACCACCAAGCCACGCCTACCAAGCCACGCCCACAGAACCGGTAGCAACAAATTTTACATTTCACCACTGAGTATATTCCATTCTGTTAGCAATGCTTCACTGTTTTTCACATTGGAAAGATTGATAATCTCAATCCTCCGCTGCAAAAGCAATATTTAAAATTTCATGAGACATTCCACCTCCTTTATCTCAGACATCAGACTGATAATCCTTGAAAACAAGGATCAGCAAGAGCATTTTCATCATGAAATAGCAAAGCATCATCAGACAGCCAATCTAGAACTGTCAGAAGATTCAGCACCATTTTTCAGAGATGAAATGAAGGCAAAGGTTTCTTATCAGACTACATATATTAACTAGATAGGCAATGCAAGCCTGCCTGATCTGCTTGCTTTAGTGGTTGTTTTAGGTTTATTTCTAATTTATAAGTTTTTTATTTTTATTTAGTGTATGGCAAATATAGTGACTTATATTGGTTCAAATGTTAAATGTCCAGTCCACCCAGCCATTCAAGGACAGGGTGGTCTCTGTTGAAAAAAATCAGACATTGGGCCGGTGTAAGCTCTTGATGGACATTCGGACACAATGTGGTGGATGTTTTGTTGAGGAGCACCACAATCACACTGAGGGATAGAGACAAGACCTCACTTAAACAATGAGTCCTGGCAGACACCATGTTGGGTACAGATCTTGTTCAGAGTTGATCAATGCTGGCGAGGAAGGTCAAAACCTGGCACCTTTTGTGTAGGGTCCAGTGGTGAAATCCTAATTTTTTTACTACCGGTTCTGTGGGCTTGGCTTGGTGGGCATGGTGTGGCTTGGTGGCATGGCAGGGGAAGAATATTGCAAAATCTCCATTCCCATCCCACTCTGGGACCAGCCAGAGGTGGTATTTGCCAGTTCTCCAAACTTGTTCTGTCCCCTCCCTTCCTTCCCAAAACAATACGCCAGCCGAGGCTGTCTGCCAGCAATTTATTTACACTTGGCTGGGTTCCTTCTGGCAACAAAAGTTCTGGCAACGTTCCTTCATGTGCCAGACAAGTCCTTATCAAGTAGCAGTGTGCCGACAGACCGTTGCCAGGGCAACCAGGAGTCTGCAGGATGATCTAAAGTACTCACAAGTAATCCCAGACTTCAGTCCAAAGCAGTCAAAGAGCCAGTATTCTGTAACTTTGTCCGACACAAGGGCCTACAGAGCATTCTCCCTGCTTTTATCCCATGGGGTGTGCCTCCATGACTCAGCACTCCCTGGGCCTGCCCCACCTTTTCCTCTGCTGCGCACACTTCTCTCGGCGTCGCTGTTTCGCATCTAGCCAAGATTGATCCTCAGCAGCTCGTTCTTGGGGCATTGCCAGGGAGGAGGAGAGGTCGGGGGAAAGAGGCCTTGTCAGCTCCTCCTCCTCCTCCTGGCCTGCAGCTGAAATCTGGGACGGTGCCAGGGAGGAGGAAGATCCAGGAGGGGGGAAGGAGGCCTTGCCAGCTCCTCCTCCTCACTCTCTGAATCATCCGGCTCCAGGAGGCCAGGCCTGGGGGCCAGAGCCACAACAAAACTACTTAAAATTTCTGCTACCAGTTCTCCAGAACCTGTCAGAACCTGTTGGATTTCACCCCTGGTAGGGTCATCTATGTAACTGCCTGTATCTGGGTGTTCAGCAGCTAATTTGGCTTTCCACTGTGTGTCGATGTCAAAGTTGTTAGACAGCTGTTGAGCAAGTACCAGAGAGGGTTTCCTGGATTTAAACATTTCTAAAGTAACATTACATCTCATATTTTCTTTCAAACGTTCTTTCTTATCCTCTCCCCCAATTTTCCACAAGAGCTATGTATTCTGATATGCTCACAGGATCTGATAAAACATCTTGATCTATGTAAACTTAAGTGATGATAAAATATGCTAACCCTTTAACTTCTGTTTTTTTTCCAGATCATTTGAATTGCCCACTTATATGTAATTTACATGCTGGATGTATGTAATTCAGTGAATAAAGAGGACCTTACTCCTTTTATTTGTATTCTCCATTTTTTTCCTGGGGAAGCATGATGGCTCAGTGGTTAAGATGCTGAGCTTGTCGTCTGGAAAGCCAGCAAGTCAGGTTTGAGATCAGAGCTCCATGCTACATGGAGGGCTATGTGAGGGCTATGTAGCTCCATGTGAGGGGTAAGCTCACATCCTCGCCCCAGCTCCTACCAACCTAGCAGTTCGAAAGCAAGCAAATGCAAGTAGATAAATAGGTACTATTTCACTCTGTTACATCATACTGGCCACATGACTGCGGAAATGTCTTCAGACAATGCTGGCTCAATGGCCTTGAAACAGAGATGAGCAGCACCCCTAGTCAGCAACAACTAGCAGATTAAAATATTCAGGGACTCCTTTACCTTTTACCTATTTTTTTTCCAAAACATTAAATTAACTCTCCCCCCCTTTTTTTTTTTACTTTTGCATTGCTACTTTTGCAGCAGCATGTCTAAGCCACAAGCAGCATGATATTGGAGTTTCTTCTCTATCACTATATTTCTATAAGCTATCATGAATCAAGGAGCAGAGCTAACGTAATTTAATAGGATTCAAAATGGGAACTTCAATAGTATAGTAATGGGTGTTTTATGGTCTCTTAGGTTTAGCTGAAGAAATAGTATTATTACGAGAAAAGAAAATAAGTGCAGCCTCAGGAAATGATAAGACATTATTTAAACGTGTAGTGTACTTTTCACATAAAATCAGGAAAGAGAAAATCTGACAAATTAATGCAAATAATCCATTCAAAGCGAAGCAATTGAATCACAAACTGGGAAACAAAGTGTTTTCAATCCTATCTGCATTTAATAAAATCATAACTAATTTCAAATATATGTATTGCCCATGATTGCTAGAGATTATTGGAGCTGAAGTTCAACACATCTGCCTTCGCGTAACATTTTACAACTATAAATTGACATAAATGCCCTGATCTTTCTAGCCACGGAACATCAGGTACAAATTATTCTGCATTTAGGAGAAACAAAACATTATTAACCATTGAAAATCTTTATGTAAGCCAATAAAACATCTGAGGAAACACAGCCTTTCTATTCAGACGCAAGAAAAATCAAATCTGTTTTTGAATTTGAAAATTTTTATTCTACCCTTTGTACTATTATCTCTACTCTGCTCCTCCAGGCTTCTTCTTTTCCCATTTGTCAGTGGCCACGCACACTGCAATTGTAGCAAAACTGTAGTAGGCTTGCCAGGAAGCAAAACACTCTGAGGATGTTATTGATTACCTGGTGGGAGGGAAGCCAATCCTGCCAGCAAGCCAGATCCTCTCTCCCCTCTCCAAGCATCTCAGTTTTTGACCAGCTGAATTGAAATCAGGCAGTATTATATTATTATATTATATATTATACTATACTATATTATACTATATTACATTACATTATATATTATATTAATTATATTACATATTATTTTATATATTATATTATATATTAATATATTATGATTAGATTTTATATACTATACATTATCTTAATATATCTATAATAGATAGATAGATAGATGATAGATAGATATTATAATATCTCCAACATCTCCAATAGCAAATTAAAAGAGAGAGTTCCATGTTGCTGAAGGATGAAATTCTCTCAGTCCAGCTCCATTCCATTGTCTCTTTCTTCATCCATCAGTATGAATTAAGAACTTCGTAGTGCTGATGGAAATTCTTCCCAGTATGAAAACCATTTTCTCAGGGGGAAAAAATAATTCAAAACTATACTGATTTTTTTAATGGTATTATGGCTTTGTTTTATTTATATACTTTAGAACCTTCTCTGTGGAGGTGGAGAAGGTTCTAAAATATATAAAGGTATATAAAGTATAAAGTATATACTTCTGTGAATGTGGAGAACAACATAATTGGGGAGGAAACACTGGTCTAGCTAGAGAAAATTTGGAATCTGCTAGTTAGTACTGTATAAATCTGCAGGGGTATCAGGTGCCGGAGGAAAATATTGTCAAAATAGTCAAAATGACTTATAATGACTACGCACCAGGTTGGATAAAAATCGATGATTTTTTTTAAATTGACTTTTTAAATTGAAATCAATTTTTTTATTTAAATCAGATTTTTTTTTATTTTTAACAAATTTATTCTAATAAAATACTTTGGGAGTATGAATCTATCTAAAGAGAGTTTGCTATTTAAGATACATTAATAATTTAGTTTATTCAGCATGAAATGGAGCTTCATTATGTAGCCTGAGGCTGTATATTCTGCGATATTGGGACTGTTGGTGAGACAACAGCGGGTCAGAGGAGGAGCTGCTGCAGGACAGAGCTGACAGTTGCTCTTTAAAGATTATGATTTAAATCACGTTTATTTAAATCAAGCCTTTTTACTAGTAATTTAAATCATGATTTAAATCAAATCCACCCTGCTACGCACAAACTTTTTATATAAAACTGGGGTGTGACTTTGTTCACATCATCACAATTGCTTTCTTGACAAGTTCAAAGTTAAAACTATGACTCAACTCATGGTCAATAACAGGTGTAAGTTACAGCAACTATCTAGATTTTGTTTTGATACAAGGCTGAATGCTAAGATCTGTACAAAATCTAGAGAGGTTATGGGTTCATCACTCCGAAAGTTTTTAAAAGGCTGACCACCACCTCTCATGGATGACTTTAATTGTTTTCCTACACACTGCAAATGATTTTGCTGTCAATTCTAAAAGTATTCTATGATAACAATTCATAATTCAAATGTTATGTGTCTATGTAGCCCATCAGAACTAATATTTTACAATAAGAACAGAGAATCTCTAGCTCATGTACCTAATCCATCTTGCCCAGATGGAACATAAGGTATTCACAACAGAATACTTTATGCCACTAGGGTTGAAATTTTGGACTTGGACAACCCAGAACTACGCCACCTAGGTCTGACCTAAGTATAGTACACAAAATTGTCTGCTACAACATCCTATCTGTCAATGACTTCTTCAGCTTCAACCTCAATAATACACGGGCAAACAATAGCACCACTCCAAACTCAATTGCAAAAAAATACGACTTCAGCAACAGAGTGGTCAACACCTGAAATGCTCTACCTGGCTCCATTGTTACATCCTCAAATCCCCATAGCTTCAACCTTAAACTGTCTACCGTGGAACTCACTCCATTCCTAAGAGGTCCGTAAAGGGGGCATGCATAAGCACACCATCATGCCTACCATCCCTGTCCTACTGTCCCCATTTACTTGTACTCATTCCTTCTTCATATCCATGTTTATACTTATACCTGTTATCTTATACATGTTGAACAAATTAAATAAATAAAATAAACTATTCAGTAGACAAAGCTAGTCCATATGACCCAGCAGATTTCAAGACAATTGCTGTGCCCAATAAATTTTACAGGTTTCATCAGGAAGCCTATAACAAATCCCCAGAAAAACAGCTAGTAACTCTAAGTTATTTGTAGGTTAAGATCTTTTCCCAACACCACACCAAATGGATGATCTGAAACAGAGGAACATATCAGGGGTGGGTTCTACTTACCTTTACTACCAGTTTGCACAGAAATTTCCTGATAACGTCCGAGTCAGTGGGCGGGGCTTCCCTCCGGTTTTACTACCAGTTCTTGCAGACTGGTCCGAACTGGGAGCAACCCACCACTGGAACATATGCAGAATCACAGGGTGATCTGTGCACTCTGTCTCCACATTTTATCAAGGGATATTAGCACACAGTCTTTCTGCTACTACCCAGTTTCCCCCCAAATAAGGTATCCCCTGATAATAAGCCCAATCGGGCTTTTTGAGCACATGGCAATAAGGCCAAGCGCTTATTTCAGGATTCAAAAAAATATAAGACAGGGTCTTATTTTCGGGGAAACATGGTATGTGATAGGAATTTTTTTTTCCTAGTAAAGCCCTTTAGGCAATAATCAGAGAATTAATCTTGAGATTAAAAGGGGCATCTTAATTGTTTTTCATTAGCAGTTGTCATACATTCTTTGACAGAAAGAACATACAGTATAGTAGAATATCCAAAGAAAGAAAAGAGCATCTTGTCTTTATCAGGCTTCAAAATCACAGTCTGTTGCCTGCAAATTTGTTTACATCTTGGATGGGCTTGAAGGCTGATAAAGAAAAATGTCACAGTTATAAATCCAAGAAGGCAATCAACTAAATATCTGGCAGGACTTATCTAGTATTATTTTGGTCATGCAAAACAACTGCAGGCTGAGGGAGAGGAAGCAATTTTTCTGCCGCAGCCTAAATACAGTGTTTCTTAAATTTGGCAACTTTAAGACGTGCAGACTTCAACTCCCCCACCATACTGGCTGAGAAATTCTGGGGGTCGAAATCCACACACCTTAAAAGTTGCTAAAGTTGAGAGCCCTGGCCTAATAGATCACTTCTTCAGGGGATTTTTAGAAGGAATTTTTTTCTAAATGCCCAAACACTGCTAGCACCAGACCTCAGCAAAGGTGTAAGTCTAAGATGCCTTCCTCTCTTCTGATGTACAAAAAGAAGGGGGGGGGACCAAATAGAACAGTGGTATCAAATTCACCATGTCATGTTGTCATCACTTTGTCATCAAGTGACTTATCGTGACTTTTCCCCCCTTCGCTAAAATGGGTGGGCATGGCCAGCACATGACGCATCCAGCTCACTGGCAGCAAGTTTGAAACCCCTGAAACAGAAGCTCTTTTTTCTAGATGGTACAAAATTGCTTGGCATAGATACGAAGAAGAGGAGCTGGGGACCAAAGGGCTGGTAAATGTGCATTGGGGCTTAATAATGCTAGGCAAGACGCAGTGGAAGATGTACAGAATCCATTCATGTTGTACAATTCAGGATTGGAAGCTGGGAAAAAATGAAAGTAGATAAATATCTTTCCAAAAATGGAAAAGCTGGACCACTGGCAAGCAAATATAAACCATTTAAGTGCATGGCACAAGATGGAGATTTTGGCATGTTTGAAAGGAATCCTATGCAGCTGTCTGCTTAGAACAGGGGTGTCAAACTCCAGATGCATCACGTGCGGGCCAAGCCCACCCCCGGTTAGCAAAAGGGGGAAAAGTCAGGATACATCACATGACAACCTGACGCCACGAGTTTGACACTCCTGCCTTAGAACAAGCGATGACCCTGGGGTCTAGGGCCAAAGTCAGCACACCATTCAGAAGGAAGCCTACAAGGCAGAATCAGACTGCTGAAATAAATTTGCAGTAAATAAACAAACAGCTTTGTTAACATTTGTGGAAAGAGTAAGAAATCATTGCGAACCAAGTAAAGGTTAAATGGAGATCATGTCTTCTGAAGTCTTAAGAAAACTAAACAAGAGAAAGGGTATTATACTTCTGTGGTATCAAGGTAGCAACCCCACATCTCGGAAAAAACTATACTGAAATGTTAGATATAGTTACATATTTTGCACTCATTAAGACATATTTTAGATACAGTAAAAGACTGAGTTGCATGGCTGCATTCCTCATATAAAACTATTTTCAACGCAGCAATCCCACATGATCTAATTTAGTTTTAAGTATGGTAAAGCTCTCCAGATGTTGTTGAACTACAACTCCCATTATCCCCCGGTATCAGTCATCTCAGGAAAGTTTAGCAATGTCTCTAAGTTCATAGGTTCTCCATTTGTGGGCTGTTCGCTTTTACCTCCTTCCTCCCATCCCCCCAACCATACAACTTCCATCCCAGCTAGATCTTTTTTTGCTTTAAATATTGCCAAAAATTACAAAACTGTGATTTTCAGAAGGATTCTCCTGTTAAAATACACTGGTTGAGTTCACCTATTATACTAGACAGGATCTATTTAATCATGACTTGCTGAATAAACTACATCCAGCTGAGTTCACTGCCATGCTGTGGATAGACACTTTTAAACCAGGGAGTATTTGGATTTTGGAGAGCACATGCAATTGTCACTGAGACTTCATATCTTCAAGTCTGTCTCAGTCTAAAACATGTTTTCAATAGTCTGAATTGTTCTTGAAAAACAAGAAAATAATCACACAGCTTCATAACTTACTGTATGATATTCATGTGAAAGGAGGATGAATCAGAATTTAAGATAGACACTTCCCTTCACATCCAGAAAATTGGAAAGAAAAAAACTTACCAGCTTCCCTACCATGTCCTCAGTAAATTACTTAGAGAAAAACAGAGTGACTCTCAGGAAATCCAATAGAATCATTGAAAATCTAATCTGCTAATAAAGCTTTAATTGGTGTTCCCCTAGTGAAAGGGGAGAAAGGATCTATGTTAACTTTATCAGCCCAAAGTCTCCCAACTCTATTGGAGTTCAGCCTCTATAATCTCTAGCCAATAATATGGATGACAGGTTGTTTTAAAATGGAGGAGAATCTATGGGGGAAAGCTGGATTCACTTAACAATCATATGATTTACTTAATGACTGCAGGGATTAGTTTAAAACCATGGCAAAAAAGGACGTAAAATTAGGCATGGCTCACTTAACACTTAGAAACTTGCTTAGAAATTGAAATTTTGGTCCCAATTGTATACAATTGACCATGTTGTATACAATTTCACAAAGAAATTTCAATGGAAAAACAAAGCCAGATATTCTGAGATCACTGTTCACAACTCAGTTAAATGTCCCATTCCCCTGAATTCTAAGAAGCAGAATGGTGAAGTCACTACAGCTATTGAAGTCATTAGTAGTTCATCGATGAAGAATAGCCTTCAAAGCCTTCAATTTGCATGCCTTTTTCTGCCTGAGTGACAAGTTTACTATTTTCTGCCCAAGAACAGACAGGGTTCAACCAGCGAACAAACAAGGAGTAGCTCTGGCAAAGGCAGGCACCTCACATGGGCAATGGGACAACTTACTGTGGCCAACTCACCATGGTCAACTCGCCATGGTCAACTCATTGCAGTCAACTCACTATGGGACAACTTGCCATGGCCTATTCACCACGGGATAACTTTCGGTGGGACAATATAACAATTCTATTTAATCATTTAAAATAAATAAAAATATTTTAATTCACATTTTATTCTGTCTTCTTTTTGTAACCTTTCTTTAATGATTCTATTCCACCATTTCTTTGATATTAGCATAACTTTTGCCCCTCAGCGAGTTGTCCTGTGGCGAGATCATCACGGCGAGTTGTCCTGCAGCAAATTGTCTGTGGCAAGTTGACTGTGGTGAGTTGGCCATGGTGAGTTGGCCATGGCGAGTTGGCCGTGGTGAATTGTCCTCTCACATATTAGATTCCCCTTACATATTACATGAAACACTGCAAATTCAGTGCAGAAAACATAAATGTGTATACATACTATAACAGCCTTACAATACTTTTCTCAGTGCTGGCTTCATATTATAGTAGTATTTGACTGTAGGGTTGACTGTTACAGCAGATCAGATGAGAAAGACAGGCATGATGGTTTTCAAAGACCTCAGCTACACTAAAATCTTGCTCAGCTAGACCAGAAGCCTAGCTTTCTTACAAAGATATCTTTGTTCTCCCAAATGAGAGCAAAGGCATAACTGAAGAGATCAGGTGAAAATTATTTGCCTCCTATCCAGGGCTGCCTGAAACCTAACACCAATGTCAAAATACAATTGGTGGATGTGTTTAGGAAACTATGTTAAGTCACATGAAGAATACAATTCATTATTATCAGATTTGATGTGGCATTTGAGGATAAGTGTTGGGGCAGAAAATGCCAGGAGGCATGTGAAGGTGAAAATTAACGCAAGATTAATTGGTAAGGACAATGGATGTTTGAATACAAAGCAGACACTATTTATTTTGAAGAATCAGAGCAGGGTAAGGTCACTGAGTGCTTATACATTATTATTGGAATATTAATGTCTGACTTAAACAGTCTTGCTCTATTTCATATATTAATTTCTAGAAATTAAAGTTAAAGACTTGTTAGAATTTTTTTTAAAGTGGAAGAAAAATATGCCTTTTTTGAGTAAAATCTACTGCATTTTACAGTAGATAAACAGGAAATTTAGTTCTGAATATTGCTTTTAAAATATCTGCTGCAAAAAGCTGTTGGAAGCTAGATATGATTGCCTTTTACAATACAGATTTCCAGGTGTCCATAGTATGTGCAGTTCTGTAGATAGAGTTATGGAGGCTGAACTGATAAATATTAACTTTCAGAATGACTAGGAGTCACTTTTAAACTGCAACTTTTTCATTTAAATCAATCTGTCTGCTAAGGCCTTCACAATATTTTCCTGGACCTCTTCAGACGATATGGTTATTTTTATCCTTTGTCTATTTTTTGCTCTTTTCACATCCATTTCCTAATAAAGCCATGCCCATGTTTTGAATATTTTTTCACCAAGCCACACAAAACTGTTGCATTCAAATAAGAAAATCTTGTTCTGCTCTTCTGTGAAAAGCTTCTATGTCTTTTGGATTCTAAAATAGGTAATTTTTTTAAAAAATTGGGAATAGTTCTTCCTTTCCTCTTTTTTGCTTGGCGAAATCACAGGACCCCACAATGCTGCGTCTGTCATAAATATACACTGATTGCCAACCATCTGAAATTTGATCTTGTGACCGCATGGATGCTGCCACATTCATATCGATTCTCTCACTCCTCCTGTTCAACATCTATATGAAGCTGCTGGGTGAGATCATCAGTGGCTTTGGGGTGAGATACCAACTGTACGCTGATGATACTCAGCTGTACTTTTCCACCCCAGGCCACCCCAGCGAAGCTGTCGAAGTGCTGTCCCGGTGTTTGGAAGCCGTACGGGTCTGGATGGGGAGGAACAGGCTCAAACTTAATCTCTCCAAGACGGAGTGGCTGTGGATGCCGGCACCTCGGTACAGTCAGCTGCAGATGCGGCTGTCTATCGGGGGCGAGTCGTTGGCCCCGATGGAGAAGGTACGCAACTTGGGTGTGCTCCTGGATGGTCAGTTGTCCTTTGAAGATCATTTGACGACAGTCTCCAGGAGAGCTTTTTATCAGGTTCGCCTGATCCACCAACCCTTCCTGGACCGGGATGCCCTATGCACGGTCACTCATGCTCTCGTTACCTCTCGTCTGGACTACTGCAATGCTCTCTATATGGGGCTCCCCTTGTAGAGCACCCGGAGACTTCAGCTAGTCCAGAATGTGGCTGCGCGGGTTATTGAGGGAGCGGTTCGGAGCTCCCACGTAACACCTATACTGCGCAGACTGCACTGGCTACCTGTTGTTTTCCGGGTGCGCTTCAAGGTATTGGTTACCACCTTTAAAGCGCTCCATAGCTTAGGACCGGGTTACTTACAGGACCGTCTACTGCTGGCCTCTATCTCCCAGCATCCGGTACGTTCCCACAGAGAGGGATTCCTCAGGGTGCCGTCAGCCAAACAGTGTCGACTGGTGGCCCCCAGGGGGAGGGCCTTCTCTGTGGGGGCTCCTACCCTGTGGAACGAGCTTCCCCTCGGGCTTCGACAACTACCTGACCTTAGGACCTTTCGCCGCGAACTTAAAACCTATTTATTTCGTATGGCTGGACTGGCCTGATTTTAATTTCTAAATTTAAATTTTAATTGAACTTTGATGGGTTTTAAATTTCTGTAATTTTACGGGGTGTAATGTTATTTTAAATTTTCTGGCAAATTTGAATCAGTTTTTTAAGGGTTGTTTTAATTATGGTGTATGTTTCTGTTTGTATTTTATTTGCCTGTTCACCGCCCTGAGTCCTTCGGGAGAAGGGCGGTATACAAATTAAAACATTATTATTATTATTATTATTATTATTATTATTATTATTATTATTATTATTATTATTATTATTATTATTATTATTATTATTATTATAATATTCATGAAGACCAGTCACAGGTCACTTTTCAAATGGTTGTAATTCAAGGACTAGATGTAAAATGGAAATTGCCAAAATGATGTGCGTGCTTGCTTTGGGACATTTTCCCCTTGCACGCTTACTTTATGCAAATAACGCTTTGTCCAATCTCTACTCTTGGTGTGTTTATTACTGGATTCAATAAGCCTCTGTTTTCTGGGACAACAGATGGAGTCTTACTGTCATGGATAAATCCTTAGCTTTGTAAAATTACAGGGGCTTCCAGTTGATTGGGACTCTCTGCCATCACAGCAAACATTTCAGCAAGCAGTTCTGTCAGTCTCAGAGCAGAGAAAAGATTACAGTGATTGATATCAATTTCAGATATAATTTCAGCAGGGCTCCAGGTTTTCCATGGAGTCAGGTAGATGCTGAAATGGGAACAACAATTATTAGACGGATGAAGAAGAAATACTTGGGGGTGGGGGGAAGGCTATTGCAGAGTATTTACATGTCTGCCACTGCTTCACCTGCAAATAGCATTGCCCACTAGAGCTGTTCCAAGCAGCATGGAATTTATTAGACCAAGTATTCCAGGTTATAAAATCTGCATGCAGAATGCTAGAAGATTTTTTTCCCCTGAACGTACTAACTCACTTCCTTCAAACAAGTATGATTGAGCAACATATCTTTTTCCCTATTTTTGTGTGCCAAATCCTATGGATATTTGACATCAACCAATAGAAAGTCCTCTTTATTTTTTTTAAAGTCAGCCACCCAGTGGAAGATATTTTATTTAGAGATAAAGGCTGTATCAACCAGTGGTGGGTTGCCCCCAGTTCGGTCTGGTTCTTGCAAACCGGTAGTAAAACCAGTGGGAGGCTCCGCACACCCACTCACAAGCGAAGCGAGCGTGCGTGCATGATCCCATTGCGAACCGGTAGTAAAGGTAAGTAGAACCCATCCCTTGTATCAACCTTATTTCCCTTCAGGCATGTGCTGAGCACAATTTGTTTATGTTAACGTATGGCATCTAATTGAACCATAGAGGGACCAGTAAAGTTACCGAGTTCAACCCTCTGCTGAGTGTTGGAATCTAACTTAATGTTTCCTTGCAAGTGGGATGTTTAATCTCCACCAGTGAAGGGGAGGACACCAATGCAGCTGTACTTTTCCACCCCAGGCCACCACAACAAAGCTATCGAAGTACTGTCCCGGTGCTGGAAGCCGTACGAGTCTGGATGGGGAGAAACAGGCTCAAGCTCAATCCCTCCAAGACGGAATGGCTCTGGATGCCGGCATCCTGGTACAGTCAGCTGCAGCTGCAGCTGACTGTTGGGGGTGAGTCATTGGCCCCGATGGAAAGGGTGCGCAACTTGGGCGTTCTCCTGGATGGACGGTTGTCATTTGAAGATCACTTGACAACCGTCTCCAGGAGAGCTTTTTATCAGGTTCGCCTGATCCGCCAGTTGCGCCCCTTCCTTGACCGGGATGCCTTATGCACGGTCACTCATGCTCTTGTTACCTCTCGCTTGGATTATTGCAATGCTCTCTACATGGGGCTCCCCTTGAAGAGCACCCGGAGGCTCCAGTTAGTTCAGAATGCAGCTGTGCGGGTGATAGAGGGAGCCGCATGGGGCTCCCATGTAACACCACTCCTGCGCAGGCTGCACTGGCTACCTGTGGTCTCTCGGGTGCACTTTAAGGTTTTGGTTACTACCTTTAAAGCACTCCATGGCTTAGGGCCAGGGTACTTACGGGACCACCTGCTGCTACCGAACGCCTCCCACCGACCCGTACGCTCACACAGAGAGGGACTTCTCACGCAATGTCGGCTGGTGGCCCCCAGGGAAAGGTCCTTCTCTGTGGGGGCTCCTACCCTCTGGAACGAACTTCCCCCTGGACTGCATCAACTGCCTGACCTTCGGACCTTTCGCCGCGAGCTGAAGACGTATTTGTTTATTCGCGCAGGACTGGCCTAGGAATTTTAAATTTTAAATAGTTTTAATTTTAATATTTATATTTGATACAAATTTTATGGGGTTTTTAATGGTATAAATGTTTTAATTTGGCCAAACATATAATAAGTTTTTTAACTATTGTTTTATCTGTACATTGTCATTGTTTTATTGTGGCTGTGAACTGCCCTGAGTCCTTCGGGAGAAGGGCAGTATAAAAATCCAATAAATACTAATACTAATACTATCTTAACAGTTGGTTCCATTGTTGAATTGTTCTGCTTTTCATAGCATTGTCTTATCAAAAACCACGGTTATTTATTTTTATGTTTTAATATTTGATTAACTATTGTTTTATTACATCAGCTTTCATGCTCATGGCACATAGCATCAGATCAAGTTTAGAAGTATTTAAAATAAATACTAATCTGAAATATTAAATGAAAATATTTAATAAATACTTACAGTAGGTATCTTAAGTCCTAAGTAGACGTAGCCATTGCATATGCTCAGATTAAAGGTAACGTACACCCACACAAAGACACAAAATAGTTTTGCAAAACAAATACCAAGTACCTAAAACTGACCTGGAGGTCTGAAAGAAGCCATGATTCAAGATGAAACTAATACTAAGGGTGAAAAAATGTACAAGTCAAAAGTGGTCACACTTGAGGTCAAAAGTGTAAATACCATTTTCAGCCTGAAGTCAAAAATATACATACCATTTCACATGTTGTACTACTCAACTAGGAAAAATGTACAAGTTATATATTTTTCTTGATATGTAACAAAAACATTGTAATATTTAAAATATACTTCTAATTAGCAGTGTTCTCAGAATAATAATAAGAGGCTTGAAAAGACATACTGATTAGGATGTTTTAATCCCTAATTTTTTAGGAATGAATTTATGAGAAAAGATATAACATTATATACAGAAAAGCATTAAAGTTTTTTTTAAAAAATTAGCCTGGTTATATAACAGGTTTATTTGTAGTAGAAAATGAGACAATGCCTAATAGATGATAGAATGGAAGACTGGAGATTTTTGAGAGAGGAACACTCTTGTCCACTAACATCTGTAATTAGAGAAGTGCTTTAAAGCAGAGGTCTCGAATCTTGTCAACTTTAAGACTTGTGGACTTTAACTCTCAGAATTCTGGGAGTTGAAGTCCACAAGTCTTAAAGTTGACAAGGTTGGAGACCCCTGCTTTAAAACTTTTCCCTCATTCACAGCTGCAATTTGTTATCCACTATGCTTCATAGCACAATAGCAGCTACTTGCTGGTCAACATATGGGCAGCCGTTCATGAATTAAATTTCACCGATCCAAATATTCCCATCATACAAGCTTAACAACAATCTATGAGGAAACTCGTGTTAGTGGATAATAGTCATTTTGTAGACATCTGCTCTGAACATTTGGCAGGCCAATTTGAATTACTCTCTAGCCATTTTTTTTTTCTATTGAGAAATACTTTTTTTTTTACTTTTTACCCAAAAAAAATCGCATAAACCACATCTTTCTTGGCTAACAGACAACTCATTCTAAATTCTGTATTACTGTATCAGATTTCTTTGCATGGGCAAACAGAGAGCTGTGTTATTGGGCAAACATTTAAACAAAAGAGGGAGGGGAGATAAATGAAAGACAGTTACAGATTTGATCCTAGTGTTTTGCCTGATGACTGTGCTCTTGAGACACTTGAATGCATGCCAATGCATGGGAAAATACTGAAAACATTCATTTGTCAAGAGAGAGCAAATATTGCTGCTGATGGAAATGACCTTTAAAAGCCTGCTGTCTATCAATATAGCTAATTAAAAGGAACTATATCCACTAAACTCACAAACTCTTGTTTTTTGTTTGCTCTACACTTTTCTAGTTTAGAACAAGAATTCTTATTCCAGTCTTCATGGCAGACTCCTTGGCTTATTTTATATACATTACTCTCTTCACACTTCGAAGCTCATGATGGATCAGCAAAGGCAACAGCACACAAGATTTGGTACTAGAACTGTATGTGATTTGCAAATCGTCTCCTCTGCCAAAGAAAATCTTGACCTTCCAAATCAAAGATAGCTATAACTTTCAGGAAAAATCAATATTTCCCCGCCCCACCCCCCAAATGGGAGAGAATTATCCTATGCAAACCATGTAACAAGAAAATTCCCACCTTGGTAGAGTGACAGACGCCAAAACAGCGGAACAATGGCTACATCTCAAGTTTTCATGAACTACATTAGGCGTCTCCAACCTTAGTAACTTTAAGGTTTGTGGACTTCAACTCCCAGAGTTCCTCTGCCCAGAAGTCCACAAGCCTTAAAGTTATTAAGGTTGGAGACCCCTTAACTACATAGATCACCCTTGGCTCTTTCTGAGTTGACCACATTTTTAAAAAGTAATTTCTTTCTCAGCAGGCCTTTCAACCCAGCAGGCCACCATTTTCCACCAGAGATGTACACATTAGGCAAGGCAGCTAACCATACACTTGTCTTTCAAGGTTAATCATTACTCTCAAGGTCCAAAGTTACTCCCTATATTTAGCTACTCCACTAGGAGTCAGACAGTTTGCTATAGGGAAATATCAGCACTTCTGAGTTTAGTTAAGACTTGTTCCCAAGTATGTGCATATTTTTTCCAGCATTAATTCCTTCCAGGGGCTCTAGTTAAAAACTCCATGCACTCAGGGCCCTAACAACAAATTGAGGTATTTAAATGCCAGCAAAGCTAAACTCAGATGCAACCTTGTTTGCCTCCAGCTATGGTAACATAGAAGGATAAGAGTGTGGAGACTCCTTCATAAGTTGCACATAATGAAGGGACATAGCAACCAAATATAGATCCTAGTTACTTGGCCCCATCCCTCTTTATATTTAATGTTAATGAATCTCAACAACTTTTATGTTGTTGGGTTCAGTAACATTACATTACAAAAAAGATGTTGAGACTTTGGAAAAAGTGCAAAGAAACGCAACTAAGATGATCAAAGGTTTTGCTGGCTGAGGAACTCTGGGAGTTCAAGTCCACAAGTCTTAAAGTGACCAAGGTTGGAGACCCCTGGACTAAAACATATGAAAGAACAGTTGTAGGATTTGGGTTTGGCTAATTTAGAGGAAAGGAGGACTGGGGTGACATGATAGCAGTATTCCAGTATTTGAGAGATTGTCACAAAGAGGAGGGGATCAATTTATTTTCCAAAGCACCAGAGGGCAGGACAAGAAACAATGGATGGAAACTAATCAAGGAGAGAAACAACCTGGAATTAAGGAAAAACTTCTTAACAGTGAGGACAATTAACCAATGGAAAGCTTGCCATCAGAAGTCGTGGGTGCTTCATCACTGGAAGTTTTTAAGAAGAGACTGGATAGTCACTTGTCTGAAATGGTATAGGGTCTTCTGCTTGAACAGGAGGTTGGACTAGAAGACCTCCAAGGTCCCTTCCAGCTGTGATTGATTGATTGATGTAAATTACATTACTCATCGCAGAATTTCAGCAGCATACTTCTTCCCTCTTTTGAGAAAGGGGGAGGGAGAAGGGGGGAGGGAGGAAGGGAAAAAGAAAGAGAAAGAGAGAGAGAGAAAGAGAGAGAGAGAGAGAGAGAAAGAAAGAAAGAAAGAAAGAAAGAAAGAAAGATAGATAGAAAGAAAGAAAGAAAGAAAGAAAGAAAGAAAGAAAGAAAGAAAGAAAGAAAGAAAGAAGTCTCTAAGCTATTTATTTTATTAAATTTTATTAAAATTTTTATTTTTGGAGCTATGGAACCAAGGGGCAGCATTAATGAATTTGTCAATGGAAATTCTCAGTCAGGGATGTCAAATTGGTGGCCCATGGACCGGATGCGTCATGCGCAGGCCGTGCCCACCCCAGCTCTGCGAATGGGGAAAACGTCACGAGACGTCACGTGATGGCAATGTGACACGGTGAGTTTGACACCCATGCTTTAGAGAGTCATTGAGGCCACTTGGAGGTTCAGCTGTGTCCTCAGGGTCACCTGAGTAGTGCAAATGGGTGTGGAGCAGGGGTGAAATCTAAAAAATTTTCCCTACCGGTTCTGTGGGCATGGCTTAATTGGTGGGCATGGCTTGGTGGTCAGATGACTGAGTGGGCATGGCCAATAACAATAAATAATAAAAATAATAAACAAAGTATAAAAAACAATAAGAGGTATCAAAAACCAACTTTCACACTTTATACACACACAACTCACACACACACACACACACACACTCTCACAAACTGCCATATACAGCTTTCTGAGATTTTGTGTGTTTGTGTAGTTAAACACTACAGAAACACCCCAAATCTCAGAAAGCTGCACAAATATTTTATTTTATTATTTTATTTTATTGTGGACTTCAAATCCCAGAGTTCCTCAGCCAGCAAAGCAGGAAGTCAAAGCAAGCTTTTTTTTTTCTTCAGTAGCTGAAGAAAACATGGCGTTGCCAGCCCAAAAGAGCAGTAATTATAGGTAAGTGAGGAGGGAGAATTGGCTGGGCTTGGGTGGGGGCTCTTGTAAGTGGCTGTTAAAAAGTGAGTTTAAAAACCTGTGAGGATCAGGAAACTCCTCTGGGATCGCCAGAGGAGGCTTTTAAAACCTCCGGTTTTTTTCTTTTTTTTTTCCCCCTTCGGCTGGAGGGTTTTTTTTAAAAAAAACTTTTAAAGTGTTCTGATGATCTCTGCTCAGCCCCGCGATCATTAGAGGGTTTTTTTTTAACTTTTCAAGGCATGTTTCAGCTGAAGAAAAACTTTTCAAAGTTAAAAAAACAAATCTCTGCTGATGGTGCGGCTCAGCAGAGGCAGGGGGGGTGGGGCCAGGGATTTTTGCTACCGGTCCTCCAAACCAGCAGCTGCCATCGCTACCTAATCGGGGGAGCCGGTGCGAACCGGGAGCATTTCACCCCTGGTGTGGAGCCTTCTTGGACCTGCTTAAAGGACTATGTTGTAGACCGGAGATAGATGATGTTGTATCCCTCCCCCTCTGTTGAAAGAGGGGTGTTCAATTTTGACTTAGATGGCCCCTTTGATCCCTCTTTCAAAGAGTAGTGAAATAATATTTTAATATTTTAAAACAGGACCTCATTCCTTTTGTTTAAAGGAATCTCATTGTCTAAACACCAAACCCAGCAAGATTCATAATGTACAGCCACACATCTGCTATATTTCTTCTAACAATTATGGCCCTCTTGGAATGTCTAGTATGTGATTAAATCTCCATTTGGCAATTCCAGGAGCCAAGTATATAATATTCATTTTTCAGCTTTCCAATAAATGTGTTTCTGACCATATAAGAAAGGGCAACACTTTGAAAGAGGCGGTGGTGAGGCCCCTCCTCAAGAAGCCCTCCCTGGACCCGGCTGTTTTAGGAAATTATCGTCCTGTCTCCAACCTTCGCTTTGTGGCGAAGGTTGTTGAGAGTGTGGTGGCACGTCAATTACCCCAATACCTGGAGGAATCTGTCTATCTAGACCCGTTCCAGTCTGGCTTCCGACCCGGGTACAGTACGGAGACGGCTTTGGTCGCGTTGGTTGATGATCTCTGGAGGGCCAGGGACAGGGGTTGTTCCTCTGCCCTGGTCCTATTAGATCTCTCAGTGGCTTTTGATACCATCGACCATGGTATCCTGCTGCACCGGTTAGGGAGTTTGGGAGTGGGAGGCACCGTTTACCGGTGGTTCTCCTCCTATCTCTCTGACCGGTCGCAGACGGTGTTGGCAGGAAGGCAGAGATCGACCGCGAGACCCCTCACATGTGGGGTGCCGCAGGGGTCGATTCTCTCGGCTCTCCTGTTCAACATCTATATGAAGCCGCTGGGTGAGATCATCAATGGCTTTGGGGTGAGGTACCAACTGTACGCTGACGATACACAGCTGTACTTTTCCACCCCAGGCCATCCCAACGAAGCCATCGAAGTACTGTCCCGGCGTTTGGAAGCTTTACGGGTCTGGATGGGGAGAAACAGGCTCAAACTCAATCCCTCCAAGACGGAGTGGCTGTGGATGCCGGCACCCCGGTACAGTCAGCCGCAGCTGCAGCTGACTGTTGGGGGTGAATCATTGGCCCCAGTGGAAAGGGTGCGCAACTTGGGTGTCCTCCTGGATGGACGGTTGTCTTTTGAAGATCATTTGACCGTTGCCAGGAGGGCTTTTTACCAGGTTCGCCTGGTCCGCCAGTTGCGCCCCTTCCTTGACCGGGATGCCTTATGCACGGTCACTCATGCTCTGGTTACCTCTCGTTTGGACTACTGTAATGCTCTCTACATGGGGCTCCCCTTGAAGAGTACCCGGAGGCTCCAGTTGGTTCAGAATGCAGCTGCGCGGGTGATAGTGGGGGCCACACATTGCTCCCATGTAACACCTCTCCTGCACAGTCTGCACTGGCTACCTGTGGTCTTTCAGGTGCACTTCAAGGTGTTGGTGACTACCTTTAAAGCACTCCATGGCTTAGGGCCAGGGTACTTACGGGACCGCCTGCTGTTACCGAATACCTCCCACTGACCTGTACGCTCGCACAGAGAGGGACTCCTTAGGGTGCCGTCCGCCAAGCAATGTCGGCTGGCGGCCCCCAGGGGGAAGGCCTTCTCTGTGGGGGCTTCCACCCTTTGGAACGAACTTCCCCCTGGACTTCGGCAATTGCCAGACCTTCGGACTTTCCGCCGAAAGCTGAAGACCTATTTGTTTGTTCGCGCAGGACTGGCATAGGATTTTAATAGGATTTTAATTAATTTTAATGTTTTAACATTCTATAATTCGGGGTTTTATTTTAAATGTTTTAATTCAGCCATTTGTAAAATAAGTTTTTTAATTATGGTTTTATGTGTATATTGCTGTTGTTTTTTATTATGGCTGTAAACCGCCCTGAGTCCTTCGGGAGAAGGGCGGTATAAAAATTTAATTAATTAATTAATTAATTAATTAATTAATTAATTAATTAATTAATAAATAAATAAATAAATAAACAAACAAACAAACAAACAAACAAACAAACAAACAAACACTGAGAGCATATACACCAAGACAAATCCCTTCTGTGTCCAATCACACTTGGCCAATAAAAATTCTATTCTATTCTATTCTATTCTATTCTATTCTATTCTATTCTATTCTATTCTATTCTATTCTATTAAACAGAAATACCTACTCACTACCCTCAGCTCTGGCAGACCCACTTCAGAACAACTAGCTATTTCTTGCCTGTCATGCCATCTTAAATATTAAGTCTCATGATTTTTATAATAAAGCTTGGCTGTTGTGCCTTTAGCTATAGCTAGACATACAGACGTCAAACAAATCATAAGATTTTTCCTCCCAATTCATTTTTATCTTCATGATACAAATAATTTTTGTTTAACTTCTTAGAAACCATTCAGTAAAGTTCCAAGATCACAGATTATTAAAAACAGATGGTAATACAATTTTTTAAAATTGTAGAGCCACAGAGGACTGATGGTTGAGGGTACTTTAAACTATTGACATTGTTTTTCTATTCTTTATTAATTTTTACAGCCTATAAGCAGGCCAAATTCAAAGTACTCCTTTGTTAAAATGTCTTAGGCAAAAGAATATATTCCTCTTAAGAAACCAAAAACCTCATTCAAAAGTTTCAGTAAAGCTTTCACTAATTAACTACCACTGCCATACATTACATGAGCTACTACAAATGCCAGTATGTATAACCATCGGGTAAAATGTCATCTATAAATACCCCAGACTCTAGCCTCAAAAATTTTAGCAAGGGGTTCTCTACCCAGTTGCTGGGTGGGCCATGGCCATGGTGGGCATGGCCTAATTGGTCTCCTGCACCTCAGTGGGTAGGGCATTTTTACCCTCCAGAGGCTTTTCTCATGCTTCCAGAAAGGCGAAAACGGCCTCCCCGGGCTCCGGAGGCCCCCTGGAGACAGAAAACGGTCCTGTTTCTGGCCTTCCCAAATTTCTGGTAGGCCCATTTTTCACCCTCCCTGAGCCTCCATGCGCACCCTGCACTTACCTGCATCCAAAACGGTCTGTGTGGGGACTCCTGGGAGGAGAAGGGAGAGGTGGGCGGGGCTAGCCAGGAATGGAATTTGGGGGTTCTCTGAACTGCACAGAATCTTAGCTAGAGGTTCTCCTGAACCCCTACAAACCCCCAGCAGACCACCCCTGAATCACACCTAGATAAAAAATCTCACTATATGAGCTCTTCCATCATTTGTCTGTAATCACAGGAAAAAGTCATAACTATAGATTTCATGCAGCTGGAGCCCAGCCAAAGGGAAAAAAATGGAAGAAGGATAGGTTCATGCCAGCACAGGATGTCACGTTATGCTCTGGGACATTAGTAGATGAGCCATCTGTTGAAATGAAGCACAGATGTTCAATCCCAGAAAGAGCTATATTTACACATCATGTATAAGAGGGGGGGCTAGATTGAAGAAAGATGAAAGGATTAAATATCGTAGGCAATGCCTCATTTATACTGATTTGGTTTAGAAAAAGAGGGATGATTAATACAAAAGCTGGACTGTAGTACTTTTCAGAGCATGGAAAAACTTAGCTAACTCGGCTGTACCAGTGTTTTTACAATTGGCACTAAACTATATGTATGTACAAGTAAACTTACTGCTAGAGTTATTAAGAAATATTTGTTCTACAAATTGCTTTCCAGCACTGTGTCTCTGTATTTTAATTACAATAGTGTAAACTGGACAGGGCTGAGCATCCTGTTAAAGAGATATTTAAGCCAAAATCAATTTTCTGTAGATTCCAGAGCCCACATTCAATAGTGTGTTTTCCAATTATTTTGATTGTAGAAACACACATACACACACACGTACAAACCCCTACAACATAAACAAAATGTTTTTGTTTTGTTTTGTATTTTACAATTGAGAAAAGGAATCCCGGGAAAAAAAAGGTGAAAACTCTAATCCCACTCATGCACATTATAGGGGCATACCTAGAATAGGAAGAATTTTAATGATCTCATCAACTAAAACTCCTTTGTTGTAACAGGAAGCTAATTTAAATAACTGTTTACTCTGTTCCAACTATGAAACTGGTTCTTCAACAAGGACTTAGCCATTTACTACACAATTCATGTTGCAGGGAATATTAGGATCCAAAACAGCATGATCAGAAAAAAATGGGACCACTATTTGCAACTCAGTTCAAACAGCAAGATGTTTGCATCCAATCTTATTAATATTTACTAACACTAAGTTCATATTGATACTATAGTTTAAAAATTGTTCTAAAGCTAAAGTTAAAATTGCACTATAAAAGGCAATGTTCAATATCCTATTGCTTCAGATTATCTATTGAAACAAAGAACTGTTCTTGTAACAAATATGTTTATCACTAGTCATGGTGACTAATACTGTTGATGACATTATGAATTCCCTGTTTTCTAAACCATGCATTAATCAGCTCAAATTAACATTAAATATTCAAAGAGATGTAGGACATGCTTCCTTATCAAGCATGGTCAAATACCACCAGACAACAACAAAAGTTCACCAATAAAACAAAAGTATTTAGAGTCAGTCTTACAACCATTTTTAAAAGTTATTGAATGCTAAATATAGTTTAATGAATTAAGGAGTAGGTGTGACATGATATCAGTGTTCTAATATCTAAGGGGCTATACAAAGAAGAGCGGGGTTAACCTATTTTCCAAAGCAGACACGAAGCAATGGATGGAAACTAATCAAGGAAAGAAGCAACCTAGAACTAAGGAGAAACTTCCTGACAATTAGAACAATTAATCAAAAGTTGTCTCCAGAAATTTTGGGAGCACCAGTATTAGAAGCTTTTAAGAAGAGAGAAGATCTCCAAGCCCCTTCCAAATTTGTTATTTTGTTAAATATCTGTATTTTCCAAGAATGTTAGCTAAAGAAAAATGAATAATTGGAATTACATAACTTGGCCACCAGAATTTATTTAGTATGGTTTACTGAATGAAATACAGTTAGATCGAGTTCCCAGATTATACTAAATTATAAACCTGAGTGTATAAACATTTAAATTCATAAATGTTTGCAATCTAAAACAAAATAATTCCATTATGGCTTAGTTTGATGGACAACATGCCTGTGAATAACAGTAACACTCATTTTTATCTTGAAAATCTTGAACTATTTATAAAGGTGACTTACTAAAAAAAATATAATTTGTACATTTTAAGGAGAAATTTTACCTGGCTAACAAATGCTTATGACTGAGTCCTCTGAATCAGGGGTCTCCAACCTTGGCAACTTTAAGACTTGTGGACTTTTAACTCCCAGAATTCCTCAGCCAGCTTTGCAAACCTGGCTGAGGAATTCTGGGAGTTGAAGTCCACAAGTCTTAAAGTTGCCAAGGTTGGAGACCCCTGCTCTGAATTATACAAATACATCTACAGAAGATGCAGCATCACTTGTCCAACTTTTCATAGAAAGACTTGTACAAACCAGATTGTCACTCCAGCACCATTTGTTAGCCATACAATGATTAATATAAGACTAATAGCTGGGTCTGAAACTGAAGCAAAATAAATTAATGATTGTATACAAAAGTCATGCCAAAGCTTACCTCCCTGCAAAATGGAAGACCTAGTTATAATCCTACCATCCTAAGCCAACCTGCACAACTTGTAATATCATACAACAGTATCATACTATTGGAATTAGTGGATACCTAGTGAGTATCAAGTATATTACTAATTTATGATTGCAGCAATAGAAGACACCAGAAAACTTTATGGCAATGCAAGAAGTACGAAACACAATAGCTGGAAAGGATATAGTACTGCTAATAGATAATTTGAGTACAAAATTTGGAGAAATTGAGAATTCTATAATTACAGAAAGATTTAGATTGAACAAAAACAATAATGCAGGATATAGAGTTTTGCAAAGAAAATCATTTCTTTATATTTAGAACCTGCTCCAAGAAGCATCAATCAACACCAGATAAACAACTTATGACCAAATTGACTATATAACAAGAAGCAGAAGATGAGAAATACAATCCCATTAGCCAGGACATTCCTAGGAACACACTGTACAATAGGCCATAAATTATTGGTGTCAAAAATACAAATTAAACTTTAAAACTTAAAAAACAGCAGTTATGCCAGCAAAATTTGATCTGGAGGATGTACAGTAAGAACATAAGATCACTATAAAATAAATACAGTACATGAGAACCTTAGAAACTATGGGAAGATGTAAAATTATTTATGGAAACTGAAATAGAATATTATCCCAAAATTTCAAGGGAAGAAAACGTTGCAATGTCTTTCAGAACAAGCTATCATCAGAGCCACAGGAAAAATGTAGAGTGAAATCCCTGCACAACAAAAATATAATACATTAACCAAACGCAACTTTTTTAAATTGAGCAAGAAAGAGCAAGAAGTTGTTAATCAAGAGTGTCTGCAAACAGGAACATGTTTTTAAAGGAAAAAGATAGCTGTTTTAAAGAAAAGCAGATCAATCATACACAATTTAAGGCTAAGGTACGATTACTTAAAAATAATCATGAAAGAAAGCCATAGTAATTGCATTTCTACAATGGAATAGAAATAATAAAAGGTAGTTTATTCTACAATAATGTACAGCTATGGAGAAAGATTAATTTAAAAAGCACCTTCAAATCATGGATTTAGGATTATTACAGGAGTCCCAGAACTGCAAGAAAAATCAGTTATGGATAAAAGAAAGACTGACTGTTCTCTTGAAATAGCAAGCAAAAACTCACATGTTTTGGCATCTAATGCAAGTGGATGATGAACTACAAAAAAATCCCTAGAGTTGGCATTTTGTCAACAAATAAGATTGATGGACAGGATCAAAGAAAGCACGGAAGAGCTACAGATTGTCACCAAGGAAAAGTTGAGATGGTAGATATTTTTCCATCCTCAGTGGCTGGGCTTGACTGGCCCCTAACAAACTTCTTTTTATGTATTTAAACTTTAGGAGGGAAGTTTGGGCGGGAACAAGCACGTTGCTGATTGGCTGATGCCACAGCCAAAATAGTATTTAAAGAGGGGTTTTTGCTTTTGGTCTTTTGCTGGGTCACAATAAACTAAAGAGCTGTTGTCACTTGTATGGTCTCCTGTCTTGTCATTGCCCAAACCTAACACTTCTGAACAAGGATTTTATCATGAAACTGCACTGTCTCATTCAAATGATGTTGAATGATGTTTGAATTTTACAAAGGAACCAGATGGCACTGTCTTCCTTTGGGACATTCTCCATTGGTTTTCTTTCTTGAGAAAAAGTAAGTGACAAAAAGGTGAGGGAAATAACAAAATAGCTCATTGCATAATGTCTGTGTCTTTGCTTGGAAAACAAATGACATAACCACAAAAAAAAATCAACTATTCAGCAGACACACTGAAGGAAGTAATCTAGGTAACCTAGCAGAAAACCACTATTAGTTGCATTATGAATTTTATAACATAATTTTTGTTAGTGTTCTGAATTTCAGTTTTCTGTTACATCATGGTGCAACACTGACAGCAGCAAACATTTGACAAACATTAACATTCAGCAATCCTGCCAAACCCCTCATTCTTCTCTTATGAGTCACTTTCAATTATTTACATTAGAGTAAAGACAGATCTGTACACAAAAGATGGGAGTCCCAAAAGTCAGAGATCTTATCCTGTGGATGCCCTGGTTAGGGAAACAGCAGTTTTCCAGATTCTGTTGAGCCACTTCTCACAACATCGTGGCCATGCTACTTGAAGTGTTTGGGAGCTGTAGTTCAGCAACCCTCTGAAGCAGGAGTCTCCAACCTTGGCAACTTTAAGCCTGATGGATGTCAACTCCCAGAATCCCCGCAAAGCTGGCTGGGGAATTCTGGGAGTTGAAGTCCGCCAGGCTAAAAGTTGCCAAGTTTGGAGACCCCTGTTCTGGAGGACAATAATGGATCTGGCAACTAAATAGCAATTCCATTATTGTTTGGAGGGATATTTATCGTAACCTACAAACAAAATTCAGCTGTAGGTGCTTAAAACAAATCCAGAAATGGTTTTGCCAGCATTATGTCATAAAATATGACAAAACATTTTCTTTGTACAATAAATTGTTTATATCCAAGTAGGGGGAATACAGCCAACCATATTTCTGGAGTACAGCTGCTGTCCTAATAAAAAAATCTTCCCTACATGCAGAAACAGAATTAAGAGACATAACAACAATAAAAAAACTGACTTCTTCTGTGATCATTTTTTAAAAACAAATTGATCAGCCTTTATATTAGAATGTTAAAGAAAAACAAACATCAATAACATCAAATGGAAACCATTTTGCATATGACTCACTCCTAACAAGTTATTACAAACATTTATGGATGAGCCTGCATTTCAGCTTTACACCCAGGACAGCTTATATTAACAACATCAGATATATGAATAAACAGTAATAGGGACGAATAAAAATAGCACAAACCAGTCATAGCATTGATTTGGTAAATCTGAGTTTAATGACAACATATTCATAACTATAGTAACTGAAACTGTATTTTATTTGGTTCTGGTTTAATGTGATAGAGATGTGACAGAGAGCGTAGAGTAATTACAACTGGAAATCAGGAATGAGTTCGGATCCAGTCTAAGGCATAAACCCAACTGGATCATCTTGGGTCAGTCACTCTTTCATCCCTAGGAAGCAAGCCAGTGGTGGGTTTCAAAAAATTTTACTACCAGTTCTGTGGATGTAGCTTGGTGGGCATGGCATGGCTTGGTGGGTGTGGCTTGGTGGGCATGGCAGGGGAAGGTTACTGCAAAATCCCCATTTCCTCCCAATTAGCTGGGAATTGGGAAGCAGAGAATAGATGGGGGTGGTGCCAGTCAGAGGTGGTATTTACCGGTTCTCGGAACTACTCAAAATGTCCGCTACCAGTTCTCCAGAATTGGTCAAAACCTGCTAAAACCTACCTCTGAAGCAAACCACTTCCGAAATCTTTCCACAAAAACTGCAGGCACTTGTTCAGGCACTTGTTACGAGTCAACTCTGTCTTGAAGGCACCCTTTCCATAATGTGAATTATAAATGCAGTTATTGTAACTTATAAGCAATGAATTTTGGGCTAGCATTAAGGATAAAAAAGGCCACTATGGCTTTTTAATAACCATGTTTTGATATGATCCATTAACTCTATGAGTGGAAATTTCTATTTTATACAAATATATACATATCTATCTATCTATCTATCTATCTATCTATCTATCTATCTATCTCAGGGGTGAAATCTAAAAATTTTCCCTACTGGTTCTGTGGGCGGGGCTTAATTGGTGGGTGTGGCTTGGTGGTCAGATGACTGGGTGGGCATGGCCAATAACAATAATTAATAAAAATAATAAACAAAGTATACAAAACAATAAGAGGTACCAAAAACCAACTTTCACACTTTATACACACACAACACAACACAACTGACTCACACACAATGTAAAAGCAGCTGCATTTCACCCAAAATGGCCCCTGCAACAAGCAGGAACCTCACACTTTCACACTTTACACACACACACAACACAACTGACACACACACACACACGCCACATACAGCTTTGTGAGATTTTGTGTGTTTGTGTAGTTAGAGTGAAACACTATAGAAACATCAAATCTCAGAAAGCTCCACAAATATTTTATTATTTTATTTATTTATTTATTTAGATCAGGGGTCTCCAACCTTAGTAACTTTAGGGTTTGTGGACTTCAACTCCCAGAGTTCCTCAGCCAGCAAAGCGGGCAGATTGAGTTGCTCAAAGGAGATGGATTTTAGGCAGACAGAGTCAGTTGCAAGCTGATGCAACTGATTAAAGTAGCTGCAGGAAAGCATTGGCTTTGCCAGCACGAAAGGAGCAGTAATTATAGGTGAGGAGGGGGCATTGGGTGGGCATGGGTGGGGCTCTTGTAAGTTGGGGCTGTTAAAAAATGATTTTAAAAGCCTGTGAGGATCAGGAAACTCATCTGGGATAGCCAGAGGAAAAAAAGATTTTAAAAGCTCCTCTGACGATTTCAGCTGAAGTTCCCTCTTAGCAGCCCAGAACCTCTTAAAATAATTGTTTTAACAAGCTCTTCAGCTGAAGAGCTTGTAGAAAACATGTTTTAAGGGTTCTGATGATGAGGAACTCATCTGGGATTGCCAGAGGAGCCTTTTAAAACTTTTTGTTTTTTTCAACCTCTTCAGCCGAAGAGGTTGTAAAAAAAAAAGAGTTTAAAGGGTTCTACCGATCTCAGCTGAGCCGCGGGATCCTCAAAGGCTTTTTTTTTTACTTTTAAAGGCATGTTTTCGGCTGAAGAAAAACTGCTTTTAAAAGTAAAGTAAAAACAAAAACAAAAACCTCATGGCCCAGATCAGCAGAGGTTAGGGGCGGGGCCAGGGATTTTTGCTACTGGTCCTCCAAACCCCCAGCCGCCATTGCTACCGGATCGGGCAAGCTGGTCCGAACCGGGAGCATTTCACCCCAATATATCTGTATTTGGCCTCAATTTGAATTAAGGTAACTTTCTTAAGGAGGATCATTTTATTCTTTCCAATCCAATAGACTGTCACAAAGAAATCCATCAGCAAATAATTGTTGCCTGCTCTCTATGGAATTGTATTTACCTTGTGATTAGGGTAGCTTAGGGTAGGAATTCGTGAAGGCCATCTCAGAAGCCTTCAGAATTAAAGTGGAGATGGCTTTTCCGCATACGATAACTGCAAATTTGATTGTTTCACAGTGCATTAAGAAGGGAATGACGATGGGGATAACATATATTTCTTGGTATTGTTTAAACCAGGGGTAGTCAACCTACCGCCCACTTTTGCATCTCTGTTAGTAGTAAATTTTCTAACCGCCCACCGGTTCCACAGTAATGCACTGTGTATTGTCATCTGCGAATGCCTCTCGCGCATCGTGGATTGGGTTTGGGGGAGGGCCCAGCTACCAGCTCTACTTGTCTGTTACAGCTGGGTGGTGTGGGGGGAGATGCGCGAGCTATTCTTGGATGAGGCTCTTTAGTTTGCGGTCGCACTATAGCACCATTTAGTTTCACTTACGTAACGTGAACTAAACTTATGTGCGGGCGACACAAATAGTATATTTTCAGAAATTTAAATTTTCACGGGGAATTTTGTGAAAACCTAATGAAAATGTTTTTAAATAATGCTATGAATTTTTTTTAAAAGTCAATTAAATTTAAAAAAAGGAAAGTGCTTCAGTATCGGACAAAACCCCTATTGCCCACCATGAAAGCTGGAATGCCCACTAGTGGGCAGTAGGGACCAGGTTGACTACCACTGGTTTAAACCTTCCTTATGAAGGTGGAATGCTCCTTAAAGATGGCTATAGAAGTGGCAGCTGAGCTACTGCATGGAAGGTTGCTGACTGTTCCATTCTAAGTTTTCCTCATTTCTAGTCATGACCTGATCTGTCCCCCACCTCAGTCCGGGAAGCACGCGAACTGACTCAATTAGCCAGCAATTTAGTCCACGGCAACTATCAGCTCTGGCAGCAAACCAGCATTCATCTGCCAAGGTTTTCTTATCTCCTTGATGCCGGCATCGCAGAGCTCGTTACCAGAGCAACCAGGAAGTAGGAGCAAACAGCAATTCAGGCCAAATGCTCAGGCAGATAGTTCAGCTCAAGTGTTCTCCAGTCAGTTGATTTGTTCGTCACGAAGTAGTATAGCAGCCCCTCCTGCTTTTATACCCTGTTGGGTGTGGCTCCGTGATTCAGCACTTTCTAGGCCTGCCCCACCCCTGCTTCTGTTGTTCCCACCTCTCTTGTCTACAAAACCTGGGATCTAACCAGGACTGATTGTCCACAGCTGGGTCTGGAAGCGTTTCCTGGGCTGGGGGGGGGGAAATACAGGAGACAGAGGCCTCGTCACCTCCTCCACCTGGCCTCCTCTGGCTCCTGGAGCTGAGTCAGAGAGGCCGGCCCTGCAGAAGGGAGCCCTGACGGCCCTTCCCCCTCACTCTCTAGAGTCACTTTCAGGCAGGGGGACAGGCCTGGGGGGGGGGGCTGGAGCCACAACATGAACACCTAGAACTAAGGGAAGTCCAGCCTGTACTTTCTAGCATCTACATACACAGAAACTTTGCAATAGTAGTGAATATCTATAGCTTGGATATAGGATGAGGCTGAAGGTTCATTCTCCGAGCTTGTGGGTTGGTTTCCAAAGGTTTTGTTACCAAGCTAGGTAACATCTTCAGCGGAGTTTAAACATTTGGAAACCAGCCCACAAGGTCAAAGAACAAACCTTCACCCTCATACCCAGAAACATACATATGGTAGTTCTCAACTTACAACCACAATAGAACCCCAAATTTCTGTTGCTACACAAATCACTTGTTAAGTGAGTTGTGCCCCATTTTACAATCTTTCTTTTTTTGCCGCAGTTCTTTAAGGAAATCACTGCAGTTATTAAGAGAATCATGCAATTGTTAAGTATATCTGGCTTCCCCATTGACTTTGCTTGTTGGAAGCTAGCTGGGAATGTTACAAACAGTAATCAAATGATTACTGTTTGCAACATCACAAATATATGCCAGTTGCCAAGCGCCCACATTTTGATCACAGGACCATGGGGATTTAAATTTACCAACAAATTTAAATTTAACACAAAATAGTTTGTCGTGGAAGCGACCGCCTGCAAATGCTTCTGGATTGGGACTGAACGGTGAAAGTGGAAGCAGTATGCTCTATCCCAGGGGTCTCCAACCTTGGCAACTTTAAGCCTGGCAGACTTCAACTCCCAGAATTCCCCAGCCAGCTTTGGGAGTTGAAGTCCTGCAGGCTTAAAGTTGCCAAGGTTGGAGACCCCTGCTCTATCCCATAGACCAGGTTGCCATGATAGATCGGTCCCACTGAAACAACACTTGACCATGGGGGTGCTGCAATGGCCATAAGTATGAAAAATGGTCATGGGTCACTTTTTTCACTGATCTAACTTTAAATGAGTATAAGTCAAGGACTACCTGTACATCAATGCAATATCTTATTGTGTTACACAAAAGATACAGACCGTTCTCATGGCTACTGCTGCTAAAGGAGCTGGAAGGAATTCAAGGTGGTTTTAAGCTCTTAATAGATTCCTGTCTTTAGTGTCCACAAAATTGCAGAGCTAAGATGCCATTATATATGTTGAATTTTTTTGAAAGTTACCAATTATTGTAACGTTGGTTTACATAAGTTTGCTTCATTTCCTGATCAAGCACTGTGTAGAGATTATGAAACGAGTGGTTTGTAAACTGACAGTTTGTCTCCCAAGTTTACAAAGGAGTTACAAAGGAGTTTCTTTAATAAACATTAGATTTTTCAAATGTGCTAATTGACAGGCTCACTGTAGCTCCTTAGTAACTTTCTATTTGAAAGCATTGCAGCACGGGGTTGGGTCTGATGTTTCGTAAGCAGGGCGAACAGGTACTCTCAATGGAAGTACATCAATTCTCTGAAAATATCAGCTCTCTTTTGGATGGGAGGATTTGTATGGATGGCTTGTTTTCTAGTTGCCCTAGAAAATGTATTGGGGGGAAAAAGAACTATTAATAGGAAGCTTAACCAGCACTAAAAATGGATTTCTTGCAAAGCATTCCTATTTTGCTAGCAGTCCAGTACATAAATCTCAGGACAGAGTGAAGAATGATTACCTTGATTTACAGCTGCATCCTTAGCTTGTGTTGTTCTAGAGAACATATCATCCCAAGTTGTCCCTGATTCTGGAGCATTTACTGGGGAAAATTGGAACTCTACTTTCCTGTTATCTGCCATGCAGAAAACAAATAAACAATTTTATTTGTTTTATTACCTTTTTAATGTAAGAAATAGGACATAGTTTGCATATATAAACTATAACACACAGTGAGGGGATAAAGCCAAGTCTTCTGATAACTTTACAGGCTCACACTTATTCATTTAGGAACCATTTGAAGTTACGACGATGCTCAAAAAAATGACTTAAGGCCTGGTCCTTGCACTTATGACCATCACATCACTTAACAACCACAGTGACTTGTTTAATGACCATGGCAAAAAAGCTGTGAAATTGCATACAGTCACACAATGCCTTTTTCTGGTCCCCGTTTTGGTTGTAGGTCAATTACATGGATGATTTGCATCGATGTGGTATACTTGGCAACACAGACGTTACAGAAGTAATTTCCCATTGCCTTTTTTCAAGACTTCCTTTAAACTTCCCAATCTAATTTAAAGTCATGGGATTTCCTAGTGCCCTGCTCAGTTTTTCAAGATCAGCTGATGTTGGCTAATGCTGCCACTGTTGTGACATTGAGATAAAACCTGCTCACAGAAAGTTAAGGTGCAGGATGTTTAGTGTTATAGTGCAGGGGTCTCCAACTTTAGCAACTTTAAGATTTGTGGACTTCAACTCCCAGAACTCTGAGAGTTGAAGTCCACAAGTCTTACAGTTGCCAAGTTTGGAGACCCCTGTTATGGTGTGTTATAAATCAGGTGGAGAGACAAACTGAAATCTCCCTGGCAAACCCTTTTTCCCAAGTGTTCCCAATAATTTCCTTAATTTCCTTTTATTTAGTCCCTCCAGCTGCTTCGTTCTTCTACCTTAGTTCTCCCCAGCCTAGTTCTAAGAAAAGTAGAAAAGATGATGCTTTAGATCAGGGGTGTCAAACTCGGCCCACGGGCCAGATTCTTCACGTGCTAGCCACGCCCACCTCTGGTTTAGCGAAGGGGGAGAAGTCGCTATACGTCAAGGGACGACGTGATGATGCAAGTTTGACACTCCTGCTTTAGATCTTTCTGGTCAAAACACAGAACTTCTGGCACAAAGTTGGTTGTATAATTGATTGCCAGTGCTGGAAAACAAGACAAAGCCCAGCTATCTCTTTATACAACCAATCTTGTGCCAGTCTTGGAAAACAAGAGATAAACACTTTCTCATGTATAATGAGTAATCTCCTTACAAAACTAATGAAGTCAAAGAAGTTTATTTTCTCTATATTTTTGCTTTCCTAATAAAGAGAGAATTGTCCTGAATTCTTGGGATTGATTAGACAGCGACACACAAAGACCTTCTTGCAAACCATTCTAGGTTTTTGTTAGTTTGTTTTGCTTTAGCATATCGAGGAAAGAAAGACATTAGTCTGAAAGGGTAATTATAATTATATAATTATTCCAGCAGCCTTCAGCTAATGCATTCAAGCAGAACATCATTTTCCCCCTTCCCTTGCACTTCTGGCTTCTGCCTTCAAAAGAATGCAGTAAATTGCTTTATGGCCTAATTGCTCTACTATGCTGAGATTAACTATCTCCGTACTTGAAAAACTATTGCTTGTGCTGCCACATGAAACAGTCTCTTAAACTACTATATTGTCCAAGAATTAAACCAAGGGCTTCAAATTAAAGCTTACTGACAACCTCTCTCAGTGCAACCTTGGTTGTCATTTCAGTGTCTCTGGATACTCTTCTTTATCTCTTCCCATCTTGAATCATTCTCTTCCTTGCAAAATCATTTCTATGTTGGCTTATCTTCCGGGATCACCATAGAATAAGGCTGTCAAACTCCTGGGCCGCAAGCCGGATGCGACATGCGCTGGCCACACCCACACCCAGTTTAGCGAAGGGGGGGAAAGTCCCAATATGTCATGTGATGCCACCGTGACAACATGAGTTTGACACCCCTGCCCTAGAGCCTGCATCTCTTCAAGAAGCTGAGTCTGCATAATGCTATCTTATCTTGCTAGCCAATTTTCTTTCTCTCTTGCTCTGAGTTCAGTTCCAACATTTTTTATTTTATTTACCCATTGGATTTGCTCACTTTATGGGGACTCTACATTACTAATTCCTGCCAGCTTTCTAGCACTTTTGAATTTGTGGGGTCCTTGGTGCTGAAATAAAGATAGAAAAGAAGATTTGCAGGTCAGGTTGAACTGTGGGATCCTTGGTGCTCTTTGAGCTTGGTTTTCTTGCAGACATTTCATTACCAAACTAGGTAACATCATCAGTGCACTTTTTATATCTGAAAGAGCAAAATGCTTGTTTTTGCTATTTACAGGAGAACACAAGTATTTTGGAAACAGACTGCAATAGTTAAATGAGATGCAGCTCTGGGTAAAATATTGTAATACTATAGCCTCTATAATGCACCAAAATAGATTTCAGTATTTGTATGTCAAAGAACATTTCATATAATAACTTTCCAGAACAAGCTTTGCCTTTGTAAATATATTTTTTTCTAACCAAGAAAAGATCATATCTCCCCATTGTCAGTTATTAGTAATGTGCCTCAAGAAAAATGTATTCATTGTTATCTGATGTCTTCCACCTTATCTTAAACAAGAAACAGTTGACATCTCATTAATTCAAACTTGATTCACAATCTATCCTGTTTATCAAGAAAAATCTCTGCAGTTGGCTGCCCAGACATAGACAATACATTTCAGAAACTCATTCATGTTGAATGATCTGAGAACTATGCCAGGTAATTTTGAAAGTATTGCTTCAATATGTTTCTCTTTTCAGAAGAGCAAAAATATCCCAGAATTCTCTTTTGCCACAATCCTTTCTTTTTGGATATGAGACTGTTCCAATGATCAATTTATAATCCTCTGTTTTCAGATGAGCTATTAGACAAGGAGAGAAGCAAGTCTGTTTCACCCTTTCACTCAAAATGACATTAAACTCCTATAATATTTCAAAAATAAGTTAATTCTGAGAGAATAGCTTGACTCCCTCTTCTTTATGGCAACCCGTGAGATATCGGAACACTTCTATCATTTCACCCCTAGTCCTTCTTTTCATTAAACTTAGATATACCCAATTCCAGCAACCATTATGTTTTAGCCTCCAGCCCCTAATCAACTTTGTTGCATTAACCTTCAAATACCTGCTTTCATGTTAATTGGAGATTTGTCAACACAGATGGTCATGTCAGCCACTTAAATAGGTGTATCCTCGGCAAATTCCCTTGAAAAAGGAAAAGGCACTAAGGTTCCAGAAATAGAATTTTTGCTAAAACCTTGCAAAAGAAAATAATTGAATCTGGAATCTGAAAAAAAACATGAATATGTTTTTCTCCAAAGCACCTCAGGACAGGACAAGAAATAGTGGGTGGAAATTAATCAAGGAGAAAAGCAACTTAGAACTAAGGAGAAATTTCCCTGCAGTTAGAACAATTAATCATTGGAACAACTTGCCTCCAGGAGTTGTGAATGCTCCAACACACTGGACCTTTTTAAGAAGAGATTGGACAACCATTTGTTTGAAATGGTATACGGTTTCCTGCCTGAGCAGGGGGTTGAGCTAGAAGACCTCCATGGTCCCTTCCAACTCTGTTATTCTATTCTTATTCTTTTGGACTACAGTAATTTAACTTTTAGTTTTTTTTACCATCTGTTAAATTTGCTTTGTCTATCTTTTATTTCCTTTTATCAACATACACACCTACATATATGTATATTAAGTAACAATATTATATTTGTATATTATATTAATATTAAAAAGCTAGATTAAGATTGAAATTGATATATCACTAATACGTTGATGTGAATTTCAGTGGTCTCTTTTTTTATCTTTAATTCAACTTTGGATAACAAGTAAAATAATCTTATAATTGTAACACTGACATCCTAAAATGACAATTAACACCAATGAAATTTTACTTTTCTCTTTTTATTTTCAATATCTTTAAATAATTAATAACTTTTAATCATATTAAAATATTACCACATTAAAATCTGCATTGAAATAACTAAAGTATCAAGATTTATAACATTACAATAACATTACAATAATAGGGAGAAAAAAGGTAAATTTATTTATTTTGTTTTATTTATTTATTCGATTTTTATACCGCCCTTCTCCCGAAGGACTCAGGGCGGTGTACAGCCAAATAAAAAGCGCAATATATAAATTAAAACAAGACTAAAACAAACATATTACAAAATGGCCAAAAATTTAAAAAATTTAAAACATTTAAAATAGTTTAAAAAACCCTAAAAATATAAATAACCCCAGATTAAAATTTAATTAGGCCAGTCCCGCTTGAATAAATAGATGTGTTTTCAGCTCACGGCGAAAAGTCCGAAGATCAGGCACTTGACGTAAACCAGGGAGAAGTTCGTTCCAAAGCATAGGAGCTCCCACAGAGAAGGCCCTGCCCCTGGGGGCCACCAGCTGACATTGTCTGGCTGACGGCACCCTGAGAAGGCCCTCTCTGTGAGAGCGTATGGGTCGGTGGGAGGCATAGGGTAACAGCAGGCGGTCCCGTAAGTACCTGGGCCCTAAGCCATGGAGCGCTTTAAAGGTGGTAACCAAAATCTTAAAGCGCACCCGAAAGACCACAGGAAGCCAGTGCAAACTGCGCAGGATTGGTGTTACATGTATTACCCACGCAGCTGCATTCTGGACTAGCTGCAGCCTCCGGGTGCACTTCAAGGGCAGCCCCATGTAGAGAGCATTGCAATAATCCAAACGGGAAGTGACAAGAGCATGAGTGACCGTGCATAAGGCATCCCGGTCAAGGAAGGGGCGCAACTGGCGAACCAAGCGTACTTGGTAAAAAGCCCTCTTGGAGACGGCCGCCAAGTGATCGTCAAACAACAGCCGCCCATCCAAGAGGACGCCCAAGTTGCGCACCCTTTCCATTGGGGCCAATAACTCGCCCCCCACAGTCAGCCGCGCCTGCAGCTGACTGTACCGGGGTGCCGGCATCCACAGCCACTCCGTCTTGGAGGGATTGAGCTTGAGTCTGTTTCTCCCCAACTTGCATTAATACATTTTCACTTGTTGAGCTTGGAAACATCAGGAATGGTCACAGATTTTCCACAGCATTTCAGCAACCTGAAAAAATACCCCAACTGTAAAATGTGCTTGCCCAGCATGCATGAGCAAATCAGTTACTCTCCCAGTCAAAAGATTTACTTTTGTCTTCCAGGCCATTTTTTAAAAAAATAATCCTTTCAGCAGCTGCAAGAAAAGTGGGGAAACTGACATTTTCTTCAACGCTTTTTGACTTCTTCCCCAGTACTGTATGGGGTAGGGGTGCTATTCAGCAGGTTCTGACAGGTTCTGGAGAACCGGTAGCGGAAATTCTGAATAGTTCGAAGAACCGGCAAATACCATCTTTGGCTGGCCCCAGAGTGGGATGGGAATGGAGATTTCACAGTATCCTTCCCTTGCCATGCCTATCAAGCCATGCCCACAGAACCGGTAGTAAAAAAAATTGAATTCCACCACTGGTATGGGGGGGAAATCTGCAGGGTTGAAATCAGGGTCATCTCCCTACAGGTATTTGGAGCTACTCCATTCACCGCTTTTTCTGCCCTTTTGTCAGTGCCTTACCTGAGAGGCCATTGGGTATAAAAACTGTAAAGATAAGTTCCCTTAAAGGCCCCAAGTTGATATATAGCTTGAACAACAGAAGGGAAGTTTGTTTGGATCCAAACAAACTCAGAGCTGTTTGGGGCTAAATCTGATCCCCTTTTAAGTTCATTAAACAGGTCACTTCCTTGAGTTAGAGTTTGCTCATCATGTTTCTTCCACCTACCACCCATGACCCAGTTAAGCATATCCTACAAACAGTTCCCAGACCAGAAGGGCTACATGAGCACCTTGACCACTAAAAGATCACACCTGTTTTTTCCCCTGTTGCTGTTAAGCTGGGCTTGGACAAGAAGACCTCCAAGGTCCCTTCCAGCTCTATGGTTCTATGATTCTACAAAGTTCCGGAAACCAAGCAATCTGGTCTCACTGATCAGCTGGCTACTCAGTTAAGCAAATGGTTGAGTGGCAGGGCACAAATTGTAGCTTTCCTGCAAATAATGAGAGAGGAAACCAGCAATTTGGAGGCTGTTCTTCTGAAGGAGGGGGGAGGGGAAGAAATAGACCAGGTGCAAAGTATAGGCTATGTGTGTGTCAGAGTGATGTGTGGACTTAAATATGTCCAGTGTGATTGGGATCATGTCAGACTTGCACTCCACTCCAAGCATCATGTCCAGTTCTAAAAAAAAAAAATATCAGCAAAATACAGATGGTAGAAGGAACAGCTTCCTCATAAGTACAATTTACTTTTCGTATGCAGGAAGATACTTTCCTGAGTTTTTGTGCACAGGAAAAGCCAATTCTGAAAAGGGGGAGCAAGTTTTATCAGCTGGCTCAACTACCTGCACTCTCAATTCACCTGCAATTATATCATAATTCATCCTCCTCCAAACATTTCACACACACACACACACCTGTATATGTTGCATACTCTTAAGAGGACATTAAAGTCATAATTCCTGGCTTTGCATGCACTTGCCCACTAACTGTGACATTTGTTGTTTAACTGCTTGAAAAAATGGGGAGCCTATGCATTTACAATGATATGCATGCCTAAAGGCCTATGTGATATGGAGATGCAGGTCATGTTCACCCATAATAAGGAAGCTCACTTGGTGACCAATCACTATCTCAAAACCCCACAAAGATGTTGTAAGAAATATAGGAGGCACAAGTGCAATGTAGGAGCTCTAGTGGTAACAGGAGTCTTGGTTGCTGCAGTAGTTAAGAGTGCAATATTGCAGGCTGACTTTGCCCACAGCCAGGAGTTCAATCCTGACCAGCTCAAGATTATGATTTTATTTTTCAGGAATATAATGTTCAGGGAGAAACATAAATCTTATACAAGATTCTAATTTTATTCAGGAAAGAGCTTTGTATGGTAAGTTTAGGAAGAAATAATCTACAGTATTTAGGGCTTCTATGCTGTTTTCCCAATCTCTGATCAATTTCAACTTCCATGCAAATTATTCATAATCTTTCCATTATTGATAGAATAGAATAGAATAGAATAGAATAGAATAGAATAGAATAGAATAGAATAGAATAGAATAGAATAGATTTTTTTGTTGGCCAAGTGTGATTGAACACACAAGGAATTTGTCTTGGTGCATACACTCTCAGTGTACATAAAAGAAAAGATACATTCATCAAGAATCATAAGGTACAACACTTAATGATAGTCATAGGGTACAAATAAGCAATAGAGGTAAGTACTATACAGTAGATTAGTGTTGCCTGTTATTTTTCAATTGCAAAAATTATCCTGAAAGGGCTTAAATGAAGCAGGGGCCATTATATGAACTAATAATTTAAATGGGCTTTTCCCAACTTGACCTCTTCCACATGGATGACAATCTCAGTGCCAGACTGAGGCACTAGATTATAGAACAGGAGTGGGCAACTATAATAATTTTATGACCTGTGAACTTGAACACTCAGTATTCCTCAGTCACCATGGCTGACTCAGGAATTCTGGGAGTTAAAGTCATAAAGTTGCCATGGTGCCCACCCCTTCTTGTAGAGGAAGCAGATATAGGGGAAGTTCTAAGGGGAATTATAAAGTTACACAGTATATGTCAGGCTGATTCTTATATATATTTTTGCATGCCTCTTTGCACCACTTATTTCACACGTCTGCAAGAAAACAACCAAGCTCAGAGGGCACCAGAGATTCTCAAGTTATACCTTTAACCAGTGGCCCTGATGGGGGTTCTAGGAATATTGATGCAAAATTCCACTTAGCATCCCCAATTCTTTTATAATATTCTATGTGCCCTTGCCCAGCGTTATTTCTAATATTGCAACTTGCACCCCAATCACATGGTACCCTTGCACAGTACATAATTTGTGCACTGGGTTTCAGTGGCCCTGCTTTTAACCATGCTTAGAGGGCCTAGATAAGGGGTTATTTCACTTCCATAGACTCATTGTGATGAAAGAAGAGATGCACTAATCCAGAAACCACCCAGAGCCTAATCTAAATTAAAGCAAAAGAAGGCAAGTCATAGTACAACAAACTTTTTCTCTACATAACACATTCTTAAAAAGCATTATAGACAGTTATTTTTCTTGTTAGAAAGTTGGTGAAAACCTGACTATCTGAAGCCTTCAACAATGTTGTATCTTTACTAAAATTAATGAGATTTTATTATATTGATACCAAGGACCCAATGGCCATTCAGAGCAAAAATCCACATTCCGTGCAGCAAAAGCTCAGCTTCCCTCACTGGATAGTTATTGCAAGAATTAATTTAAAAGAAGACACTCCTACATGCTGCCTTAAGCTTAGTGGAGGAAAGGTGGAATATCAATGAAATACTATTTGCTACATAAAAATAATAAATAATCTCAAAAATAAAGGCTTTGAATCCAGTGTGACTTTTAGCAACTTTGCTAAGTCCCATTGTATCCACTTACTACGGAAACGCTTGGAACAAATACCCACAATTTAAAGGCAACATTTCCCAGAGATTTTAAAGTTCTTTTTTCATTGATGATTTACTTATCCCTATAAACCAGGTGATAGATAAAAATCAGAGCTCCCTGTCCCTACCTGCAGGCTTGCATCTAATTGCTTCCCTCTAAAAGCTTTGCCATCTGACCTTGGGCCTCTTTATCCAGGAATAAATCCCACTAAATTCAATAAGATTTGTTTCCACAGAAGCTTACGGATAATTACAGTCCAACTTCTAACATACAGGACAGCATAAAATACCATTTGCCTAATCCAAGACTCCCATGCACCAATAAAGCCTACTGAAAAGCAAAGAATGAATATTTAATTATTTTATTTAAATTTATGGCAGCAGTCTACTTCCCTAGACACTGGGTGATTTACAAATTCAAATACAAAACAATAAAAATGTTAAAACACATAAAAGGAACGACTGGTAACACAACTGAATATCATACATTCCATGCAGCCACTATAGTTTGTTTTTTGGTTTTTTTTTTAAAAAACCACATTGTCTGTAACCCAAAGGCAGCATGTTCCTCTGATCTAAACCGGTATTAAAATGAATAATGCCCACATAATTCTTGTACTTCTTGTTTTTTAACAACAGCAAGCACAGAAAGAACCGAGCAGCCTTTTGGAAACGGTGATATATCCCTCAATTTGGATTGCTCCAGGGCACCGTAGTTCAAAGGCAGAGAGCAAGTGAAACTTGGCAGGCTGATCCGGAGCAACCTTGAAAAACGGCTCCTGTACATTAACTCAGCCTTATCCAAAAAAAAAAAAAAGGGGGGGGGGTGTAAAAAGAGAGCAGCTGGCATTTAAAGCGTGCGGTTCCCACACCGGAGTTCAAAAAGCAAGAGTTTACTCACAGGGGTCCTCCCGGGGAGGCAGCGATTTAGGAGAGGAAATTCCAGCGCCACCTCAGGCGCTGTGCCGGAGAAAGAGACCTCGGGGGGGTCAGGAACAGGCAAGGCCCCTGGAATTACGAGAAGCCCCGGGACTCGTGCTTGTGCATGCTGAACGGTAAGGGATGAAAAGGCAGCTCACTTCCATCAGCCACTTGGCTTTATCCTCTCCGCGGCAAGTCTACCACCTGGCTGGGATAAGCAGAGAAACGCTCCAACCGACAGCCCAAACAAAAAAAGAAAGAAAAGAAAAGAAGAGAAAAGGAGGGAAGCTCTCGTTCGTTCGTTCGTTCTCTCTCTCTCTCCCCTAAGCTCGGCTGCTGGGGCTAACGCTCCTTTTTCAGGCAGGCGTGTGTGTGTTAGGCTGGGCGGGGCTCTGGCAGCCCCGGGAGATGGAATCGCACAGGCTTACTTTGTTTGAATGCTTTCGGAGGAAGGAACAGGTGATTCGCTTTTGATGTAATCCGGTGATTCTCAAGCCGGCGCTCCACGTTGTACCCGGAATCATGCCTGCGTTCCCCCCCCCCCCACGCCCCCAAGGATAAAGCCGCCTTCCTTGGGCCAGAGTATTACCCGCGCAGGGGAGCAGCGCACGTTTTCCGAAAAGAGCCACCTCGAGCAAGACTTTCTACTTCTCTGGAGGGAAAATCGTCCAGCAGTTAAGAAAAGAAAGGGGTACACAGGTAATCCTCGACTTACCACAGCAGTGGAGTGCGACGTCCGGTTCCCCCTCCATTCCTTTTGCGAAGGGAGACATTCCTTAAGTGAGGTTTGACCTGTTTTGCAGCTTTTCTTGCCACCGTTGTTAAGTGAACCGCTGCCTTTTGAGAGGGGAGTAACCCAGTTGTTCAGCGAATCTGGCTTCCCCGTTGACTTGTAGCAAAAGGTGATCCCATAAGGAGTGGGATTTAACAGCCAGTTCTCTGCCCTAATAATTTCTCCCAACAACCAGTTTGCCAAACTGCTCAGAAAGTTAAGAACCAGTTTCTCCCGAAGTGGTGCGAACTGGCTGAATCCCACCACTGCCACATAACCCATGGGACACTGCAACTGTCATGAATATAAACCGGTTGCCAGTTGCGTCTGAATTTTTGACCACATGACCATGGGAATCCTGCAAAATTGTGAGGAAAAATGGTCGTAAGTCACTTTTTTCAGGGCTGTTGTAACCACCTGCACTTCCTAATTATGAAAACTGGGGGTCAAAAAAGTCAGGAGATATAGCTGTCACTTTGACGGACTTATGTAAAAAATAGAGGGAGCTTTCATTGTATAGATTAGGGGAGTGTCAAACTGGCGGCCCGTGGGCTGAATGTGTCATGCTCAGGCCATGCCCACCCCAGCTCCGCAAAAGGAAAAAACATTGTGAGACATCATGTGATGGCAACGTGATGCCGCAAGTTTGACACCCAGAGTATAGATGTAGTCATAGATGTTTTTGACATCCCATACTTCTGCAACCTTGATGGTGGCTGTTTTAGCTGTTCATTATTTCTAGATGAGCAGTTTATGAAGCAAATCCAGATGGTTTAAGGAGTTCTATTGTTTGTTTCCTTTAACTTATAGGTGCTCTGAGAGATGCTTTTTTTATAATCGGTATTCTAGAAAAGAAAGCTTGATGATTGCAAGAGCCACTGTAGACAAAAATCGCTCCAAAATTCAAAGGAAATGGAAGCATGAAATACTCTTGCCTATGAGCAAGTCCAAACTCAACTCAGTCAAGATCCAGTTTTATGCAGTCTTTTGTGGGGAGGGGGATGCAGGGAGAAAGACCCCTGGTCCAGAGAAGAAATTGCCACTTTTGCAGTGCATACCAAAAAATTAGGTCGTGAAAAGGTCAGCTAGAGGCTAAGCAACGTCATCGTTGGTGAGCTTTGCCTATTTAAAGGAAATAGCAATAGCACTTTGACTTTAATACCACTTCATAGTGTTTTACAGCCCTCTCTAAGCAGTTTACAGAGTCAGCATATTGCCCCCAACAATCTGGGTCCTCATTTTATCCATCTGGGAAGGATGGAAGGCTGAGTCAACCTTGAGCCTGGTGAGATTTGATTTGCCAAACTGCTGGCAGCTGGTGATCAGCAGAAGTAGCCTACAGTACTGCACTCTAACCACTGCGCCACCACGGCACAAGTTGGCTTCCCCTTTTCTGTTGGTCCAGCAGAGGGATTCCCCATTCCCACCCTTTGTTTTGTGTTTGAAAAGTACTTTTATCACAACATTCTGATCAGTGTTGGTAAGTGGAGCATCAGTTATACTAGGCAGGAGGAAGTCTCTGGAAAAGGAGTTCCTATCCGGTTTGGATAGAGGATTAGCCATCCCCTGCCCCGTATCTTCTGAGGGCAGGAAGAGGGGAAGACTCTTTTCATATGAAGTCATACAGTACATACAATCTATCTTAGATTAGGGTTCATTGGAGGTGGCTGCCAGTGCATGAATTAGAACATGGGCCCAATGATGCACCAAACCTGATGGATATAACAACTCATAACATGATAATCAATATTTTTTTTTATTTTTGTAAAGGACGTTATTTATTTCCCCTTTGTGCCTGCCTCAATTCTGTATAAAGCTGGGGGAAAAGTTCCTTAGGGGAACTAGCTGGACTACCTTATTAAATCACTAATATTTGACTTAAAAGTATTGAAGTGTCCACAGAGTGTGATCAAAACATTTTTGGATTGAAGTTCTGCCTCTTTCTTATGTGCATCACATATAAATGTTTCTAACATGAAATCACAAAGCAGATTTGATAACTTCTGTACTTTGAGAATGCACAAAGGGGTACCTGCATCCAGAAAATCCTTTTCTAGAAATCCCCCCTTTTGTGGCACATTATCAGCATGGCTGGGACTTCCCAATTAAACAAAATCCTTGTCCTAGAGGCACCTTTTGCATAACACACCCTTGTCTCTATTTTCTGTTTGAGTCATCCCTGTAATCTGGAAGATTAGAGGATATACACTTCCATCAGTGAGAGTAATATATCGTGAACATCTGGGAACTGAGAATCCTAGTTAATAGTGATATCATTAGATCCTATAGCCACCGATATATTATAATATATAAGGATGATATAAATATATAAGGGGCTGTTAACAGTCTATAGAAACAAGGAAGATATTAAAAGGGAAACTTGCCCAACAGTGGCCAAGGGAAAAGCCATTCCATAGAAAATAGAAAAGGCATCCTTCTGCATCCTCAGATATGGCATTCCTAAAGCAAGGTTATACGGAGAAAAGCCAGCCTATACAATGTAATGATGATGTGGGCAGATGTTATTGGGAGAAGGCAATCCCACAGATATCCAAGCCCCTGACCCATGAAAGTGACAACCAAAACCTTGAATTGTACCTGAAAGCCATCTGTTACAAGCACGGCTCCTGCAAAAGTAATTTAAATGGGCTCAACAATCTGGACTAATTGCAGTTTATAATTATATTTCAGGGGCAGTAGCCATACAGTACATTGCAATCAAGAGGAGATTAAAGCCTGGATGATTGTGAACAGTCTCATGTTCTAGGAACGGTTATAACTGGCATGTTGGATACAACTGGGTGAGGTTCTCCTGGCTACAGCTACCACCGGAACTAAAACTGGAGTTGGGTGACTTACCAATCCAAAGTCACTCCATCATTTCCTCTTTATCTTTTTGCCATGGTGCAGCCATGAATATGGGCTGGAATATCTGGATTGCATGCCCCAAATTCAGATATTCAGTCTGAATGTCTTCAAAAGAACTCAATAATATACATGGTTCCTTTTTTTTTTTTAGCCTGCAGAAACACTGGAGTGAGGATTGAGTCCTCTTTTGTTTCTGAGTCTGATCAGGTACTTAGGCATCCTTGGTTTGGATTCCACAATGTGGTCATGATATTGCATACATCCTGAGCTGAAGAAGCTTCTTGGACGAGAAGCGAAAGGTCTTCAAAGAAAAACCAGAAAGTCCAGTTGCCTCTTGAAAAAAGCACCATGGAGACAACGATGACCTGGATGACTTAAGAATCTCCATAGACATTCGATATTGCATACACTGTCAAGGTACATGCAGTTCACAGTCCATCTGTAATGAGTACTTCCTCTAACCTGCATCTTAGGTTGAGCCTGATCCTAGCACTGCTGAAAACTGGACAGTGAGCTGAACTGATTGTAGTTTAAACTATTTGATCCCTGACATTGTGGTTTGTAAGGCATGATTTAGCTTTGCAAACCTATATAGTTGTATTTTATTTAATAAATCATTGTTAACTATAGAGTAATATAAAAGGTAAAGCTAACCACAAGCTGTTATAGTTCTTATATTGTACAGTGCCACATGTGATCATCCTTGTAAATTTGGATTTTTTTATTATTGTAATTGAGAAGGCTATCTTTTCTCCAATATGCGGTCTTTATTATTTTTCCTTTAGCTTTTAATTTATTTTTTATCATTTTGCTGTTTTTAAACTCTGGCATGTACAGTAAATCATTTGGAGATACTCTAGTGACAGGCAGCATCCAAGTTAATAGATTGTAAATAAAAAAAGTGGAGGGGGGGGAGAAAGAAAGTAGGGAGATAGCTAGAAGGCTTTTTCACTGCATTGTCTTAACCAAATCCAAGAATTTTGTGCTTAGCTAACTGGAAATCAAGTCTGATAAGGTCTTGTAAAACCTGTATGTTTATAATCAAAAATAGGAATACTTCTATTCAGATTCTAACACAGCCACAGTCTGTCCTTCATCACAGGCATCATCTGAAACAATTGTGTTTATAAATGGATTAGCAATATTTCCTTTTTTGAAAAGAGACACAGAACATTTTAACAGAATGTTTAATCTCACGATACATCTAGTCAACATATTCAGCGTCATTTATTACTGGGAAATGGGGGGGAAAAAACCCAAGAGCTTCTCACCATATGTGTGCACGTTAACACATTTTTAAAAACTCTAAATCAAAGGTAGGGAGTTTGGGGGTTCTGATTTCTACAGAAGAGACCCCACTTTTAAACCTTTCAGTCAAACCATAGTTTAATGATATAGAACAGGGGTCTCTAACCTTGGCAACTTTTAAGACTTGTGGACTTCAACTCCCAGAATTGAAGTGGCTTTGCTGGCTGAGGAATTCTGGGGGTTGAAGTCCACAAGTCTTAAAGTTGCCAAGGTTGGAGACCCCCTGATATAGAAGACTCCATATGCGGAAGCTTCCCATCCATATGTTGCCTTTGGTCTGTCTACAGATTGAGCAGGCGCAGCTTGGCCGAAGTTGTCCCTCCAGAGTTGTGCTCCTTCTGTTTCTCTTTTAATTCTATTCATTGCTTTTTTATTGCAAACTATATTGTAATGTATATCTAAGCATAAATGCTAACATATCTATTCTTTTCTCTTTCTTTCATTTGCATTTATAAGTGTTTTAGGTAATTGGGAAATGAGCACCTTAAGCCTGTAGGCTTTTCTGGAGGAACTCTAAATGGTAATATAAATTATTGCAATATGTGAAGCGCGTTTATCTGCATTGGGACTCCTCTGCTTATATTGCTGAGTAGGGCTTCTATCACGAGAAGTGACACCACTGTGGCCCCTCTAATGATTCTCGACCAGAGTCTTCATTGTGTCAGGTGCTCCCGAGTAGTCATTCGAGGTTGTATAATTTTCCCAGAATACTTCTTCTCATTTGGGAGACAAAAATGCTTGGCAAAGAGGGCCTTATTGGGCCTCTGAGTATCTAACACTTGTGGGAAGATGTGTGGTGTCTGCAGAGAAGTAAAAATGTGAACAAGGTAGCACACCAAATGATTGAAACTCCATCCTTATTTTGGATGTGAAAAAAAAGAGAGAGCAGGTTTTGGGTCATAAATGTACACTTCTTGACATTTTTTACACACACACATACCAAGGGTCCTAAAAGAATACAAAAAGCTGATACTGGTCATCATCATCATCATTTTAGCCATTGTCTATTCACTGCAGGTTGAAGGCCTCTTCTGCATGTTTCTAACCAATACGGTCCTGAGCTTTCTTTTGCCAATTGGGCCAACAATACTTGCTGATATCATTGACCCATCTTGCTTTGGGTATCTTCAGTGGATGCTTTTTATCAAATGGGATCCATTTGATAGAAAGCATCCACAAAAGAGACCTAAAACAAGATGGATCCATTTTATGGCTGCCTTGATCCACCTGCCATCAGTTCTTCTTGCTATAGTCTGGCCTTGTTCTGAACATAATTTCTATGTGATGTTGTCTTTCTAAAACTCAGGCTCTTTTTCAATGACTGCATGTGTGAAAGTGTTAGAAAAAGTAGAAAGGCACTACAACTAGTACAAAATCTTACCCAAAGAGACATGGAATCTATTTCAGGTCAATCATTTGCTTTCAAATGCATGCTGAGAAATAATATGCCAGCCTAGTCAAAATAAAATGATTTAAATTAATGGGAATATGGTTACTCCAAATTATTTCATAATGTCCCTATTCTATCTCATTATGGCATACATTTTGATGGCAACTTTAGGAGAGGTTCTAAGGGACTATAGGTTGGGCAACCTTGGCTGAGCTACCACACCTTTTAACTTAATTGCTCTATAGTTCAGGTTTTGAACTATTCAACTGACACACCTATTTTCCTATTCAGAGTGGCTACTTATACATCATCCAAGCTTTGAAAGGAACACCCGCAAAGTACAGCACATAACCAAGTGTGATAACATCAACATGATCACCAATAAGGAATACAACAGGACTTCTTCCACTCATTTGTGAGGAAAAGGGTTCCAGCTTTTGGGAATTATTATGCTATGGTAAATAATAATAATTCAATATGATTGGTGCAGTAATAATGTTCTGGAGATAAAAAACCAAGATCCATTTTCTTTTAACAGATGGGGATATTTTTTTTGTCGCCTAAGGTAAGTGTATCTGTGGAACTCTTGATTTATCTGCTTCTGTTGTTTATACATTCTGAAGCAGTCAAGACTGGAATGAAAGAAGAGTTTCATTCTGGAGAGAAAGGAGTTTAACTGACCTAGACGTAACCAGCCAAACCAGTTGCATACATTTTTGTAAGCCTGACTTGCCAAACACTTGGTTTTGCCAAAAACAACAGTGTTCAGTAACTATCTTGGGGCAACTGAGATCATGCATTAGGGGAAGAGCATGCTTAGAAGAGCAGAACAGTTGATCCTGCTCACCTGTGATGAACCCTGATTTTCTGAGAACCATCTGGAAGACCTTAATGATCTGAATCCAGTGTTTGAGGGGCTGCCGCAGAGTGGAGGGGATCAAGCTATTCTCCAAAGCAAGGGTCTCCAACCTTGGTCCCTTTAAGACTTGTGGACTTCAACTCCACAAGTCCACAAGTCTTAAAGGGACCAAGGTTGGAGACCCCTGCTCCAAAGCACCTGAAGGCCAGACAAGGAATAGTGGATGGAAACTAATCAAGGAGAGATTCAACCTTGAATTAAGGAGAAACTTCCTAACAGAACAATTAACCAATGGAAAGCTTGCCATCAGAAGTTGTGGGTTCGCCATCACTGGAGGTTTTCAAGAAGAGATTGGACAGCCACCTGTCTGAAATGGTAAAGGGTCTCCTGCTTGAGCAGGAGGTTGGACTAGAAGACCTCCAAGTTCCCTTCCAACTCTATTCTGATTAATTGATTGATTTCTCAATTGCTTATCCTGGTACCTTTAAATGTGTCCTTATACATCTCCTGAACCCTGTGACCTGCATAAAAGTGGCTATAGTACAACATTTTGATTGTGGACAACATAAATTAACCCATCTGGAGGGCAGGTTAAGTACTTTTGTTTCTCCATCAAAGAAGAGAAGTGGTGGATTAACAACAATGCAACACAAAGCTACACCTTTACACTATAGCAAAAAAGAGTTTAAAACTCAGCCTATACTGCTAGTTAGCTGAGTAACAAGCAAAGTAAAGAGGCATTTCAAACCATGTGAGCAAATTCTGTATAAGTATAGATATGAGCAGAAAGAATCTATCATCACCCTTTGGCACAACCTTTATAAACATTTACAAACCTTTATAAACATTTCAAACCAGTGGTATTTCCAGATCATCTGGTAAGGATATCTTCTTTTTTAAAAAAAAACTCTTCCTACCTTACAATGAGAATATGTCAGGATTGCAGCTTACCTTTTATTTCTCCCTTTCTCGGCAATTCATTTACTCCTGAAAGCTGTCCTCTGGATAAATGCACATTAGAAGTGCAAATATTATTTCTAACTACATACTATTTGTATCTACAGTATCCACATGTTCATACTGGGGTCTGCATTCAGATGGTTAAAATTATTAGGGGGATGGAATGAATGCAAGAGTTTTTCATCCCAAAACAGCTTGAAAGAGAAAGAACCAAAAGCAATTTGAGAAAAGATACATATCATTGTTGATAGAACTTTGAGTGACAATCCTATTATTGCCAGTGAAGTGGAACTTGCTAGGAAAAATGGTTTACTAGCATTCAGGAAAAATTAACAGTTTAAGTGCTACTATTTCCACCTGACAAGAGATGGAGCCAAACCTTATGTTTCAATTATTGTGGTTTATTCTCTTTTAAATGTACAGGTAAATATGAAAACAGTATAGATATTTCAGCCGGAGGCAATTCTTGCGTGTCCTTGTTTGGGCTGGAAATTGAGTCAGGCTGGAGGTGGTTAATACTTGAAAGGGAGGCATCCAGGAAATACCAAGACTGTTGATTAGATCAGGGAGATTAAAATATACCTCAGTAGACGGCAGTGGCAAATCATGCCTGACTTTGCCAAGAAAGGTACATGGATATGCTCATAAAGTCACTAGAGGTCAGGCTGAACTCAAAAAGTAACCAAGAAAAAAAAGTAATAAGAGCACTAGAGTGCCTACTGTCCCTGTCCTAATGTTTCCTCTATTTGCATCTATTTTATGTATTCAATTCATGCTTATACTTATATATATTACTTAATATGTTCTTGACAAAATAAAACAAAAACAAAAAAACTACAGACACAGAATGCATCTTGCCAGGTCCCACTGTGGTAGCACAAACCTTGATTTCAGATTCAGTTCGAGGCAGAGGTGGGATTCACTTACCTTCCCTACTGGTTCGCAAATGTGAGCGCATGCTTTCACTTTGCTCGCATGCGCCACTCTGCGCATGCACATGGCCTTCTGAGCATGTGCAATAGTTGCGCATTACGTCCAGGTGGGTGGGTGGAGCCTCCCACAGTCCCCGCTACCGGTTCACACAATCTGGACAGAACCGTCTGAATCCTACCACTGGTCCAAGGATTTGGCACTAACTTTATAAATCTGAATGGCTTAAGACCAGGATTTTTCCATATCCTGTCTCAGACACAGGAAAGACTATTGCAAAAAGACCAAAGTTTAGCACACATTCACTGCATGATAAGTCACAAGATTCATTCAGAAGTCTGAAGGAAGACTCTTGCTGGGACCTCTGAAGAGCAGTTGCTAGTCCATGCACGTCAAACCAAACCCAATGAAACTATCGTACCTTAATGCGATGTATGAAACCCAGCCAATTTATTTGTTTAGTAAGCCATGATTAAAATAAGTCAAGTGTGGTTTGTGAATCCAATTGGTGTCTATTTGGAAAAGGCACCCTGTTCAGCCAGTGGCCACCGTGGGAATTCAGGGAGCATTTTGTGTGGATACAAATTGGCTTCCTGACAAAACGGTTGTGATGGGTTGTTACCAGAAGTTGTGATTGGCTGTTACCAGAAGGGAACCACGAAAGGTAGTTCTGAAACCCTCTAGGTTTTGGGATTATTTTAATCACAATAAATAGTACATGGGAAATAGATAGCATGCTGGAAACTACAAACTTCCCCACAACAGTTCATTATTTTCACAAAGGTTTCTGAACCCACATAGGTAATTCTTAGAAAATAGAAGGGCAGGAAAGTTGGCAATTAAACAAAAGTGTGTCTGACTACTTGCCCCGAAAAAATAAAAAAGTAAATTAGTTTGTAAGAAATATCCTGTCTGGAGTATCATTCATTAAATAAAGTAATGCTGTACTCGTATTTTTAAGCAGGGTCTGGAGGGTAAGGTGCATTTGCAATGAGAAACAAAAAAAGTCATGATGATGACATGACTGCACACCCAAAGTCTTGCCCCTTTTTAACATGTCCTGCATACACAACACATATTTAAAAAGGGATAGGACTTTGCAGTCATGAAAGACATCTTGATTTTTTTATATCTCCCAGAGAGATCAATGCCCTAGATCACCAAGACCAGCTGCAGTCCGAAAATTTTATCCTAGCTGTTTCTCACTGTAACTCAGTGGTGGGTTGCTACCGGTTCGCCCCAATCAGGCGAACTGGTAACGGCGGCAGCAGGGGGCTCCGCCCATCCACCCGGACACTTCTGTGCATCCGCAGAAGCTTCTGCGCATGCCAGAAGCATTGCAAGCACACACCTACGAGTGAACCAGTAGCGACGGGTTTTGAAACCCGCCCCTGCTGTAACTGTTTTGGGGTGGAATGTCCTTAAACTTTTCAGATTGTTGCCAAATCTTTCCAAATTCTTCAGTGTAAAATATACATATAAAACAAAGCTTTGCAGTGTTGGAGGCATTTTGATGTTATATTGGTAATGGCCCATCTTTATCTTCCTCTATTACATTGTTGTAAAAAAAACCCTAGATTTAAAAGAACCACCAGGGATGAGTAATTTTCAACTTTTTGTGCTGGTAAATGTAAATTTCTTTTGCATCTGAGAAGTACCTTAACCCCTCCAAGATTACAGTTGATCAAACAAATCACAGAGGTATTATTTAAAGAAGGCAACAATTGGTTCTGACAGTAATTCATCATGTCAGCCTTTAAGCATGGGAAATATCAAAGTATTTAATGAACAGGTCATACCTACACCTCCTTTAAAGGCTGACTTATTTCAACAAAGATCAGAAATAGAGTGAGTCATAGCAGCAGTAAGGCAGGAATTCTCAAACCTTTCAGTGCTACAAACCTATATAAATAGGTGTGACCTTTCTTATTATATTAACAGCACATATGGGGTGCAGTGGCTCACGTGGTTAGGATGCTGGCTTGACAATCAGCAAGCCTGCATTTGAGATCCGAGTGCAGCTGCATGACGGGGCAAGCGCCTGTCATTCACTCCAGCTCCTGCCGATCCAGCTGTTCAAAGCATGCAAAACACAAGTAGAGAAATAGCAAGTGAGTGAACAGCACATACATCTTTTAAAGAGCACAATTTATTTTCAATTCAGTAGCCACTTTTTGTTTGGAACTATAGGACTGACAAAAGAAATCTTCCATGTAAAGAATTTCCTTTGAGTGCAATGGCAATTTTTGATAATGCAAAGGTCAAAAAGTTTGATCAGGTTGCTTGCTTGGAGAACTGAGAACATAGAAGAAATAGCTTGATATTCATCCTCACTGTAGATGCTGTGTGCTTAGAGAGGCTTCTTAACTTTTCCCTTCTTAATATAGCTGATTTCACACATTTTTAGACAATTAAAGCATATTTTTTTAAAAGTATTTGCTAGGTATAGAATAGAATAGAATAGATTTTTTTTATTGGTCAAATATGATTGGACACACAGCATATGGTGCATATGCTCTCATTGTACATAAAAGATACCTTCATCAAGGTACAACACTTACCACACTTAATGATAGTCATAGGGTACAAATTTAACACTTAATGATACAAGACTTAATGATAACCGTAGGCTACAATTAAGCAATCAGGAAACAATCTATTACAGTATGAATCATAAGGATACAAGCAACAAAGTTATAGACATAAATGGAAGGAGATGGGTGATGGGAACGATGAGAAGATTAATAGTAGTTATGCATACTTCTACTAATAGTAGTATGCATAAACTCCTCACAGGCCATACTATTGCTTAGCACTGGGTTAATATAGAACTGAATATTCTTATGGACATATAAAATTGGGGAGAACTTTTAATCAATAAATCACAATTATGCACACTGAGTTTTTAATTTTTTAAAAAATTATGTTTAAAATAAATCAGTAGAAGTTATTTGTTAGATTTTATTTGTTGGTTTGTATTTTCAATACAATTAGAATTAATATAATGGTGTTTCTTTTCACTCTGCCTGGACAAGCTATCTCTCTGGAAAATTGGGTAGATTAGTTCTATCTGGGCTGTGACTTTGTACACATAAAACCTCCAATCCTTGCCAGATGTGCTCTGCATTTTCCTCTCTACTTTGCCTGGATAAGTTAGCTTGTCTGGGCAAAGCAGAAAAACGGTGAAGTTTTGGCTTAGCTGTAATATGTGTGACAATTTAACAACTAGTTTTCATGGACTGGACCAAATCAGTCAAATAACACCTCTGACTAACTTCTATTTATTATAGGTTATTCAAAGACTATAATCTTGTTCACATTTACATGTTTCTACAAATTCAGGCATATTACAGCAAGTGACAGCATCTTGCGAAAAATTGACTGACATCACAAAGCTAAACAGATGCAGAGTTCAATATGAGACTCCCAGTAAGGGCTGTAGGCTAACGGCAAATCATTTCCATACTGCTGCCAATAAAATGAAAAACGCTTGACTCAAGGAGGATAAAACTGGAGGATAAAACATATGAAGAACGGTTGCAGGAACTGGGTATGTCTAGTTTAACAAAAAGAAGGACTAGGGGAGACATGATAGCTGTGTTCCAATATCTTAGGGGCTGCCACAAAGAAGAAGGAGTCAGGCTGTTCACCAAAGCACCTGAGGGTAGAACAAGAAGCAATGGGTGGAAACTGGTCAAAGAAAGAAGCAACTTAGAACTAAGGAGAAATTTCCTGACAGAACAATTAATAAGTGGAACGACTTGCCTTCAGAAGTTGTGAATGCTCCAACACTGGAAATTTTTAAGAAAATGTTGGATAACCATCTGACTGAGATGGTGTAGGGTTTCCTGCCTGGGCAGGGGGTTGGACTAGAAGGCCTCCAAGGTCCCTTCCAACTCTGATGTTATGTTATGTAAGGAGGACCTTATCCTCTTAGGTAAGGTGGCTCCTGCCCTCTGGAATATCATGCCCCTGGGATGACATCTGCATCTACCCTTTAGGCCTTCCAAAATGGCTTGAAACCCTGGTTCTGCCAACTGGCTTGGCACCTTAATGGGGGAAGACATACTGGAGGTAGCTAATGGACTGAGATAAGATTCTGCTTCCACTCCATGTCCATCTTGCTCCGTTCCTTGCCATCATTGTTAATTTTAAGTGAATTTTACTTTTAATATTTATTTTACTATTTAATGTTTTATCTTGTTTTTACTTGGTTGTAAACCACCTAGATTGGCAAGATGGATGGCATAAAAATTTAATAAATAAATTTTAAAAAACCAGCCTCCTTCAGTCAGTGCTATTTTTTTTTTAATGGCATCTTTAGCCTTTTAGTTAGAGACCCGTTTGGTCTAGTGCTTAAGGCATTAGAGGCTGTGGGTTCTAATTTTGCCACAGGCATGAAAGCTGGCTAAGTGATGTTAAGCCGATCATTCTCTCTTAACCCAACCCACTGATTAGGGTTGTTGTTGCTGTTGTAGGGAAAATAGGAGGAGGAAGATATATTAGATATGTACACCATCCTGAGTTATTGATAAAAATAATAAAGGTGGGATATAAATAGTTTTTATTTTTAACTATGTTGGAAAACCATAATCTTTCTTGTTTTTCAAAAGATGGGGAAACATTTACAAAAACTATTTTAGTGTGGAATCCTTGGTGCTCTCTAAGCTTGATTGTTTTCTTGCACATATTTCATTACCAAACTAGGGAACATTATCAGTACTAGTAGAGAGTGGGTTTTTATATACTAGTGGCTTGCTTTGTCAGTATTGGTGGGAATGATCTTGGCAGTTCTTAGGGGAGCATGTTTTCAGGATCGCCTCTTGGTTTTATTTTATTTTATCAATTTATAGTACTCCCATTGGATCCTTTTTTATTTAACTAATTTTTTTGGAGAAGATAACAGCTGACAAAAGTTTTTTGTTCTTGCTGGGAACTAATAAAGCATGGGAAAAACAAAGAAATGCCATGGCACCAGCCCGGCATCTTTCCCACCAGTGAAAACTGTAAAACAACCAAGAATTGAGGAGCACATTGCTGGCAAGAGAGCTGTAAGTAAAATTAACCTCCCCCCTCCATTTCCAAAAATCTTGAGAGGTTAGAACGGGACTTGCAAGGAGATTTGACAAAACAACAACTACTAGACTTTCCCGATCTGGGTGGTGGTGGGGGGGAGAGCAAACTGACAGCCAGCTATTCTCACAAACAACTAGTCCAGTTACATCCTGTATGGCAGTTCTTTGGATTGTTGTTTACTGTTAGCTTGTTTGTCTGAATTGGTAGTTCCTTGATTTGCTTCTTGATTATTGGTCTAATATTAATCTTGGTATTAATCTCTGTTCACCTGGATGTTGATTGCTGATGAAGATGTAAGATGGTCTTTCTGTTTCCTTTTTGGCTTTTTGATTGACATGGTATGTAGACATTGTTTATCTCTGTGTGTCTATTTATGGGCTGACTGTCAGGCTTTCAGAATTCTCTAGCATTTTTGGACTTGATTTGGTTTAGGATGCTCACGGTTTTTCAGTTTAAACTATGGTTAAATCTGTCCATGAGTTGTGAAATTAAGGAGTATCATCATGTCTGCTAGTTAGTATTCATAGATGCGCTCTACTAGTCTTTTGCCTGTCTGTCCTATATAGTAGCTTTAAGTAAGCAGTGTAAGTAAGCCTTACACTGTATGTTGTAGATGGTTCCTGTTTTTTATTCTGGGTGCCTTTTCATTTACTTAAGATGTTTTGGAAGGATTTAGTTGGTTTGTGTACTACAGCGATGCCATATTGTTATAACAGTCTACTGATGGTTTTTGAGATGTTGATGTTTTTGATGCATGCTATCTGTTGTGGCCCGTTGGCTGCCAGCAGAAATAGCTGCAAAGTCAGATGAGGAGGTGGGGGAAGGGAGAGCCTGTCCAGCTTTGGAGCCTTTGGAAGGCTCCGATAAGGAAACAGCATCAGAGGCAGAGCCTCCCTCACAAGGAGAGGCAGCTGTCTTCGGGACCTGAGCTGAATGACCAAGAGGAACAGATGGGGCCCATCCCACATGCGCATACAGCAGAGAGGAAAAGAGAGGAGGGCAAAGGAAAGCAATAAGCTGGCTCTCAGGGAGAGGTAGATGTAGATGATAGCCACCCCCACCCTGGCTGAGAAATAAATAGGAGGGGTTTGAGAACGGCCAATTTTTGCAGACAACTGTTCATTTCTAGTGTACAGCAAGCAATTCGGATTTCCTGGATAAACCCAGGTTTATTGGGACTAATTACATTTGATTTTTTGTTTATCCCTTTGGATAAAAGACTGTTACTGCCCTGTTATAAAAAGGGGTTGTTTTACTTGCAAATAAACATCTTATCACTACTTGCGAAGGCTGGGTAAGAACATTATCCTTGTCACAGCTTCTGTTTATTTGCTAAATTGGGTTGAGTAATCAGGCACTTTTTGATGAAGTTGCGTGGATATCCATTTTGTTGGAAGATAGATGATCTATTTGTTTTTTCTGATGTTCAGGGTTTGCTGTAGTGTATTTGTGTTCATCTAAATAGTGTTTTTACACAGCTTCTCTTGTGAGAGGTTGGATTGTTACTTTCATAGTGAGGCACGTGGTTGATGAGTGGTTTTATGATAGACTTCAAATATTTGTGGTGTCTGCATCATCTTAGCAGAAGCAGGATGCAATGTGGGAAGAATTAATAATTCTTCCATCAGCAACAGTTAATGCCTGAATCAAATGAAGTAGGCACACTAATCACATTAAACATAGATGTTTTGAATTTGTACTTGAATGATAGTAATAATAGCTATCGTAGTTATACATATATAATTAGATATGTAAAATACCTATATATATGAAATTATTATACACGTGAGTGTATCGGATGGAGAGGCTGATGAAAATCAGAATGAGGAGACAGTTTAATAAAGAGAAATGAGGTACTGGTTCAACGAATGAAAGATGATGGTGGAAAATAGGATTTAAAGCAGAACAGGAGATTTAGCAGGCTCCTTTGGACTTACAGGGATGAAAACTCTTGCAATGTTTATTACATAAAATTCTTCAGGTATTTTTACAGTTCCAAGCTGCCCTGCCTTGTTGGGAAATCATTTACACTTTTGTGTTTAAATTTTACAAAAACCAGCAAGCAAACTTTGCTGCAGCTTTTCATACCATCAGGATATTCTCTTCCTTTCTTACCCATAACAGGTTGCCCCCCATCTCTCCTTCTCTGTGTGTGTAAATAGAGAGAGGAGAGAGGAGAGAGAGAGAGAGGGAGAGAGAGAGAGAGAGGGAGAGAGAGAGAGAAATGGTATTTGATGTTGTCAACACTAGAATAGGTGGTACCTGGCTCAATGGTAGTAACTGCAAGAGAGATCTTTGAATCCTAGTGGACAGTCTCTTAAATATGATCCAGCGGTACGCTGTAGCTGCCAAAAAAGCCAGCAGCATCCTAGGCTGTATTACTAGAGGGATATGTGAAGTTAGGTGCAAAATGTAAAATTTGTTATGACCAGTTCTGTAGGTGTGGCTTGGGGGGGGGCTAATGTGACTGGGTGGACATGGCCAACTTTTTTTTTTAACTTTTAAAAGCATTTTTTCTACTTCAGCCGAAGAAGTTGTAAAAAAATGCTTTTAAAAGCTTGTGATAATCAGGCAACTCAGCTGGGATCGTCAGAGGGAAAAAACTTTTAAAGGGTTCCGACAATCCCAGCTGAGTTGCCTGATTGCCAGAACCTTTTAAAAACATTTTTTTTTACAACCTCTTCGGCTGAAGAGCTTGTAGAAAACATGCTTTTAAAGGGTTCTGGCAATCAGGCAACTCAGCTGGGATCGCCAGAGAAGCCTTTTAAAAGCATTTTTTTACAGCCTCTTTGGCCGAAGAGGTTGTTAAAAAAATGCTTTTAAAGGGTTCTGACAATCCCAGCTGAGCCGCACGATCATCAGAGTCTTTTTTTTTTACTTTTAAAAGCATTTTTCGGCCAAAGAAAAAATGCTTTTAAAAGTTAAAAAAAAAACCTCTGGTGATTGTGCAGCTCAGCTGGGGCGGGGTGTGGGGGACAGGGATTTTTGCTACCGGTTCTCCAAACCACCCGCTGCCATCACTACCGGATCGGGCGATCCGGTCCTAACCGGGAGCATTTCACCCCTGTGTGAAGTGCTAATACTACTTTATAGGACCACATGTAGAATAGATGATAGGCACACACTTAGAATAGGTGGTAGGACCACACTTAGAATATTGCATCCCGTTTTGGTCATCATGAAATAAAAATGTTGAAATTCTAGAAGGTATTCAAAGAGAAACAAATATGTTTAGGGGACTGGAGGATGAAACATATAAAGAATAGTGGCAGGAATTGGATATGTCTAGTTTAATGAAAAGAAGGACTAGGAATGACATGATAGCAGTGTTCCAATATCTAAAGGGCTGCCACAAAAAAGAGGGATCAACTATTCTCCAAAGCACCTTAAGGCAGAACAAGAATGGAAACTAATCAAGAACAAAATCAACCTAGGACTAAGAAGAAATTTCCTGACAGAACAACTAATCAGTGGAACGACTTGCCTCCAGAAGTTGTGAGTGCTCCAACTTTGAAGGTTTTAAAGAAGAGATTGGGCAACCATTTGTCTGAAATGTGAATAAGGTTTCCTGCTTGAGCAGAGGGTTGGATTAGAAGACCTCCAAGGTTTCATTTCTGAAAAGTATTGAGACGAAACAAATCAACAGAACAACAAAGGAAGAATGATGAAATGTGCTCTTCCACAACTATGGCACTATCACAATGAAAGGAGTGTTCCTTCAATTTGTCCTGGCAATCGAACACATTATTAACAATCCAGCTCATGAACATCAGAGCTTGTTCATCCTTCCTAAAGTTGCTATGTTATCATGTCAAATAGCAATAGCATCTTCTTAAAAAATGTTTTGAGATAATTATGTGAATGCAAATGCAGTGACACTAATAAGATGATAGCAAAGATATTCTTTGAGCATAATGGCCAGAGCTGGACATATGATCAGTGTGGAAGAAAACAGAATAATTACATTGTTTCAGTGATTTAGAAGTTATATTGATGAAAATTGAAATTGCTTTTTTTCGGCTTGTAGCAGGGTAAGATGCCATATCTGGAACTAGGCTGTCATCATCTGAAGGTTAAATCTTCTTCCTTCTTTCTTTCTCCTACTCCTTTCCCAGTGTATAATACTGAGAAGAGGTGCATCTGCCTTATAAAGAAAACATGTAATAAGGCAGATCTGTGGGCAATGGAGAAAGTTATTGGATGCTGTTATAAATTGTATTGGTGCTATGTGGACTGGAGACACTGTCTGTATCAAGGGATAGTTTAGAGAAGGAATTTTCAACCTGGGACTCCACAGGAACAATCAGAATCCAAAAGAGAAACCTGCAGAATACCCTATTTTTTTTGAGGAGGAGGGGGGCATTTGTCCCAGGTTTGTCTATTTTTTTTTGTGATGCACATTAAAAAAATGGGGCCTTGAATACATGGTTGTGGCCACCAAATTGACTTTTGTTTTATTTCCTCTCTGCAAACAAACCTGGATAAATCAGACATCAATAAAGACAGCTTAGTAAAGGTTTCCAGAATTCCAAAAAGGCCAAGAAAGAATTATTTTTCTCCTCTTTCCATTCTCCCCTCCAGGTTAAAAGCAAGCCCAAGAAATGAGCCCACTGAAACTTTCTAGAAAAACGAGCATATCAAAATTCTGAGAAGGAACACCTGTAGGAATTAGGGAAGAAGGAAGCGAGACAAGTGTCTGGGAGTGTATATATTAGAAATAAGCACAGATTGTTTACTTGAAAAGTACTGTGAAAATAAACATCATTGTAATTTAGAGAAGAAGCATATGTCTGGAAAGTTCCTGTCCTTTTTTTCCACTCTCCCCCACACAGCTACATCATAAGAAGACTTAAATGCAGTTGAACTGCTGCTCCTCAAACAATAGAACATCTGTTAGTACTTTGTCAGAGAAGAATGCATTTTTGTTTTTTGTTTTAGACTTTATTTTAATGGTTTTGTGATATATAATGATTAGGAGGGAAACATAACCTGAAATGCACCAATGACGAAAGACCAAGCAAAAATGGCAACAAATATCCTCCCTCACCCCCAATTGTTAATTTTGGAACACATGATGTTCCAGTTGTTCAGAAAATAAAAAATGAAGGCTGCTTTTTAACATCTCTGTCTTAGGAGTTGTGCAAGCTTCTTACAGTCACCAAAGACTGATCTTTGCTGGAAAGACTTCTTGGTGCTTCATTCATCCAAAGAACAGACAATACACTAAGAATGGGGAGCTTGGCCAAATGGAAACGAAAAAGCATTCTTTTCAAGGCCATTGTGCCAGTTCATAAGCCAAGAGCTTCTTATCTCCTGGACCAGAAGATCTGGTATTAAACGGAGAAACATTAATTACCATTGGTGTGAATGGAATAGTACTGACATAAGAGAGCATCTACATATTATGATTTAGCAACATCATTAGCATTCTAATTGGAACATGTTGCCCATGAAGACATTTAAAGAGATCTTCAAAGGTGATAAATAGCAGTAAGCATCACGATACCATTATGTGTTTACATCATAACAGATGAAGGAATGGGGCATCTTTCAAACTTACTTTTCCCTTGTTAGGAATTATAGAAATTAAAATTAGACCCTAGTCAAATAATTCTTGCCATATCACCTGAGATCTTGGTAATTAAATTCTATAAGAATATATATTAACTTCAATTAGTTATATTAAATAAAGTATGTCATCACATCAAAACAAAAATAGATTTGGGAACAGCAAAAAGCAATAGGCTTCAGCTCAGTTTGAATGATGGATTGATGGATGATTGGCTGGATTCCTGTGACCTGAGAAGACTTAGAGATGGCTTATAAATAATAACTAAGATCACACAAGCTAAGCCAAAATAAAGCAGAACTATGGCTTAAGGCAGGATGTCAACCAGTGTTTGGCAGTAGTTTCATGGTGTTTTGAAGTCTATCCAGCATGGTTTATACTTTGCGCTATTAAATGTAATTTAAAGAAAGAAAAAACAGAACTCAAAGAAATTAGATTGTCATTGTTAATAGCTTGAAGAAAAATTAAATGAGTCTGTTCCGACCCAGCCTTTGCAAGTAGTGATAAGTTGTTTACTTGCGAGTAAAACAAAATAAACAAATCAAACGTAATTAGTCCCAACAAATCTGGGTTTAACCAAGAAATCCAAATTGCTTGCTATATACTAGAAACAAATGGTTGTCTGTGATAACTGGCGACTCCCAAACCCCTCCTATTTATTTCCCTGCCAGGGAAGGGCTAGCTATTGTCTGGGTCTGCCTTTCCCGGAGAGCTGGCTTACTGCTTTCCTTTGCTCTCCTCTCTTTTCCTCTCTGTGATTACATGCATCTGGGATAGACCCCATCTGTTCCTCCCCCTCACTAGTTCAGGCCCCAGCTCTGCCTCTTCTCTGATGCTGTTTCCTTATCAGAGCCTTCCAAAGGCTCTGAAGCTTGCTCAGGCTCTCCCTCAACCTTCTCGTCTGACTCTGCAACTATCTGTTCTGGCAGTCGACGGGCCACAACAATGTCCCTGGTCTTCATTCCAATATAGTGTCTTAAGAATTCTCAACTATCTTCAAATATATATATTTCTTCATTCCTATGGATAGTTAAAAGAGGCAATGCTATGAATTGCAGTGTTTGTAAAACAAGCTAAGCCATTTTAGTAAGCTAATAGAATTGTGTGAGCAGCCATCTTAACTTCAATTTGTATGAGGTTTTAACATACAGTATTACCTAATTTAGCTTGATTAGTTTTTGTCTGGGTAACACCTAAATAAATCTCAAATAAATCAGGGATTACAGTTAAAAGACTATGCAGTATTAGACTACAATTACAATGAACTATACTATGTTGTACAAACTAAGCTAACGTGGAAATAAAAGGGTAAGTCAAAGAATTGGTGTCTTAGTTGTCTTCTCCATAAAGTCCTTGGAAGTTAGAATCTATAACTTAAATATAGTAATTGAAATAATAAATAACAAAGCCAAGCGTTTGATCTCATTTTAACAGTCTGTTGTGTAAACTCAGACAAGTTTCCTTTGTAGATCAGTTTATGGCTTATCAGGATTGCAAATGGTATTTACAGTACAGTTACAATCTATCTACCAGCAAATCTTGGTGGTTCTGCAAATCATGGATAATGGACTGCAAATTATTATGGATTGCAGATTATTCTGCAAATCATGGCACATGGACCCATCTTCAGTCTTCTTAATTTGCTGTTTGACAGTTTGTTCAAATATTACTTAAGCTGCAGAAATGCAAAATGGAATAAATAGACTTTTACTGCCGGTTTACTGCCTGTGGACTATTAATACTTTTTCGTGAAATTTCACAAGGAATTTTCAGGGTGTTGTCCTGATTGTGCCTTAAGGTTCAGCAATTGATGTTTTCTGATAAGTTCCCCCCCTTGCTCTTCGTAGCCCACTAGGCCATCCCAAAATGTAGACTAGGAATAGATCAGCATGGTGGGATCTAATAGGTGTTAAAGAATCATTTTTTTAAAAAAAAGGAAAATAAAGCATAAATACTCTCCTTGTCTTTTGGAAGCAAGTCAAGGTCTAAATTGAAACTTTTGGGGTAGGATGAGAGCAGCTGAAGATGGGGTTACAATGCGGAGTAGTACCATTCAATAGAAGGTTAGGATTGTATCTCCCTCTGCCTTTGGTTTGAAAAAAGTAAGCAATTTTGGGACTGAAACAATGTTTGTGGTCAAAGGAGGCTTCAGAGGACATAAAAGGAGAAAGGTGAGACCTGGATATGAGCACTGGATATTCTGTTGCTTGCCTCCATGATAGACAAAAGCCAGGTTCAACAGACTCGACATACAGGAAGGATGTGACCATCCCTATGTTGCTGAACTGTATCCCACTTCCAGGATCCCACTAAAATGGCCATGCTGCTGAGGTTTGTAGATCAGTTTCAGGTGGTTGTTTTTTTACACAGCTGATGGAAATGGATTTGAATTCTGACCTTGCATAGGAGAGTAGATCCAGTGTTGCCTACTTCACAGGTTTGCAGTTGGGATAAAGTGCACAGATGATGGAAAATGCAGTAGATATGTTTTCATGAGCTTTTTCAAAGAAAGTCAAGGTATATTCAGAAAATAATATAATAAAGACTGCTTTTTAATTCGTGGCAAGAACAATTCAAGCATTACAATTCAAGACATCGTTTGATAAGTCACTATCCCAGAGAACCATATTATTGGAAATAAATAAGGATATTGCACAACTGTTATTTGTTGAAAAGTTCAGAAGATGCAGACAAAATTAAGAAAAGAAAAAAGTAGAAAAGAAAAAGGCAACAAAGAAAATAATTAAAAAGTGGTTTCCAGTCATTGAGCATAAGTTAATATAGTAACTTTTCACCTTCTTTTACAGGTAAATAGTCTTCTCCCCATAGCCTAACTATTCATCATCATCATCATTGTTGTCATTGTCTACTCACTGTAGGATGAAGGTCTCTTCTGCAATGAAAAAAAAATCTTTCTTTGGTGAATTTATTAAACATAACCTGGCTCTATCCAGAAATTATCCTCCTTTTAAAACTAGTTAGGCAAAAAGTCCAATAGGAGTTACCAGACATGTCAAATAAATAATTTATCTATGATCAAATAGTTCATCTTTATATTCCTTCGTTTTGCTCTGTGCAATCTTGACCTCTAAAATATCTATGACATCACAGGATCTTTTTCTTTCATCTAAAAGGAATTTTCAAAGTCTACTTTGTAAATCGCATAAAGGGGCATCATCCTGTTTGTTTGTTTTTTGTCAGAGCTGTTCCATGTCCAGATCCTTTTCTTCATTTGTCTTTTGTATTCTAATTTTGGTAATCTCAGTCTTGTTGTTTTTCCATGCCTTCAAATTCATAATACCAATGGAAGGTAAACTTTTTTTAAAAAAAGTTCTTCTCATCATCATTTAAATAGAATAGAATAGAATAGAATAGAATTTTTTATTGGCCAAGTGTGATTGGACACACAAGGAATTTGTCTTGGTGCATATGCTCTCAGTGTACATAAAAGAAAAGATACGTTCATCAAGGTACAACATTTACAACACAATTGATGATCAATATATCAATATAAATCATAAGGATTGCCAGCAACAAGTTATAGTCATACAGTCATAAGTGGAAAGAGATTGGTGATGGGAACTATGAAACGATTAATAGTAGTGCAGATTCAGTAAATAGTCTGACAGTGTTGAGGGAATTATTTGTTTAGCAGAGTGATGGCCTTCGGGAAAAAACTGTTCTTGTGTCTAGTTGTTCTGGTGTGCAGTGCTCTATAGCGTCGTTTTGAGGGTAGGAGTTGAAACAGTTTATGTCCAGGATGCGAGGGATCTGCAAAGGTTTATCCACTGAAATCAGTATCCTTTCTGAGATACTGAGATCTTTTTCCCCCCAAAACTCTTTAAGATAAGAAAATGCAGAGGCCAGAAAGATTTAAAATCTTGATTAATTTTGTGGTAGAATTTGAAAAACAAGTGTATAATAAAATAATATACTTGTGGGTAATGACTGAAAAAGAATTAAATCAATATTAGGAGGCTTGATGAAGATTGCAAATAGACACTAGAGGGAACTAAAGGACTAAGCAGAAAAGTTAAAATGACTATATAAGATAACTTTTTTTAATAGTTTTTTAAAAATTTCAATAAATTACTGCTATGCTAAAAGCAGTAAAACTATTTCTTATACTATAAAAATAGAACTAGTTGATTCTTACATCTCCTTTGTAACTCAAGTCATAAGAATATTTACTTGGAAAATTTTCCTGAATTCAAATGAATTGGTTTGTGAACGTTCCCCTATGAATACTGTATGTCTGTTTCTTGAATCATATTACACTTCGTTTAGATGAGCGAACCATAGCAATGAGCTTTAGCAAGGCATTTTCCCTTACCACAGTAAGGAAGTTACAGCTTATGGTAATACTCAATAAAAAAACTTAAAGCAAAGATCTTAAAAACAATATTTTATTTTTGGAAATTCTTTAGGGATACAGTAGATTGGAGGACACATACGTACTTAGCTTGTCTATCATTGTGCAACAGTGAAGTTCATATGACAATTCAATCCTTGTCTTTTGTTATGAACTTTTCTTAAATTATGCTTACTTTTACACATATCTATCCACATTTGGAATATGGGGGGAAATGGAGGGCAACCTTTGAATGGATGGCAACCATACTTAACATTTTCCAGCAAAGTCAGCAGATGGTTGATAGAATGAAGGGGTGGGGATACATCATGCAGATGAACAGGGCACAAATTTCCAGTTTCCCCTGTGGTTGCATGGGCAACTCTTTGTTTTTAAAACCATGCAAAGCTGAATGAATCGGTGATTCAGAGATTCATTATGAAGGCAATTGAGTCAACTCCTCTTTTCAAATCAAAACTTCAACTCCAATGTTAAATTGAATTTGATGCCTTTGAACATATCTGCTTCTTTTGTGCATACACAACTGCACTTTTTACAAACTAAATCAACAATTCAAAGTCAAAAAATCGGGAGGGCATATTATTAAGAACCATTGTTTTAAATTTTGACTTACTAGAACTGAGCAGCAGTATAAATGCAGGTCCTGCAATTCTAAATTACAGAATTTGGCAAACTCTGAATCTGGTGCAATGAGTGGGACAACCACTTTGGTTATGAGATTTATACTTCTGCCTAAGCAAATGCCCCAGTATTTTGTTCACTCGGTAAAAGATTTTCTTCTTCATTTCTGGATTATTCTGTGATGACAAAAGAAGATTGACACAAATGGGTTTGGAGATACTATTAGTCATGTTGGGAGCACTGAAGTGCTTCTGGGTTGAAATGATTGACCACTGCATGGGGGATGCCCAATTGGGGGCTCCTTTCATGTCTTCATTAAGTTGCCCGCCAAAGTGGTACCCATTTATCTACTCACAGTTGCCTGCTTTCAAATTGCTGGGACAGCAGGAGCTGAAGCGTTTGATGGGAGTTCACCCCATCCTGCGGCAGCAACAGGATCTTGAATGAGAGACTGTTGCTGACTAATGAATGCTCATTAGTCCAGTGTCCTAACCTCTGGAGCCACCGCACTCCCTGGTTTGGAGATATGATGGCTTTTTAGGTGCTATCATGGCAAAGATGTAAAACCTATGCATCCATCATTCTCCAAAGCCTTGAGTCTATGTTCCCACAGTTCATTCAAAAATTGCTGTGGAGAAGAGATTTTAATATTACAGAAAGAGAGTCTTATAAACTTAAGGGGGTAATCATATTAAGAGAAGCACAATTAAGATGTCCTAGCTCAGCTCAACAAGGGCACATAACTAGCAGAAATCCCTTTAAGATCTATAAAAGACTATTTTCAAGTAGACTATTATTTCCCATTTCAAAACTTATCCCCAACATTAAATAACTATTGTGTAAAATAATATCTCTTGAGTAAAGCATATATAGTATGAACCATATACGCATTTTGCAAGGATGTGCAACATGATTAGTAGACTTCTTGTTTCTGCCCTTTAGATACAGCCAGATTGCTTCCCATGAGTCAGTCTGGTATTGTGTCAGAAATATCACACAGGTAATGTCTTAAAAGGCTTCATTCTCCAAACTTTTTTTCTGAAATTCTTCCTCAGGGATGTAAGAATATATCCATTTTGTTGCTTGTTAAGACCAACAGTATAAAGTTTTACCTAGTCAGCAGAACAAGATCCAGTGTTTTAGGTTCATTCAAGCAAATAAAACATTTTTCCCTTTTCTAAAAAATTCAGTGCTGCCTACAAGTGCAATTTGTTATTTCATGAAAAATTCTTTTCAGATCCTCCCATAACAGGCACAGTAGTAATTGTTACCCTATGGACTGCATTAGACAATCACATCTTAAGTTAATAAACAAAAATGCAAGCAGCAATTAAATCTTGAAGTCTCTAATTAACCATTTAGGTTCATTTTGTCCAAATTGGAAAATTATACAGTGGAAAATATTGAAAACTTTAAAAACATGAAAATTGGTTTAAGATTCATAAGGAACTAATAAAATAACCATCTTGTGTGCTGAGTAAACTCAAATACTATTAGATTCATTCAAGCATGAGAAAGGCAAGCTATAAACATCTAAATCTCTTTGATCGTACTTGGATCATTTAGGAAATAGATTGAAAAAGAGAGATGAAATCTTCAAGCCTCAGTCCGTGTCACTACCTTCTTTTGAGACAGGGATAGAAAATGTTAAAATGGTGTGTGTGTGTGTGTGTGTGTGTGTGTGTGTGTGTGTGTAAATAACAGGAGTCTTGCAGGAAATGAGTGAGATTGCAAGCCTGATTTGGCCATGACTGGTACAAGAATGGCTCACTGACTAAGTCATAATTGTTGACTTTATAAAATATGCAAATCAATGATTCCTCTTGAAGTACAGGTAGTCCTTGAGATATGAATGAAATAAAATAAAAATACAGTCGCATGTTGCAATGGTCATTACATGAAGAACTCAACTAATGACTCTCTTTTCGCAGCTCTCCCAATGAATCATTAAATGAATGTACATGTCATAAGTGAACAAGGGGTGCCTCAGGGTTGGGGGAGGCTGTTGGGAGGCCTAGCAGAACACAAGCAGGCCCAGCCGTGCTTGTCCTGGCTCTCCCATCATCTGAAATGTCTCATACTCTGTTTCCTGCCCTTTGGGTCCCCACAGGCCTTCTCCCATTTCCACCAGGTCTCCCCAGGCCTGAAGCCTGATTCCCATCCTACTAGACCAAACACCCTTCTCCTCACTTACCTTTTGAAGAACTCCGAGGCCTTCCAGAGGGCTGGACTGAATTGCTTCATTGCACGGCTGCATGGCATGATTCTGGAAGCAGCTGCCATGCTTCCAGCGGCTCAATTGTATTTTGGTATTGCTGCCACTTCCAGAATAGCACCATGTGGCCAAGTGATGCATTTTGCTGCTTTAATGTGGTTTGCACAGCACTAAAGCTTTCAGCAGCTTTCAGAAACTTCTGTATTGCTGTGCAGGCCTCATTAAAGCAGGATTGGTTAGTTAATTTGAACAGTTCTATTATTAGGACGACACACTGTATTCCACATAGTTAATTGCAGGTATGCTCACGTGATCAAAATTGAGAGGTTTGACAATGGGCATGTGTTTATGACAGTGTCCCAGCGTCACCTTTTACGCCCCTCTGAGAAACAAACTCAATGAGGAAGCCAGATTCATTTAACAACCGTGCTACTAATTTAATAACTGCAATGATTCATTTAACAGCTGGCAAGAAAGGTCGTAAAACGGGGCAAAGCATACTTAATAACTATCTTGTTTAGCAACAGAAATTTTGGGTTTAATTGTTGTCGTATATCAAGGACTATCTGTAAGGGAGGTTTGCTGAGCAGAGCCCATTCAGTGAACTCAGCCCAGGTTCTGTGCCTCTCTACAACTGCTCAGGATCTCAAGGTAACTTCAGACCTCAACAGGAAGAATAGAAAATTACTATTTATCTTCTCTCTAGAGATGGCTACTGGGTTTACAAATTCCTCTAAACTAATATTTGTTTTAAATATAGTTTACTCAGCAAGCCATAACAACATGTTTTACCCATCACAATTGCCCAACCACTAGGATAATACTAGAAAACCTCCAGTGTTTTTGATATTATTTTAATAATATCAGTTTGGACGATACTGGAAACAAAGATTTTCAGAGACTTCTTGGTTTAACTGCAACTTGCACAATGAGGCTACAGGTGTAAGCAAAAGAACTCTTTTGCTTTCGGTTTAGTCTCTCACATGCTAGGATGCGATCAGCTGAACCTGTTCATTATTTCCCAACCTCTACTTAAACAAATAAACAAAATGAAAAACCACCAAGGGATTTCCCCCCAAATAGTGATAATGGCTCAGCTTAGCAGTGTTCCGCCTTGACTTTCTTCTTTGTTAAACGTGTTTCAGAACCTACATGAAATTCCAGATGCTCCAAAGGTTTAATTTTGATCATTATAGACATTCAGCTTATTCAGTCTTACATGCGTAAGCTTCTTGTTCTTTGAAATGGCTGGAAAGGCCTTTTAAATGCCCATGTCAACAGTGGTTTCTGTTTACTTTTTTCTGGAAAAAGAACTGCTTCACTTTCAGGAGTAGGAAAACGTTCCTTATATACATCAGGATAAGATTTCTGAAACTGAAAAGGAATGACCTGGGTTAAGGAAGTTGTTTTAGTTTATTCACTAAAAGCAGACAATGCAGAATTCTTATCTCTCACTGTAAAAAACAAATATGTGACATATATTTTGTCAAACTGTATGGCACAATCTATAGTACTTACATTATTTATTTATTTGTATCCCATCTGTATTATTTTTACAAATAACTCAAGACAGCAAACATATCCAATAAACTTTCCTCCTCTTATTTTCCCTGCAACAACCCTGCTGTTTTGGTATCTCCACAACCCAAATATACATATACATACATACATACATACATACATACACACACACACACACACACACACACACAAAAATACACACATATATATTCATTTTGTTTTGAAATAGAAATATTGTGATTATTTCAACCAAAATGATTAAGCCATGATGAAACTATATTATTTAATATAAAGACTAAAACATAGTAATTTTGGTAACCAAATTCATATTTATAGGCTCTTGCCTCACATTTAAGAATATGCTTGTAAGTTGCCCAGAGTCGCTTGTCAGCGAGATGGGCAGAATATAAACTTAATAAATAAATAACCATAAAATATATTTGATTTTTTACAACCTTTTATAAGCTATGAGCACCTGCAATAAGACTAATATTTACAAACTATAAACATTCTAGTACAAAATGTTTATATTTAAATATTAAGGAAAATCCCAAGAACCACCAATTTTAAAAGATTTCCCTTATTGATGCATCTGTGTTGCTGTTGATATTGTGGAAAACTAAAATAAATATTGGGCAATTTCTGATCCCACTTAAGACATGGCAAACCTGAACAGCTGTCAAGGTTTTTGGTTATGCATTAAATGGGAGAAATGTTTTTAATGCATTTATGGTTTTGCACTTGAGTTGTAAATTCCTAAAGGTTGTTTGCGTGTGTTATGTATCTGTAGGGAGGAATTCTAAAATTCTATAAAGGTAGGATATTAGTTCTCTCTTGATTAGATCAGGATTAAACCCTCCTGTTGCTTTGGCAATGTTTGTGATTTATTTATATTGCATGTATCTAGACCATCCATCTCCCTCAAGCCTTTTAGCACTTGCCACAACAAAAATATTTACATATGGCATAAATGTATTGCCCCTGCTACAGAATATACAATTTCTAGTCAGCGCTACAGATGTTTCCAAAGGAATAATTCTGTGGAAAAACCGATAAACTGCAGGATCAGAATTAAGATTTATTCAACATATATTTAAAAAGATACTAGTGTTGTTCTGTTACAGTAGTAAGCCGTTACAACATCAGCAAAACTTTGAACAGAGCTATAGCCCATTTCTGAGGAACCCACAAGCATCTTGCCTTATCACTTAAGAGTCTGTAGAGAAGGCCTTTATATGTGTGAAGCCTTTCACATGTCCCAGAATCCTACCAGGATTTGGATTTGTGAAAGCTTCCAAAACATCATCTGAAATTTCAGGGGGGGGGGGGAAGACGACTTAGTACACCTAATAAATTGCTATAATGGCTTCCTAGAGCAACTAAAAAGACTAAATGGAAACAAAAAAAGAATGTAAGAGAGAGAGAATGATTTTGAAATTCAATTCAAAGTAGATGAAGGTGCCACTGGTCAATTTAGAACTTGTGGTTTAGCCATTTTCCCTTGAGGTTGCTCTTCTATTGAAAGAGCAATTTCATTTCTGAGAATGCTTGCTGATCTCAGCTATCATTGGATTAAGGTGCAAGATGATGACAAGGAATGCATTTGCACAATTATGGTTGGTGTGCCAACTTCAACCATTTGTTAGCTGGTTAGATTTAGTAGCAATGATGCACACCTTGGTTATATTCAGTCTTGAATGCGTCAACTTATTTGCGGTTTAAAAAATGGCTCAGAATTTACACCTTGCCTTTTCTCTAGAAACTAATGGCAAAGAAGATAATAAATTATATTTGGCATTTAGAGGAGACCCAAAATACATCTCTTTCATTCATTCTTATTGTTTGTTTGCATTGGTTTCACATATTGAATTTTATTAGTATATTTAGCATTTCATTGACTGTACCCTGCGCTAACAGCTCAAGTTGGGTGAAAAGCCAGTATACAGGTAGTCCTCAATTTACGACTACCATTGAGCCCAAAATTTCTGTTGCTAAAGTGAGACATTTGCTAAGAAAGGTCCATTTAATGACCTTTCTTGCCACAGTTGTCAAGTGAATCACTTAGCCTTGTGAAGTTAGTAATATGGTTGTTAAGTGAATCTGGCTTCCTAATTGATTTTGCTTGTCAGAAGGGTGCAGAAGGTGATCACATGACCCTGGGACGCTGCAACCGTTATAAATATGAGTCAGTTGCCAAGTGTCACAGGACCATGGGGATACTGCAACAGTGGTAAGTGTGAAAAAAGGTGATATGACACTTTTTTTCAGTGCTGTTGTAACTTTGAATGGTCACTAAATGAGCTGCTGTAAGTCAAGGACTACTTGTAGACTGCCAGTAGGCTTGAAGATCCTAGGGATGGATCAACTTGTGTGGTGGTTCCATTATTCTTAGCATTCCTCTAGTTAGTATTTTCTTTTCTGGTTTGGTTCTTTGGTTTTTTGGTTCTTTGGTTTTATAGTGTGTAATGATTTTTCATAATTATTATTTTGGATATGTTTGTCACAACTAATGGTAGGGTAATTATTATTTTATATTGTTATATTTATTGTTTTTGTTATTGTTGTATGCTGCCCAGAGGCACTTTCCATGAAATGGGAACCATATACATTTGATAAATAAATAAAAATAAAAAATAAATATAAATCAACGAACCTAATATGAATCCACTTTCCAATTTATCTATAAAAAGGGAATTATGTAAATATTTCAGCAAAAGTAAAGAGAAAACTGAAGAAAAAATTCAACAATTTCATTTACCTGTTTCAACCTTTTCTTTTTTTCTTTGATGGACATTTCCATATTCAATGTGATTTCTTCCAACAAATTTGCCAGTGGCCCCTGATGACAATTTGTTTTTTGGTGTTCAAACTCATCAGTGCTGATTTGATGACCAAATGATGGCACCGGCAAAATAGCATCTATATCCGATTCTGGATATTTTATCTGAATTTTACACAAACAGACAGACAAAAAAAAATCCACAAGAAGACATTTAGAATTTGTTTCTGCTTATCTCTATGATTAATAAATGTTATGAATTGAAGGCAGGTGAAATATACTATCATCACTTGAAGCAAAATTGACCACTGAAAGGCTTTGAATGGTAAGCCTTTGTTTGGAAATTTATTGCTATAGGAAACGTATTACATTTGATTCAAAGAGAGGATGGAATTTTAATTGTGATAGTTATCTTCATTTAATTATAAAAAAAAAATTTAGAAGAAGGAAGGAAGGAAGGAAGGAAGGAAGGAAGGAAGGAAGGAAGGAAGGAAGGAAGGAAGGAAGGAAGGAAGGAAATACCCGTAGAGACATTTCAATCTGTCAAGGAGCTCATAAATTAACTATTAATGATCAGATGTTTTCTAACTGACTCTCTTTTAGTTAATCTGTAACATATCTCCTACATACATACTTTCATAATTAATTAATTAATTAAATACTTTCATAATTAATTAATTAATTAAATGTATATATGTAGTTGTCCATCTTAAAATATCTGGGTGGCTTATAACCAATAAAATCACATTCAACAGTATAAAACCAACAGCAATATCAAGTGTTTTTTCCGGTGAGACCAGTCTATCAGGGCAACATGGTCTACCCTTATATGGGACGGAACATACTGTTTCCGCTTTCACCTTTCGGCCCAAATCCAGGAGCCTTCACAGGCATCCACGACAAACTATTTAAATTTAACACAACAGCAATATCCACCATGCTATTCCATTTCAAAGTAAATAATGTTATACATAGCACAACAGTAAACCAAACACATTTAAAGGCATGAGAAAATAGAAATAAAAGGAAACAGAACGGAAACAAGTTTACACCAATACCATTCACGATATCTTACCACAGTTTTCTATTCTTGCTTCCTTCACATTCATACACCAATTTTTGTTCTTTACACTTCTTGCCTTTCTTTTTTTCCTGGATTCCATCTACTTCATCCATCCAGAACTTTTTTGGTCTTTCTCGTATTCTCAATCCATTCAATCCTCCTTCATGCATTTCACTTTTGCCTTCAGTCCAGACTCATTCTTGATCCTATGTTTTCTTATTTCCCATACATTCTTAAATACCTGATTCTGACTGCATTCGACTTTTATAGTCCTTTGAGTGTAACTTGTTCTCACTTTCATATACCAAAGCTGGTGGTAACACTCTGATAAACATACATTTTACTACTTTTGACATACATTCATTTTGCATAACAGACCAGGTACAATTCACTATTTTTCCAACAGCACTTCCCAGTTTTTGATTACTGTCACCTCTTGTGTTTAATTAGAATTCTAAGAAACATCTTCATAGCCGTATTTAATAAGCTCATTACCTTGATGTTCTTGAATTCATCCTTGCACCTTTTTACAACTTTTTTTTCTTTGACACTAATCATTTATAGCATCTATCTTAATTACACTCTCGAACACTTCCCCAATAGCTCTATAACAAAATCTCTAAAATATTCTTCTCAGTATTCCCTCATTCCATGTTATCAGAAAGAAGCTATGGCCAGGGGACCTTTGCCCAGCCCAGCTGTAACTAGTGTGTCAGTCATGACTGTGCCTGGACTATGAAATCCTTGTGACAACATCTCATGCCCTGCTCGTTGCACAATTAAACTATTTCAATGTGTTTTATGTGGTTGCTTTTGAAGATAAGTCATGAGCTGCAATTAATGCAAAATACGGTGACCAGTTGGTTAGCAAGAAAAGCTTGTTCTGGTGGAATTGCTCTTATCTTGAGATCACTGCACTGTTGCTTCCAGATACAAATGCTAACAATTACATATGAAATCCTATGTAGTGTGGGGTAAGATTTATCAGGAAATGTACCCAGTTCAAATATTTAAAGAAGCCCTTTGAACGTTTTTCCCCTATGTGAGATGCAAGTGTATAGGTACCATCACTTCTTAGTGATAGCCTCACACTTTGGAATATACTCCCATGGGAGATACCATATTTTTTGGAGTATAAGACACACCGGAATATAAGACGTACCTTTTTGGGGGGGAAATAAGAAAAAGCTGATTGGCAGGTGGATTGGCTTCCCGGAATACCCCCCAATCAGCTGTTTCCAGAGGTGAATTTTAACAAAAGGTTCCTTGATTGTGAGCTCTGTGCCTTGCTTTTTTGGCTTTTTTCCCCCTGCCTCTGAAACCCCATTTCAGAAAAAACATTTTTCTGCCTCTGAAAGCCTCCAAAACAGAACTTCAGAAAAAAAGCCTCTGAAGCTCAGTTTGGGACTTCTTTTCTGAAGCTCCATTTGGGGCTTTTTTCCTAAGCTCCGTTTGGGGCTTTTTTTCTGAAGCTCCGTTTCTGATGCTTTTTTCAGCCTCTGAAACCTCCATTTGAGAAGCTGGGCAGGGCTACATTCGGAGTATAAGATGCACCCAGATTTTCACCCTCTTTTTTGGGGGGGAAAAGGTGCGTCTTATACTCCAAAAAATATAGTATGTATAATGGTGTTTTTTTCCCCCCAACAGTATCTGGCCAATAAAATAATTGTAGGCGATCAGTGGGTTAATTGTTGAAATTCTATTCATTTAGCCTGAGGCTTTTTCTTTAGATCTCTTCACCTATTTATAAATTGTACATTTCCACTGAAATTGCTGTGCATTTTCTCTGGCTCTTTTAATATTAACTGCTTCATGCCCTCTTGAGACTACTACATTCTTTACAAATATCTCACACATTTAATGCTGTATCTTTCTCTCATTCTCTGTTGTGCAGAAATCATTCTTTTATTTATATGTGCATGTGCTTTCTTAATCCCTGGTTTCCTTCACTTCACTATTGCACTTCATATTTCATGAGATCACATATATCCCATTAGCACAACTGCACACAACTCTCTGGTAATCTGAACATGTTTGTTTTTACACTCCTCTTAACAGCGTTACATTATCTTTTCTTAGATCCATTTTCCATTTCTTGAGAATGTCTCTCTTGAGATATTAATCTATCTTCTAATATTTTCTCATATAGGACTCATATGTTTTCTTTCTGAAATTGATGTAACTTCACTTTTGCTTCTTTTGACTCCTTTTCTGCCATTTCCATTTCCCCCATGATCCACTCTTAATTCTACCAAAAAAAAGGACTGTTCCAAATTTAGAAAATTATCATCACTACTGAATTCTTTACTAATCATCTCTGTTTTTTGTTACAGTCAATTTTACTCTTCGAACTATATTCATTTCTTAATTCTGTGCATCTATGAATAAGTTATTGCTTACACCGCTTATCTGAAATGAAATTGTTTCCTTTAAACAGATACTCATCAAACTGTCACCTTTCCCTTTCTTGGATTTCTGAATGCCTTGTGTACTCACCCAAACATCTATGCCAACTAGGACAAATATTCATTCATAGTCATTCAGAACATTGCATAATTTACTCAGAACTCATATCTAGTTCTTCCATTATCGCCACTCACTATAACATAGAACTATTACTATCCTCTGATTTCCTACTACCAAACTCACACACAACCATCTAATTTACATGAATTCATATAATGTGGTGTCAACTAAAGGAAGGATAATAGCAATTCTACAAAGAAAACTTTAATCTGCTTATTTAGGCGGGTTTTCAAAATGTACTAAAAAGGTTACATACAGGAGAATAAAATTCAACCCCATAAGGCTCACCTGGACTCTTTGGAGATGTGCTATATGTTCTTCAACTGCAGTTTTTAAGGCTGAAGGAACATTTAAGATCTCATGATAATTGTCCATCATGAACGATACCAATTTAGCTGCTAACAGTTCATCCAAGTCTACTTCCTCCTTGGAGCAAAGAATGCAGTGAGAAAAGGTTTGAACCATCTGAAACAAAGGAGAGGAGATCAGGTCTCACAATATATATTGAAACTGTTATTTATTATCCCATAAGTGATGGAAGTTGCTACTACATCTTGTACTGCAGATCGTGCATTGAGCCTGAGGCTATGTGACTTTCAAGATTCTTCCCAACTCAATGATTTAAGTATTTATAAACTGATCTGATACTGATACTGGAGGCCTGCTATCACACTGATCAATATCAATTCTTGTAGCCCACTGATTCATATATACATATTCAGATGGTATCAACTTAATAGAACGCCTAACAAAAGAAAAGAAAGTAAATTAACATATTTTCCCTTACATTCAATTCCCTTTCCAAAGTTTTTTTTTTGGCTCTCTTATCCATTAAGACAGGGCTATAAATCCAAAAAACACTAGGCACACCACCGAGCAAGCAGTGCAAAAAAGTTACAAGGACTGTGGTGAGAAATAGGTGGGAAGAGCCGTAACTGCCAATTTCCATCCACTTTAGCAGTGAAATTCAGCCTGGGGATTTAACTTAAGGGTTATACTGGCAGAAGGAGAGAGGAGAATATTGCAAACCACACCCTGCATTGCACAGATTACTACTATTTCTAGAACAAGCCATTATTTTGTAACTAAGTAGAGTTTCCCCCAGAGCAATTCCAAAGTGATTTCATAATGTATTTCTATTTCCGGCAGACACACACCATTGCTCTTGTTCCAAGTGTGTCTGAAAGAGGTGGAAGATCTTTATTTGACTGGATCTTAGCCATCAGCATCATCAACAACTGTAGCTTTCGCCGATTTGCTGGTGGCAGAAGAAGACAACAAATCTGCAAGGCTTCAGTAGCTAGCTTCTTTTTCTGCAAGATTCCTGAATCAAAACATGATTTTAAAAGGTGTTCTTAAGTATTTTTTTTAAACTTCAATGTTGAGTTACTTTGAAAATGAGAATTAAGCATTCACTTTGTTAATTCATTTCTTTTTTGTGGCATTCCAAATACAAGCTGTAAGGAAAAGGAAAAGTATGTTGGGACCCAACATTAAAAGATTCAAGCGGAACTGTTTTCATCACCTAAAAACATTTGAGGCATGCCTACTGATCCTTTTTTTGGGAATGTTTTTGTTATGCTTACAAAGTAATATTTGTAAGTAATATAACCATAATACAAAGTAATATTGCAAATAAATTAAGATTATACTTTCTGACAACCTGAAGAGGAAGAGAATCTAAGCCATTTTGTCCTCAACTTTTTATGCTGGTTAAGAATTATTTCCAGGGCTCTGAGATTATCAGATTATTTCTATAGACCGGGGGTGTCAAACTCGATTTCATTGAGAGCTGCATCAGGGTTGTGGGGGTATATGTGACCAGCTCAATGTCACTTATGTTAGGGTGCCTTTGGAGGCCCAAGTGCTCTGCCAGTGAAAACGGGCTCCCAAACTCCGTTTTTTGCTGTGACAGCCTCCTGCAACCTTCTGGCAGTGAAAATGGAGCTCAGGAGGGCCGCCTGGGGCCTTCCTGAGCTCCATTTTCGCTTGCAGAGGCATCATGGGGTAGTCCTTCACTGTTCCCAGAGCAGCCCCATGGGCCAGATCTAAGCACCCCGCAGGCTGGATCCCGCCCCAGGACCTTGAGTTTGACACCCCTGCTATAGACATTCTGAATGAGGGGGTTGGACATTCACACTTACTCGTGTGGAAATAAAAGGATAGTTCAAGCATAGTTTGTCCTTGATCATTATCATCTCTAGATTGATTTGGAGGTTCTTCATGCAAACCTTAAAAACAGCTATAAATTTGAGTTTCATTTATATTCATGAAACACCATAAAACAGAAAAAGATTTATACAAAACATGCATATTCTCAGCTGGAAACAAAACTTGTTTCCAGACCTATCCCAGAAAACAGCAGTGAAATGGGCTGTTCCAACTTCAAGTTAGGTAATTTCAAGTGTTGCAAACTTTTACAGAACAGGAATGTTCATTCAGCAAATTTTCTTTTGAGGTTAAACTCCACACAAGGTATTTGGAGTTTCATTACAAGGAAACTTAGACAAGTCAATAGTTCTCAGAGTAGCTAGCAAGGTTATGTTCCAATTTTAAAAAGTGACCTACAGTATTTTATGGTTATTCATAGATTATCCTACTTGGATAAGTTGTCTGTGTAGAATGGCTGTGTTGCTGAAATAATTGGAAACGTATCTTTCCTGTGGAACTCTGCATCTGAATGGAATTTACAGATCTGATTTATTTCTGTACTAAACCATGATTTGATTATCCTTGCTCTCTGAATAAGATTGGTGTATTGATTCACCAATAAAAAACTTCAAAATAAAACAAACCATGTTATAGCTTATCATCAAAACAATAGCCTAAAAAGGCATGTAATACTCCAGAGGTCCCACAAAGGTCAATGTAATGTCTAAAAACTAAAGGCTTCTCTTGCAGTGGCAAATGTCATTGTTTATGAGACTCCCATTAGAAGACCAGTGAACAGCAATGGTACACATGGCAGGCTTGCTAGAAGGAAAGCCACAACTCTTCAAAAAGAACATTGCTGCCTGCCTATAGTTTGGGAAATACAACATGGATAAGCTAGTGGAAGGTTTTGTAGACGAATGAGACCAAACTAGAACTTTTTGGCCTAAAAGAAAAGCATTGTTTGGCAAAAAGCAAAGTTTTTGGATTCTAGCATAAGATGTCTGTGAAATTTAGTGATGGCAGTATCAGGTTTGTGCCAGCTCTGCTGCCTCTGGACCAGGATAACTTGCCAACATAGATGGAACTATGTATTCTGAATTTTACCAGCAAAAATTGCAAGAAAATATGAGGGTATTTCCCCATCAACTGAATATCAAAAGAAAATGGATAATGAGCAAGACAATGGCCCAAAATACATAGATCATATGATCAAAAAAATGGTTAAAGCAGAAGAAAGTTTTTTTTCTAGAGTGCATTTCATAGAAGCAAGACTATCAACATTCCTGAGTTGAAGCTGTCAGAATGAAGGAATGGGCTAAAATTCCTCCTAGCAGGACTGATCAACTATTAGAAATGTTTAGTTGCAAGTTATTTTTGCCCAACGGGGTAATGTCACTGACTGAAAGCAAAGGTTCATATACTTGCCACACAGAAGTATGTAACTTCGGATCACTTACTTCAATAAATCATTGAATAAGTATGTTTTTGACTCAAATATTGAATTGGATTCTCTTTATTGAATTTTAGGACTTGTGTGGAGCATAGATGAAGTTTTAGATCATATTTATGTGGAAATATTAAAAAATTCAAAGGTTTATAAACTTTTAACTAGTAACAAACTTACTAGTAGAAACAGCATGCCTTGTGAGGAGAAAGAGAGTCAAATCCAAGTTAGGCCAAGGCTTGGCTCATGAATCTGGTACGAAGCTGATGGGAGATCAATTTAGCACATGGCAAAATAGAAAAGCAAGCTCTACATGGAACAAGATCCAAAGATAACTGTTCATTTTTAGGCATAAGTTAGAATGGCTAACAGTTCTACAACTGGAACAGAAACAAGGAGGGTAACAAAACTGGTTCGTCTGTCATTCTGAAATTGTCTGGTATTTAATTATCATCTACATAACTTATATTTGAAAATAGTGATGATGTTTTCAAGACTGATAATTATCCACTCATTGTTGAAATATATTTATTAACAGTTTCCAACATTTCTCACGTGACTCTTTCAGTGTTAAATTTCAGACAAAATTTTATGGAAATGTAGAATGGGGAATTGTGACAATCAGGTAACAGCCATTTTGTTGAAGTCCTCAAATGAAAAGAGATGACGTTTGAAAGAATAAAAGCAATGTATGAAATGGGATATGGATATGGTAGAACAGAAAATTGAGAGAAGAATAGTGAACATTTCTGGTATAAAGTAGTTTTTGCTAGGTTTTTTTTTCCTCATGTCATGCCTTTATTTTCTTTGGTTTATGATTTCTTGCTCCCTTTCTTACTTGTATAAAATTGCTAACCACCCAAGCAAATAAAATGTGGTTCAGTGGGAAATACTGGATGGGGAGAAACAGGCTCAAGCTCAATCCCTCCAAGACAGAGTGGCTGTGGATGCCGGCATCCCGGTACAGTCGCTAAGTCCGCGGCTGACCGTCGGTGGCGAGTCACTGGCCCCGATGGAGAGGGTGCGCAACTTAGGCGTCCTCCTGGATGAACGGCTGTCTCTAGAAGATCATCTGACGGCCGTCTCCAGGAGAGCGTTCTACCAGGTTCGCCTGGTGCACCAGTTGCGCCCCTTTCTGGACCGGGATGCCCTATGCACGGTCACTCACGCACTCGTGACGTCTCGCCTGGATTACTGCAATGCTCTCTACATGGGGCTCCCCTTGAAGGGCATCCGGAGGCTGCAGTTAGTCCAGAATGCGGCTGCGCGGGTGATAGAGGGAGCCCCTCGTGGCTCCCGCATGACACCTATCCTGCGCAGACTGCACTGGCTACCTGTGGCCTTCCGGGTGCGCTTCAAGGTTTTGGTGACCACCTTTAAAGCGCTCCATGGCATAGGGCCGGGTTACTTACGGGACCGTCTACTGCGACCGAATACCTCTCACCGACCCATGCGCTCTCATAGAGAGGGACTCCTCAGGGTGCCGTCAGCGAGGCAATGTCGTCTGGCGGCGCCCAGGGGAAGGGCCTTCTCTGTGGGGGCTCCCACCCTCTGGAACGAACTGCCCCCAGGACTTCGTCAGCTTCCGGACCTTCGGACCTTCCGCCGCGAGCTTAAAACACACTTATTTATTTGCGCGGGACTGAGTTAGATTTTAAATTTATGGGTTTTAAATTGGGTTTTAGTTTTATATTTTTAATCATAATTTTAACTATCGGGCTTTTAGAATAAGTTTTTTAATTGTTTTTATGTTGTATTTATGTATTTATATGTTTTTTAAGTGCCTGTTAACCGCCCCGAGTCCTTCGGGAGATAGGGCGGTATATAAATATGATTAAATAAATAAATAAATAAATAAATAAATAAATAAATAAAAGAACCTTTTTTGTCTACAAAAGAAAGAAGTGATACTAATTCTTAAAAGAGTATCACCCTGGCATTGGTGATGAAATTATTCAGTAAGATCAACAAAATTCGTGAAAAACCATAGGTCGTAAATATACTAATTATAGGGTTAATCAGAACAGTCAAAGAAGATGTTTGAGGTGTTATGTTTTATGGTATTGCTGAACTGTCTCTGGCATGAAGATAATTGTTTTGAAGTAATTATTCTGAAATTCTGCCATGCAATTTCAAAGACTCTGGGCAGTTTACAAATACTAAAAATATTTAAAAGCAAGAAAACAAAAAAGAGCAGCCGCAACAATTACGACAAAATTAACAAAAGTGGAATGGTACAAAAAAAAACGGGGGGGGGGAGTGTTTCAATCACCCTCAGGATAGGCTTAGGCGAAGATGTGCTTCTGAGGTCCCAGTAGATGGCATTGTTTAATTGAAGAAACCCAGAGTGTGCTAATTTTGCCAGATCCCATTGGCTGGGTAGATATTATGGGAGACAACCCCCAAATTGCACACCATCTTTTAACAGGGAACTGCCATTCCATCTAAGGTCAAATATTAATATTCCCAGATTTGATCAGTTTGAAATCCAGTCACTCAGTCTTGGTAGGATTGAGTTGGACACAGTTCCTTCCCATCCAAATCTGCACAGGTTACAGGCATTGAAACCTCAACACTTGGTCAGCCTGGACTCGAAAAATATATATAGAATGATCAGGGTACTGACAATATTGAACCCCAAGCTTGTGGATAACCTCACTTAGCAGGTTCATGCAGATGTTGAAAAGAAGGGGAAAGAGAAGATAACTCTGTGGTACCAACAAAGGAAAGGCTTGCTCTTTCTACCCTGAAACACTGACCATAACTGTCTCGGAGAAAGGAAGAGAACCATCATAAAATGGAGGCCCAATCCCTAACCCAGGAAGTGAAGGCAACTCAGAAGGATACCATGACTGATGGCATTGAAAACCACCAATTAGCATGATGGATGCACTGCCACTATCCCAGCTCCACTACAGATCACCTACCAGCCCAACCAAAGCTGTGTCAGTGCTAAATCCCAGCATGAAACCTGACATCTAGATAATGCATTTCCTCCGGCGTCCTCATCAGCTACAAAATCGACTACCTTTTCAATGATTTTTCCCAAACATATGGAAGCCAAAGTCATGTTGTCGGGGAGGGAATGCTCCATGACTGTTTCAGAGCTATGGGCACCACTCCCTCATGAAATAGGCTGATATTATAGCATGAATCTAACTGCAGGTCATTTTCCTAATTGCTTTCACGACCGAAGGAGGACTCAAATCAGAGGTGGGTTTCAGCAGGTTCTGACCAATTCTGGAGAACTGGTAGCGGAAATTTTGAATATTTCTGTTGTGACCCAGGTTCCTGGACCCAGACTCCTGGACTCGGATGATTCAGAAAATGAGGGAGAAGACCTGGCAAGCCCTGCTTCTCTTGAGCCCTCTCCCTCCCTGGCACCCACTCAGAGGGAGGGGCCGGCGGGGCCTGATTCTCCCGGGCTTTCTTCTGATTTGGCAACGCCCCAAGAACAGTTTTGGAGGGACGCAAGGTTACGAAGGCTTGATCGGCGTGCGCAGCAGCGGAAGAGTTGGGACAAAGCCAAGTCATAATTGTCATGCAGTGACATCTGCAGAGACTATAAATAGGAGGCGGGACTTCCTGGTTTTTTGTCTCGGACAAAACAATGAATTTGGCGCAAGCTAATTCATGGAGGGAAGAATATATTCGTGAGTAATTCTGGCCTTATCTATAATTTCCTCGTTATCTCCAGAAACTTGGCAGGCCCGTGGGTAGACGTGGCCAGGACATGTATCTATGTAAATAAAAGGAAAAAAAAGGAAGGCCTCTGACGGACTCTTTGCTGGGAGTATTGGGGGAAGGGAAACAGAACATTTTCGAAGAACTGATAGTAAAAATTCTGACTGGCCCCGCCCCCATCTATTCTCTGCCTTGCAAGTCCCAGCTGATCGGAAGGAAATGGGGATTTTGCAGTATCCTTCCCCTGGATTGGGGAGGGAATGGGGATTTGGCAGTGTCATTCCCCTGGAGTGGGGTGAGAATGGAGATTTTACAGTATCCTTTCCCTGCCACGGCCACCAAGCCATAGCCACCAAGCCACACCCACAGAACCGGTAGTAAAAAAAATTGAAACCCACCAGTGACTCAAATCCAGTAAACAGATGGCCAAGTTCATAGCACAGAGAGCCCTGACTACTTCCTCAGGTGTCCTCAACCCAATCTCATTCTAGATCATATCACCAGACCATACATCAGCCACCTCAGCCTGCTCTGCCGAGTCCAAGGCAGGAAGAAACTGAAAGACTTTTTCCATCAGCTGAATAATCCTCACAGAGGATTATTGTTTGGAGGGGCTCTCCCTACCCAAAAGCGACCAATTGCCCTAAACAGTAGACACAATATGGGTGGGGAAATATTGACATTTTTTTGCCTTACTGCCATGAAGTAATCCCTATTATGGGTCTTATCCCCAATCTGCTCAAAGTAGGTTTGTTTTTCCCTCTAACAGCACTCCAGAGAAATCTCTGAATAAACCGCCTCAAGATTATTTGCATTGCTGAAGTCTTCCTTTAGGAAGCTTGCCTTCCTAAACAAGGATTGTAATGTCTGAATTGGGGATCCTGAAGGTTCAAATAAAAAAAAAAGGAATGTTTAGGTGTCCTGTTAGATGTCCATCCATTTAACAACAATTATTCTCAAAATATCAAGTTCTAGAAGGAGTCATTTTCATTAGGAAAGATGCTGAAGAACAGCACTAAAGTTTTGCTGCACAAGCACTGTAAACTCAGCCTGCCAGATACGTTTTTCATAGTATAACTTACCCAGCACACTGACAAAAACATCAAAGAACTGGAAAGTGAGAAGAGGCTCCTTCATGTGTGCATAATAATCTGCTATGGTTCTAAAGACATCTCTTTCAAAACCTGAGTAGGTGGGTTGTTTCAGATCTGGAAATCTGGGCCCTAAAAAGAATGGAAAAGGGGGAAAGTAGAATGGGGAAAAAAAGATTTCCTGGTTGGATTACGCAGATGGCAGAAATGGCACTAATTTTACAAGTGTGGTCATAATGAAGATTTTATTTATTTTTATTTATTAAAGTATAGCTGCCCAGCTCACACATAGCTGACTCTGAGTGGCTTACAAAATTTTAAAAATCCAAATAAAAACTCATTAACTAAAACCCACCCACCTCCATGGCAGCAATAACACAATCAAATCAGCCACATGATTGATTCCATCCCCATTTGTGGTTGTCAGGCCCACTGAGAAAAACCACATTTTTAGAGCCTTTCAGAAAAGCAACATGCGGCCAATTGTATCTCAGTGGAAATGATGTTCTGAGAACAACAACACTATGCTGTCACATAGGTATATGAATGAAAATAGTGATTAAACTGTTAACAAGGACTTAAGTTAGTGTCCTTCTCAAAACTTGTCGTGCAATCATGACATGTCTATTCATAAACTTCCGTAATTTCCAGGTAGTTTTGAACTTCATAAACAAATTGGACATTTAAATGTTTACAGTACAGATTTCTCTCAGCCAAACCACTTCAGAATAAACCCAGGGAATTATTTGTTAGAAAGCACTTCAACTTAATCCTCATCTCCTGGCTTCTCCAGATAGATAATCCCTGATTTAAAACGGATTATCTTTTAACACAAAGAATAACCATGATGAACATTTGAAAGGGCTTTTTAATAGTAGAGAATGAGTACAACTAAGAACAATATACTCATACTACCTGAAACTATAGCATAAAGCAACTTACAAAGATACCTCCTTCAGTAATTTTTTCTTCTCGTATATCCACTGTGTAATATGGCTATTCCAAAAAACTTTTAAAAATTGCATTCTCTTTATTACCAAATCCATATTGCCACTATGTGTGTTGTTAAGTAAAACATGGAGTGAAAGGATCATCTTTCCTCTGAGTACTTAAGCATACTCTAATTTGACTTATAGGAAGGGAGCAATACCAATTTAAAAATAGTATGCAATCCACCTGATACTTTCAATCTGAAGAAACCAAACTAAATTTAGCCTTTTGGCATTATTATTAATGAATGATAATAGAAGGAAATTTCTTCTTCACCTGTATTAGCAACTTTTAGAAAGTTCAGCCTGATTTCCTCAGTAATGTTAAAGGACACATGAAAATTTGTAGAGGACTGGCCTAGTGTCTGAGTGTCAGAGACAGACAGGTAGTCCTCGACAATTGAGCCCAAGATTTCTGCTGCTAAATGAGAAATTTGTTAACTTTTTTTGCCACAGCGGTTGGGTGAATCACTGCAGTTGAAAGGTTGTAACCCAGTTGTTAGAGGAATATGGCTTCCCCATTGACTTTGCTTGTCAGATGGTTGCAAAAGAGTATCACATGACCCCAGGACACTGTAACCTCCATAAATATGAGTCAGTTGCCAAGTGTTTGATTTTGAGCAGGTGACCATGGGGATGGTGCAACGGTTGTAAATGTGAAAAATCATCCTAAGTTCCTTTTTTTCAGTGCCGTTGTAACTTTGAACCATCATTAAATGAACTGCTGTAAATCGAGGACTACCTGTATTAATCCCATCATCAGACCATTCCTCAGAAAATATTCCACTCAAATAAACTGCAGCTTTGGGGCAATGGGTGATGAGAATGAGACATGCTATGTGGCAAATTGATTTCCTCCCATCTCTGTTGCAGAAAATATCACATTGTTATTAGAAAAACTCTACGATGGAAAACAGATTCATTTAATCAAAATGGGTTTATTAAAAAAGAAAAGAATGAGAGGTTTCTGCTTTACTGAAATCAATGGGAAAGCGTACATTCCAAAACAACATACAGAATTTTTTTAAAAATACTCACAGTTCGCTAAGCATTTCATTGCTGATAAAACCCAGTGAGGAACCTCTTCTGCATTGAACAATTTTAAAAATGGTTTAATATGTTAGCAATTATTAGACAAAAGAAATTGGGTTTTAAATTACAACTGCAGGCATTTCTTTATTTAACAATTTTATCTTTCTCCCCATAGAAGGATTAATATTTCTTCCCTTTAGTTCTTATCTATCAAGTGAATTATATAAGTCTTTATAGGCTGCTGCTCATTGATCAGCTAAGCATGACTTCATGTAGGCATTGAGGAAAACAATTTTAGAGTACAAAAACAGTACCAATAATAAGATTGCAATGGAAAGCAATAACTTTTAACAGAATAAGATAGTAAGTATTCTGTATCTTGGTGCACAGAGATGATCTCTATGTAATAAAAAGCATTTTTTTTAAAGCACAACCCAAATAAATACACTCAGTTTCGCTAAGGATGCTGCTTATCACTTCAACAGTGTACATGCAGTGAAACGTATTTGCAGAAAGTTAACTCATACAACACTTAATGGATTCAGTTTTAATTTATTATCCAGCCAATTTTAACTGTAGTTGCGCTATCATGGAAGCCATACTGTCCTCAAAAGAAATTGTGGAAAGATATTTCTTGAGAACACCTGGTTCCAAGTCTCCTGAACCAGTGGTGGGTTGCTCCCGGTTCGGTCCGGTTCTTGCGAACTAGTAGTAAAACCGGCCGGAGGTTCTGCCCACACACCCGAACAGCATCATGGACGATCTGGAGCTTTGGGGGACAACCCATAATAGTTTCCATTTGGAGGAAATCTACCTCAGAGATAGAAATGGAATGACTATAAAACATTGTCCCTCATTCCCACATAGGTGTGCTGTGCTCAGTCCTGGAATAAGCTGGGGGAGGGCATGTACAAGGAAAGACAGCAAAGAGTAATTGGAATTATCAGAGCTTCCTAGATTTTTATGGGGAATCAAATTATCACCAATTCTTTTATTTCTTTAGACAGATGTGTCCAAGAATTTTATTGCCACTGAATGAGCAGGTTAGTGATCAAGATATATTTGTTTCCTGAATATATTCCAACAAAACTATAACATATTAAACAAGTTCCACTTACTTGATTTATCTTCTAAAATGACAGTCCCTTGTTTGTTTACACTGTACACATTCTGAATGATATCCTTTGGATTTACAAGTTTAGTGTCCAAAATATCATTCAGAGAATCCAAACCTAAAGTTTTTTGCAAGCTATAGAAGACATAAAGTAAACAGATTTACATAAATTAGCTACCAGCAGTTATCTGGAAAATGATTTACAGCTAAATAGCTGACATTGTCACTGGATTATGTACATATATATGAATGAATAGGCTATGTGTTTATGTGCGTAATAAAGCCATCTTCAAAGCCTCATTAGTAAAACAATAGGCTGTTTTAAAACAAAAATTATTTGCATCTTTCAGATGCAAACCAAATTACATACATGATAGTGCTACTTTAATATAAAATACTTTATAAACTATAATAAAAACAAAAGACTAGGGAAGTGATGGCGAACCAATGGCATGCACAGCCTTCTCTGTGGGGGCTCCGACCCTGTGGAACGAACTTCCCCTCGGACTTCGACAACTACTTGACCTTAGGACCTTTCGCTGTGAACTTAAAACTTATTTATTTCGTATGGCTGGACTAGCTTGATTTTTATCTTTAAATTTTAATTGAATTTGATGGGTTTTTAAAGTTTTGTAATTTTATGGGGGAGTATGTTATTTTAACATTTGGGCAAATTTAAATTAGTTTTTTAAGGGATGTTTTTAACTATTGTGTGTATCTGTATTTTATCTGCCTGTTCACCGCCTTGAGTCCTTCGGGAGAAGGGCGGTATACAAATTAAAATATTCATTCATTCATTCATATTCATTCTCAGGGCACGCAAGCCGTCACCTGTTGCTCTTCCAGGTTCCGGTGTGCCGGCCAACTGGTCTTCACGCACATGGGAGCGCCAGAAACCAGAAGAGTAATCGCCTGGTGCGCCAGTGCGCACCAGGAAGATGATCTTCCAGTTTCTGGCGCATGCATGCACACCGGCCAGCTGGTCTTCTGGTTTCTGGCATGTGCATGCAAAGACCAGCTGGCCAGTGCGCATGCACGTGCCAGAAACTGGAAGTTCATCTTCCCGGCGCGCATGAGCACTGGGCAGCTACTCTTCCCGTTTCCGGCACGCGCAGTCGCACATTCCCGTTTCAGCCCTCAGTGCCGAAAAGGTTCGCCAACACTGGATTAGGGAATTACACCACCTTCTCTTCAGTGTTTCATACATGTAGTCCTCAACTTATGACCATTTGTTTAACAAGAGTTTAAAGTTATGCTGGCCTCAGAAAAAGTGACTTATAACCCATGCAATTTGAGCATTTAGCAACTGGCTCACATTTACGATGACTGCAGTTTCTTGCAGTTATGTGCTCATGAATTGCGACCTTCCCAAATAGCTCTGACAAGCAAGGTCAATTGGGGAAGCTGGATTCACTTAACATGATTCATTTAACTACTGTGGTAAAAATGTTTGCAATATTGGGCCCAGTCATATGATGACTTGCTTAATGATCCTATTACCCACTGCGCAAACTTGTGAAACCACTCAATTGTGATTATACTATTCTACCTATAACAAACCCATTCAGCTTCTGGCGATACACTTTGGCACATATGACTTACAGCAAAGTTCCCCAACTTTTCTGGTTGATGGCCCAGGGATGGGGGGAGGGGAAGGAGCCTTTATGTGTGCATGCACATGTGCGAATAGGGCCTCGAGTGCAAGCCCAATGCAAATGGGATGGTGACGAGTGGGATGTGTGCACGTGCATACATGCACCAACACCGGCAAGCCACTCATGTAGCCAATAGGCCACGGCCCAGTAGTAGGCTGCAGCCCACAGGTAGGGGACCCCTGACTTACAGAACAAAACACCCAAAGGATAGGAAAATGTTCACTCTACATTCCAGATTAGGTCTTTGCTTAATTGCTTAATTGACAAAATGTCTCACTAAAGGAAAGGTAGTCAGTTTCCAGCAGTGTATGTTGTGGATGGACTAGAAGCAACCTTTAATAAATCATCTACATGAAACTGCTGGGTGAGATCATCCAACACCCTGGGATGAGTTATCATCGATATGCTGATGACACAGCTTCACATCTCCATCCCTGGTGATCTAAGTGATAACTGTGGCTGCCTTCAACTGAGCCCTGGTAAGACGGAATGGCTGTGGATAGGTGGAGCTTTAGGATCTGGGGGTTTATCATCTTTTGTTCTAGATGGGAGGCAGTGTAACACCATTGTTACACAAACTGCACTGGCTGCAGACCCACTTCCAGGCCCAATCCAAGGTGTTACTCACTTATCTTTAAAGCCCTCTAGACCAGGGTTCCAGGCTATCTCAGGAGCCTTCTTTCTTCAATGGAATTGACCTGCCCCACTCATGCTGGCAGAAGGGACATACTGTGGACCTCATCAGCCAAGGAATTGTTGCTGGTAGGGTCTCGAAGAGCCTTTTCTGCCATGCCGCCATGCCCTTTGGGACATCTTGACACAGCAGGTGATATCTACTACCTCTCTTCTGGCCTTCAGGAAAAGCCTTAAAATTTGGTTGTGCTAGTTGGCATGGAACCCTGAAGGAGTAGCTGATGCATGGAGGTGGCTGGTGCAGTAATGGAGAAGGCACCACCATTCTGCTCCAAACCCATGGGTTTCTTTGTTTTTTTTGGTTTATTATAACCTTTTATAATTTTAATCTGTTTTTATATTTACAATTGTTTTTATATCTGTATGTTTTATTACATTATAAGTCATCCAGAGTTGCCTCGAACCACGTTAAGAGAAGGCACATAAATAAATAAAATAATCACAGTTGCATAATCAAGTCTGGCATTATAGATCATCTGCTTGGCAACAATAAAGAAACTCTGTAGAGACAGAAAATAGTTTACAGATTTGCTCATTGATGCCTTTGGCTTTTTTGAATGGCTATCAGGGTTTTTAAGTATTTTATTTTTAATTTTGGGAGCAACTACAAATATTAATTGCAGCAGCTTAGTGTGTGGTGGAAAGCAGTCCAGATTTTCAGGAGGGACAGAGTATATGCCAAAGGAATAAGAGACAGATTGATGTCAAGCCCAAGAAAGACATGCAGAAATTCTTCTAAACACTTTGCCTTACTGTTCTTCACCTATAGACAGAAATATTGCTTAATTAAAGCGAACTATTTTGCCTCATTATAATTATACTCTGAGAACTTCATGTCTTGACCCTGTTCCTCCCAACCCAAACTATCTAAAATTTTATCCCTTATTCCACTGAAATACACTCCCTCCCTCCTGGAGTACATTCCACCACATTTATTTTATAAAAGAACAACTCAGGCAACACGCTTACTATGATAAAGTCCTGGACTTCCATATGTCTTCTACATTTGCCTCTTTTAATTGTCGACGATGGATGAGTTTGCATGCTGGTACTTCTCCAATTGCTATGCTGTGACGTTTGAACCACATTTCAGAATTCTGTAGCAGTGCGAGGAGAAAAACCCTAATTATTGTTAATCTATAATTTTGCCCTTTCTTGGCAACATTGCTTTGCCAGCAATATATTTGACCAAATCTATGGAAAGAGTCACAACTAAGTCCAATTCAAATTAATGAAACAAGTTCTACAAATCCACCAATTTTAACCCTAACTTTAATTCCATTCCTCACTATCCTGTCAGACCTGAAGAAGCTTCTTAGATAAGAAGCGAAAGGTCTTCAAGGAAAAAACAAAGTCCAGTTGCCTCTTGAAAAAGCAGCTTTGGGACAACCAGGACCTGGATGACTGAGAATCTCCAAAGACTTCCACCAATTTTAATTTTTCTTGATATCTTTGAAGGCAGAAAAGATGATAATCTTGATATAATCTCATGTGTTTGTATATCTCAATGCATTACACATTAATGTATAGGAAGATAACTTACCAATGTGATAGGTTTCACTGGGATGTGCTCTTGGAAAGTAATTTTTTCAAAGTCCCAGTTTGGAAATTTCACAATTTCTTTTCGGTAAGGAGATCGTTTAGGGTATGGTTTTAATGGTGAGAAAGGAGGAAACCTAAAATTTAAAAAGTGTCTATTAAAACCTTTATAGGAACACTACCATTCTCCTCTGAGAATCTAGCCCCATTGATACTACAATACAACCTTTCTTTAAGCTGAAGGAACTTTGGAGACAAAATTACACAATTACACAACGCCTCCAAAACTAGATACACAAATAATTATATCAATTTATAACATGATCGAGATAAAAACATCTTTTTGCTTTGAGAAAGAAATCACAACAAAGTTTTATTCTGTCTTGAATTTGACATCCCTGGCTTAGATGGAAACGTTATACAATGTTTTACTTCTTACACATGTTCCCCAGCAATAACAATGGGTTAACTTCACCCTCCTAGTCTTGCCAAGTTAACTTAGTCAGGTAAACAAGTCTTTGGGGCTCAGTTCCCATAGTAGTTAAATGTTTTTGAAGTGGCATACAATCCTTGGCTCCCTACAAGTGTTCTTGCCTTTGTTGGTCATTAGGCGTTTCCTCAGTCCCTTAGCTCCTTTCATTTGTTCTGATGCAGAACAAAGTTGCTGCTGAGGTCCAGGCTATGTTTCAAGCTCTGCTTTTAAGCAATGGTATTATTAAACATCCAACTCAAAATCCAGGTAGGAATCAAGCCAAAACGGGCTTTTTACCTTGGCTTGTGGTTACAACAATTATGAGCCTTTTTATTGTCTGTGGTTGATGCACTTGTCTGAATGTCACTTCCTGCTTTTTTGTCTCCTGTTCTCCTAGTCATCCATATCCCTCTGGGTTGGCTATTCCTTTTGAGCCAGAGGGTATGGTGTTGTTAGAAAGTAGTTATTAGAAAGCTGAACTAATACCATTTTAAAAGGGAAAGCCAATCCACCATTTAGTGAAGCAAGAGTATCACATGGACAGATGAGGGATAAACAAGAAGGAACCATCACTATAATAGCAACAGAGATAAGTCACATCGGTTAGAAAGTAGGAAACTGAGCTAAACTATATTAGAAAAGTTAGAATCAGAGATCTTTAAAAGCAGACATGCACATTTGTACCCAATTATAAAAAGGTGTTGCATCCCTGGCATGCAGCCCAACCTCATTTAGCGCTCTTGTCTTGTGTACTGAATAAACTTTTGAACTCTGAACTATGATATCTGGTGTCTGACTTGAGAAAGGAACAAATGATAGAGAAGATATTCTTCCATCAGTGTGCTGATCTAGTTATAAACATGACGTGCTCTTGAAAAAGGTAGGGTGTGGCTAAACTAATTAGCTGGAACGGCCGATTGCATACCTGGAACACTGGCATGGATGACTATGGACTGAGTGTAGGTTGGTCAGTTTGTCTCTCAACGGATTTGGGAGGGGGACTGAACTTCCCCTATTAATGTATAGTGCTGTAAAATATTTATGTCTTGGGGGAGGATGAGTTAAGCCTAGCCTTTACAAAAAGGACAAGTATTCAACCTCATCCTCTTTCCCTTGGTTATAGTGGTTGCTCTGGGTATTGAACTTTTTTCAGCAACTGCCCCCAAGTTTCAAAGTCTGCCTTAATAGTCAAGAGTTCCTTGTTCCAGATAGCACAGAACTGTTCTGATGGATTTAACCTTCTGTTTTTAGCCTTCTTGTAGCATGTAGCAAAGTAGCTCATGCTGCGATGTCAAAATGTCAGTTTCGTCTACAGATGGTTGAGTACAGTAAGTATGTTGGTAGATAGACAGAGTGAGAAATTCTTTTTATTTGTTTTAAACCTTACTGAATAAGATATTTTATCTGAATTGGGTATATTTCCAGCACAGGTTGGCTGAAGAAGCTGTGAGTTTTGCAAAATTTGGAATGAAAATGTATTAATAGTTTGTGAAAGCTATTAGCTTCTGCATAGGTTCGACCCACTTTGAGAATTTGTACTTTGGCTGGGTCCTTCTGGACCTTTTGTTGTAGAGATGTAATGTCTATCGTATTAATAGCATTGACTTCAAAGTTGCATTTTTCAGGAGTTTTGTTATCTGAGGCACTGCAAAGCATCTTTCACGTGGCATTTGTGATGCTGAAGGGAGCATGAATAAATCAAGGTATCATCTAAATAGATTATGACAGATTGGTTTGTGAAATCCTGAAAAATGTCATTCATCAAGTGCTAAAATATTGTGGCAGTATTGCACAAACCAAATGAGATCACAATATATTCGAAACACCCTTATCAGGGGGAAAGGGCAGCTTTTCATTAGTTGCCTTCCCATACCACTCCCTCCGAGGCGGAGTTCTGTAAAACCTCTGGCCTTCCACATATGCCCCGGAAATTCTGAGATCAAGGCAGAGTACTGATTTTGGATTATGATCTGGCTGAGGACCAAAAAATCATTGCAGAACCTGTCCTGATATTTTCTTGACAAATAGAATACTGTAAAAGCAGACATAGATGTAAAGATAAATTAACCATCTTGAGGTTTTTTTTTTGTAATGAAATTTTGCAGAGTTGCAAGAGTTCAGTTTCTGAAAGGAAGTACACTGGAATCTAGGCTCCAGGGATCATGTCAATAGGACAGTCATAGGGACAATATGGTTGTAGGTGATCGTGTTCACTTAAGACACAGCTGAAGTCATATATTTGTCTGGAAGACTGTTTTACTCTAATTTATTTTTGCTGACAAATGCTCCTTACCAGGGGTGGGTTCTAAATTTTTTTACTACCGGTTCTGTGGGCATGGCTTATTTTGTGGGTGTGGCTTGATGGTCATGTGACAGTGGGTGTGGCTTGATGGTCATATGACTGGGTAGGCGTGGCCAACTCAAGGTCTCTCATGTCAAGGGGTACCTTACCTGGCCCCTCCCCTCCAAGCCATTCCTTGTCACACCCAGCCTCAACGTATCTATAGTTCTGCAAAAATGTTGTTCACCTTTTTTCAACTTTATTATCTACATACTATAGACCAGGGGTCTCCAAACTTGGCCACTTTAAGACTTATGGACTTCAACTCCCAGAATTCCTCAGCCAGCTTTGCTGTCTTAAAGTGGCCAAGGTTGGAGACCTCTGCTATAGATGGACCACTGAAAGGAGGAAATGGCTCACATGCTTTGCCCAAGAGTGTGATAGGCAACAGTCTTTTAAGGGGCTGCTAGAAAGAAGGTGGGGGGAAAGTATTTTCCAAAGCACCAGGAGGCAAAACAAGAAGCAATGGATGGAAACTCAACAAAGAGAGAAGCAGCCTAAAACTAAGGACAAACTTCCTGACAGTGTGGACCTATATAGATTTCAGTCATAATTTCACATATAAAATAGCCATTCATGTAATACAACCTGCATATTGTTCAAAACAATCATTAGTATTATGGCTGATGTTTGACAGCAAGCCTAAAATCCCCATTCCCTCCCAACTCCCAACTCCAGGGGAAGGTTACAAGGGCCAAGGTGTGGCTCAGGCTGTAAGAAGCCTGTTATTAAAACACAGCTGCCTGCAATTACTGCAGGTTCTAGTTCCACCAGGTCCAAGGTTGACTCAGCCTGCCATCCTTTATAAGGTAGGTAAAATGAGGACCCAGATTGTTGGGGGGGCAATAAGTTGACTTTGTAAATATACAAATAGAATGAGACTATTGCCTTACACACTGTAAGTCGCCCTGAGTCTTCGGAGAAGGGCGGGATATAAATGTAAAAAAACAAACAAAAACAAAAACTTAAGAATACCCATTTCCTCCCGACCCCACTAATCTGTTCTGGGAAGGAATCAAACTCCCCCCTCTTCATTTCTCAAATAAAATATCCCAGATAATTAAGGAATAATCAAGCTGCTAGCAAGGAACCTGCCTGGAATTCCACATTCCTGCCAGCTGCTTAAAGGAAACTTTGTAAGCAGAAAATAGCTACCGGTGCTTACAGATAATATAAAGTGGAAGCCGGAAGTTCGGCTCCATTTACAAGGAGGCAGAAAACTCATTCAAGACAGGATACTTCACAATAAAAATCGCCCAAACCTTTTTAGAAACACAAAGCCCATGTTGCACAAACCCCAAAACTTCAAAAACATTGAACCATATAAGAATTCCTCCTCTTATCCAATTTGTTGTTCAGCTGACCCAGAAAAGAGCTTCTAGCCGCTCTGTCAATTTAAAGTAACAGCGGGTTTCCCCCCACCTTCTTCTTTGCCAAGCGATCTCCTGGCTGAGAAGCGAGCCAATCAGTTGGAAGGCTTCTTGGCTTCTCAATTTAAAGGGACAGTGTCTTGGTTTTTTTTCCTCTTCTTCAACGAGTGAGTCTTGATTTTTTTCCTTCTAGCCGATCAGCTGGGAGTCGGGAGGCAGCAATAGATTGGGGGCGGGGCCAGGCAGAATTTTTATTACCGGTTCTCCGAATACTCAAAATGTTTACTACCGGTTCTTGCGAACTGGGGAGAACCGGTAGCAACCCACTACTGCTCCTTACAGATGGGTGAATTGAAGTATATTAATTCCTTTTGACAGATGATTTAAAGGTCATTCTTAGAGTCAGACAATTCTCAGAATCATTGGAAAATTAAAGGAATGGGTTAAGTACAATTATAGTTCCTCTATATGTCCTTCTAACTCCATTTCCACTACGTCAGTACCACTTCAATGGCAGAGCTATCCCATCAATTGTTTTTAGGACACTGATGGCTGTATGGCATGTCACAAATTCTGTAGGCCTCCACAGGTGTGAAGTCCATGAAATTACTGGTGGTTCCACAATCAATCATGGTTTGAGTAAGAACCAATGAACTTGATCTTTATAGGCAAGATCAAGTGCCTATAAAACCCAGCAAGGCTTTTTAAGTGGAATTGCAGCTAGATAAGTGACTATACTTTCCCAATCAAGGAGGTCTTCTTAGACTGAATGTAGCCCATTTCTGAGCATTGGTATCTTGGCTAGACATATAACAGAAGTTCTAGATGTTCCTTTTAAGAGCAGCGGAGTAGCCTACGGAGGAATAGGCCTGTAAGGAACAGCAGAAGCAGAATTCTGGAGAGCAAGATGCAAGGAAGGTAGCCATAGACAACTGAAAGAGGCAGGTACCTCCTGGCTCTGGAGGAAAATATTTAGCTATTTTAAGTAAATTCTGCAACGATATACCATTAAGTCTTACTGATAAGAGACATAACAGCTCAAACGTACTATTCCAATAATTGATTCGTTCTCTTTAAGTACTCATCAGGCAAGCATATGAAGAAGTACAACAAATGAATATGAATGTCTAGTAGTTGGAAGATGGCCTTCGAAAACCTGGATGTAAATTAAGATCTGCAATTCTCTTACAATAGCACTTATGTAGCATCATACTGGTTAGGCTCTAGGAAATACTGTACGCTGGGCAGAAGATTGCTAAGGAGCTTTGCGTATGATGACAGGCAACCATTGATGGCTCTGTTGTGGTGTTCAAAATGATAAGAAGACTCCCTGTGCAGCAATGTAAGAGCTGAGAGTCATTACCCATAGCACAAGGTTGAACTACAATATGAACTATCATAGATAAAAGTTGGTGTTTTCCTGGAATAAGAATATATAGGAATAAACCTCTTGCAGCAAGATAACAGTACTAGATAAAAGGGGAATTCTGAGAAAGAGGGGCATCATATGAGAAATAGCTAAGGTTGGCTATGTTAGTGAAAATGTGCTCTGTGGAATCAAAGGGGGTGTTTAATAAATAGTGTCAGATCAAGACAACCATGGTAGGACAGGAGTAGATGGATTGGTAATTTGCATTGACTAGTTATGGGTTATCAGTGTTGGAGGCTGCTAGTTGCAACAGGATGGATGTGGAAACTCACTGAGGGAATAGGAAAGAAGGGGATGGAGACAATTGTAATTGTGATGGAAAAGAAAAGTTTGACAGGAAGCGGAATTAATTGTTTCAGGAAAGGTTAGATAATTTGGTACTGGGTTCCTACTTCAACTCAAATGTTGAAGTTGTTTTGGTGGGGTATTTAGGAAAATAACTTGCTGGGGATTATCCACACACTGACAGTAGCAAATGCCTGGGGATTGCATTTATTAAATAAATGAGTAGATCTGGTCTGTATTAACAAAACTGAGAGTTGGCTTAGCCCAAGATTTTTCCTTCTGGGTTTTGGGTATTTTAACTATATGGGAAAATTAAGATGTAGGGACAAGCAGGGAATCTGCTGAACCTAGTCCTTGATGAAGACTACTGTTGAAATGTCCCAGCTTCTAATGCGAAAGATTTCAATCTGCAAACCCAAGCAGATTTCAGCAGAGAGCTCAGTTGTCTCCATGGGCTTGATAATCTTGAGCCAACCTGTACAGAAAGCTGCATAATAGGCCTAGTCCTCCCCTAAGACCAGTTGGCTTGCTTTTTCAAGATGGAGGACATAATTGTTTGCCCTTTTCAGTTCAACAGACATGACCACCAGAAATTTCTACAAGGGTACATGAACAATTAATATGATTCCCCCCCAGACGTTGTCTGGAAGGCCTGTTTAAGGTAGATTGCATGGAGGATGGAGAGTGGTAACAGAATTGGTTTTGGAAGCATAGTAAGTAGTCCTTGCTTAGTAACTGCTCACTCAACAACTGTTCAAAGTTATGAAAGCACAGAACAAGACTTCCAGCTGGCTCATGAGTTGTGGCCGTTGTAGCATGCCCATGGTCACATGATCATGATTCAGGTGCTTGGCAACTAATAAACATTTACAACAGTTGCACCCAACAGAGATCATGTGATCACTATTTGTAACCTTCACTACTGGCTTTCAACAAGCCAAGTTAATGGGAAGCTGGCAGGAAGTTGCAAGTCACAGTGACATGACATCTCTCATAATAACCAAGCACAATCTGCTTAACATCCACAACGACCTTCATAAGCTGGTGCAGTCGTGTGATTTTGCACTTTACAACCACACTGCTTAGTGACGGAATTCCCGATCACAATTACAGTTGTTAAATGGTGACTCTCTGTATTGCTTATGCTGCAAGAATCGTGCCACTTCTTTCTTTTCTAAGGATTTAATGCTTGCTTGAAATACAGTCATTTAAAAATGAACACAGTACAGAGTTTCTGCCCCAAGAATCCATTCAGTTATTTACCTATATAATTTACCATTATCCTCAAAATCATCTTTGCCCCATCTTCCTTTGATATCTTCAATAACGTGATTCTTCAGGAACTTTCTGAGAAGCTGAACTGTTTGAGCACGAGTTACTTCTGGGCTAAAGTTTTGGTTGCGTCTCAGCAGTTTGTGTAACCACTCTACAGCCTCAGAAGCTGTGAAGCAACCTTCGTAGCTTTTGAAGTGAAAACGATGTTTCCGTAATGGCATTCCATTTCGAAAGAGCTCAACAGTCTCATTCCACTGAAAAGAAAATATGAAAGCTTTATCTAAGCACAAGTTAGTACTTGTTGGGGCAGCACCTGAGAAGGAACAAAAGAGTGTATGAAGAAACTTAACTTGTACCTTTTAATTTAAGCTTTTAGGCGTTTTCCATATTAGCCAAGCTCTTTCCAGTTTTTATATATTATTTCTTATAAGCAAGTCAAAGTAATACCTGATCATTTTAGGTTGTTTTTCAAGACTTTCTCCAATATAAGCACATTCCCTTTAATAACCATACATTCTAAAATCATGCTTGAACACATTCAGGTTTTAAATTACTTGAGCATAAATCTGCTTTGATTGGTATATACTGTATAAATAGGCGCACAAACTGACATGGTGATTGTGTATTGAAATTCTCAATCATGCTTGTCTTAATATCAACCATTCATTTTACAGTTTTATCTTAAAAAGTTGCATCCTGTTTCATTGCTCGCAAGAGATTAAAAAGTATGGAGAAAAATTGACTGCCTTCACTACCTGTCTTTGTTCATATATCACAGGCAAGATTTAAAGCCAATTTCTTTCCATAGAGGAAGAAGAATAACACTTCCTATAGCTCAGAGGAACTGAGCAACATGTTGTTTTTTTATTGAAGTTTTCATAATACCTAATCACTGTCCAAAGCTGTTAGGACTGATATGTGTGGAAGACCAAAACATCTGGAAAGTCCAAATTACTACATTTGTATTGTGTAATATTGTGTAAAATTTGCAGTTTTTTTTATTTTATTTGCTGCCCAAAGTCAGTTGTTTCAATAGGTGGCCATAACAAATTAATGACACTTTATATGGAGGTCATCATATAAATTACAATTTATGGCAATTATGATGAAGTTGCATTATTAATTTCTAGAACCATCATTCCTGCCAGTCTTTGTAATCCAGGTAGCTCTATTTTTATCTCCATCAAATGTGCATGTATCCATGTGCATTTATTCATAATTGGGGCAGGAGACAAAGATTCAAATCAGGAGTAATGTTGATGATAAAAGTCTCTATAGAAATCTATGGATTTTTTTCTCAAACTATTCAAGGACCTGCAAAAATTCATAAACTGGGTTCATATTGAATTATAAATTTTAATCATGGGTTATTTAACAAAACTCAGGAGCTAGAAATGCATAACACATCCAAAAACCATTACCACCCCAGCAAGCACTTAACGATTCAGTGCCCTGGTTAGGTTTAATATTGCACAAGGCCGTTGTTTCAGTACAGATAGTCCTCGACTTACAACGGTTCACTTAGTGACCAAAGTTACAACCGTGCTGAAAAAAGTGACTTAGGACTGTTTTTCACATTTATGACCATTGCAGTATCCTCACAGTCACATGATCAAAATTTGGATGCTTGACTGACTCGTATTTATGACGGTTGCAGCGTCACGGGGTCACATGATCCCCTTTTGTGACCTTCCTACATGCAAAAGTCAATGAGGCTGTCAGATTCATTTAACAACCGTGTGACTAATTTAACGACTGCAGTGATTCACTTAACAGCTGTGGCACAAAAGATCATAAAATAGAGTTAAATTCACTTAACAAATATTTCACTTAGCAACAAAAATGTTGGCCTCAGTTGTGGTCATAAGTCAAGGACTACCTATACATGCAATTATCATTTGTTGGATGCAAAGTTTAAAGTGCTAATTTTTTTTAAAAATTCCCAACATTTCTGGAAGAAATGTCTTAATTTGTGGTATTTCTAATACTAGTTTTAAAATTAATGTGATAACAGTTGGAAATGTATTCTTTTATCTACCATATAAAATGACACGGCCCATTCAAAGCTGCTCTGCTGCATAGTAAACCAGTGATCTATTAATGAAGCTATGGATGCTGTGTACATAAAGAAAATACAACAAAGTTTTGATAAGGCATAAAAAAAAGATGAGCAGCTCTTAGGAATACCACTGTTTTGCCTGCAAAAGATCTGATCAGATCTCTGAAATGTTCAGGAGGGCTAATGTTTATGTCTGAAACTCTACAGATGCATATCATTCAGGAGATTAGAATTTGAATGCCACCCTGACTTGTGAGATATGGCAGATTTTGCCTTGCAAAATAGCAGTCATTCAGGCTCTGGCTGCAGCTCAGAAAGAACTGTACTGCATACATATATGCATTAATAGGATATCCAACTATGTATTAAAATACCTAAATGCACCAGCATGAACTCATAGTTTTCTTACATATATGCCGATGCCTTTTTCCCCAGGAAGTTTCCCTTTATGATTCTCCTTCCCTGTCTAGACTACCATCAGATCCCTCACATCCAGGACATAAACTGTTTCAACTCCTACCCTCAAAATGATGCTATAGAGCACTGCACACCAGAACAACTAGACACAAGAACAGTTTTTTCCCGAAGGCCATCACTCTGCTAAACAAATAATTTCATCAACACTGTCAAACTATTTACTGAATCTGCACTACTATTAATCGTCTCATAGTTCCCATCACCAATCTCTTTCCACTTATGACTGTAACTTTGTTGCTGGCAATCCTTATGATTTATATTGATATATTTTGACCATCATTTGTGTTGTAAATGTTGTACCTTGATGAACGTATCTTTTCTTTTATGTACACTGAGAGCATATGCACCAAGACAAATTCCTTGTGTGTCCAATCACACTTGGCCAATAAAAATTCTATTCTATCCTATCCTATCCTATCCTATCCTATCCTATCCTATCCTATCCTATCCTATCCCATGATTTTTCTGGCAGCCTCTCATCCCAAAGGAAGCCAGGTTTGGTGTTTTCAAGTTACATGCTGCAACTAAGCTGGATATGCATTAGTATACTCGAAGTTGAACACATGAATCAGGCACATAAACAGGAACTTGGGGAAAGAACTTGGTTCAGTGGCAGTGAATGCAGGCAATCCCAGCATCCACAGCTAAAATGTTCATTTATAGAAAAACCCCATTTCCATCAGAAGTGCAGAGGTTCCTAAAACAGGTCAGCATATTCAAAATACCAGCTTTCTTCAATGCAGCACCTGCCCAGATGTGCTGAACTAATTCTAAAACCGGCCGCAAGTTAGGAGGATCGAATTTCACTATAGGTATGCATGCGCTTTGGGGGCAATTTAAGACTGTTCACCCTGCAGAGAATTGTTAACCTGAATTGTAGTCAATTGTATATAGTGTACGGTATATAACTGTAGTCAATTTATACATTAAATCTACAGCCTCTCTGCAAGCAGGATTTTATTTTATTTAGGAATGCTGCATCAAGAATCTATCAAGGAGTGGAGGTACCGGGTCACATGCAGAGTGCATTCCCTGCTTATCTTCAGGGTCCAAAAAAAAAAAGTCGGCTCTTGTTTAGAAAGCCTTCGGAAAAGATGTGCTTTACTCACCAGCCGAGTTGCTCGGTAGGGCCCGGGACCCACGAGTCGAGGCTCCATCGGTCGCCTCGAAAATACAAAACTCCGCGGTCCGTCTCCACGGCGACCGAAGGACACAGCATAGGTAGAACCCTCGAAGGAAAGTTTGAATCGGAGGCTACCGCGTTCTGATTGGGCCAAATCCAAGTCACATGATACTTCAGAGTTAGCCGATTGGAGGAAATCCTTTTAGAAGCGCTCCGTTCATAAAAAAAGAAAAAGAAAAAAAATCAACCTGCGTTCGCTCTTTGCCCCTGATAAGCGGGTGATTGGCCAGAAACGTCAGAGGGGCGTTTTTACCGTCAACGCCCAATCAGTTCCTTTTTTCCGTCACCAATCGCTGGGCGGTAGCGAGCTTAAGAGGTTGGGGCGGATAATTTCAGGCGATGCTTTTTTTTTGTTCGGCGGTGTCCGCTTTGTATATTGTATATTGCAAGCAGGTGACGTTGCTCGCCCCCGTTTCGGTGGCCTCTTGCTAAAAATCGATACTGCGTCATCGCGGAATTTGGAGGGATTCCCATCCCTTCCCATTTTATATGGATGGTGCAAGGATTGATCTCTCTTAAACTGCCTCACGCAGTTGGCACAAAGGCTATAAACCAGGAATGGAGGAAGCTATGTGACAGGCGTTAAGCCTCTCTTAACCTTGATGGGGACTGAGATAATTGCGACTTGCTTAACCATGGTGTGCACAATCATGGGTTAATATAGGTGGGAGCTTCTTGGTTTTTCTGCTTCCAAAGACCTATGCAAGGGTTCTCTTTGTAGACTTTAGTTCAGCATTCAACACCATCATTCCAGACGCTCTTCTAACTAAGCTAAACCAGCTACAGCAGTGCTTCTCAAATAGTGGGGCTGGGGGGCGCGAGGCTCCGTAAAGGGGGGTGCGTTTGACCTCGGCAAACACTGTCATAACAAGCTAAGCCCCGTGTTTATGTCTCTGTATCCGTAAAGGGGGGGCGCGAAAAATGTTTTCTTCTTCCTAGGGGGGCATGACAGAAAATAATTGAGAAGCACTGAGCTACAGGAACCTGAACAGACTTGTAAGTGGATCACAAGCTTCCTAACAAACAGGAAGCAGCAGGTGAAGCTAAGCAGAATCACATCAGATACCTGTACAATTAGCACAGCCCCCACCCACCCCCCGCCCCCAAAGGCTGTGTGCTGTCCCCATTTCTCTCTGTATACCAATGACTGAATCTCCAATGATCCATCTGTTAAACTATTGAAGTTCGCAGATGATACAACAGTGATCGGTCTCATTTGAGACAATGATGAATCCGCATACAGACGGGAGCTTGAATGATTAGCCTCGTGGTGTGACCGGAACAATCTGGAACTGAACACACTCAAAACCGTAGAAATGGTGGTAGACTTTAGGAGAAACACTTCCATACCTCCACCTCTCACAATACTAGGCAACACAGTATCAACAATAGAAACCTTCAAATTTCTAGGTTCTACCATATCGCAAGATCTAAAATGGACAGCTAACATCAAAAACGTCATCAAAAAGGACAACAAAGAATTTTCTTTCTGCGCCAACTCGGAAAGATCAAACTGCCCAAGGAGCTGCTGATACAGTTCTACAGAGGAATTATTGAGTCTGTCATCTGCACCTCTATAACTGTCTGGTTTGGTTCTGCAACCCAACAAGACAGACACAGACTTTAGAGGATCATTAGAATTGCAGAAAAAACAATTGCTACCAACCTGCCTTCCATTGAGGACCTGTATATTGCACGAATCAAAAAGAGGGCTGTGAAAATATTTACAGATCCCTCACATCCTGGACATAAACTGTTTCAACTCCTACCCTCAAAATGACGCTATAGAGCACCGCACACCCAGAACAACTAGACACAAGAACAGTTTTTTCCCAAACACCATCACTCTGCTAAACAAATAATTCCCTCAACACTGTCAAACTATTTACTAAATCTGCACTACTATTAATCTCATTGTTCCCATCACCCATCTCCTTCCACTTATGACTGTAACTTTGTTGCTTGTATCCTTATGATTTATACTGATAGTTTTCTGATTGCTTAATTGTAGCCTATGACTATCATTAAGTGTTGTATGATTAAGTGTTAAATGTGTACCTTATGACTATCATTAAGTGTTGTAAATGTTGTACCTTGATGAAGGTATCTTTTCTTTTATGTACACTGAGCATATGCACCAGGACAAATTCCTTGTGTGTCCAATCACACTTGGCCAATAAAAAAAAAATTCTATTCTAATTCTATTCTATGAGTATGTCCCCATCAACTTTTCCCTAAATCACTGAGCCTTCTAGATTGAATGATTACAACGGGCATTAAGTTTCATGTAGTATCTCAAATCCTGTTTGTGTATTCTGGGATTTGTAGTCGAGACAGCTCTTGTGGTCCAGGGCTTCTGGGTCAAGCAGTGGAAAAACTGGAACTTAGGCAAAGAGCTGGTGTAAAAGTAAAACTGAATTTTAGATCCATTAAAAAAATTTCTCCTTTGACTTAAGATCCGTTAAACTGCTTTTAGCTTTTCCCAGGGATGATTATTGGGCTTTTGCTATGGTCCTTACAGTCTATTAATATCTTAATAAGTTTTGAACTGATTCCAGAAGAAGCTGGCCTTTACTTTAAAACATGACAGTATTTTAGGAAGCAATAAATGCATTGTTCTATAAACTCCCAGGGTGTGAATGTTTCCTCCAAACCATTCCATTATTAAAACCCTAAGACACATAAAAAAAATTCAAAGAGTTGAAGACTTATGAATCATAGTTTTTAATATACAGTAGTACAGTTTGTATAAAATAAAGTTGATATATTAACAGTGAGGTTTATACCGTTTTGTATCATCCATGAAACTGTTTTCCGTTTCAGTTAAAAGCAGCCTAAAGAGGTTGTGACCCAGTTAAAACGAATGTATCCTCATCAGTGCTCAAAGTATTGTATACTTATCAAACACACTTCATTTGTATAATGAAGGTACATAAGCATTTAACAGTGCCGCTAAATTGTTGTTTAATATTTTCACAATATGTACTTTATTGCTGAAAGTTGCAGGTTGTACTAGGTAGTTTTTATTTCTCCTCACATCAAATTTAAATTCCAAATAATTTATAATAAATTATATTTTCTTGTCCTGGAAAACCATATACAAAACATCCAGTGTGCTGTGTGCTGAAGTCTCTTGATTGTCAGGTACTGCATGTTGAAGATCTTGTTTTATCGATGAGCCCTTCATTCATTTTTGTTTCTGCTAATGCCATTTTGCAAATGTTTTGGGAGCCGCTGACCCTTAGTATAAGCATTATACCAAAAATTTAGAAACAAGATTAAAAACAAAGATCCGTAGAGCCCAATGATGAACATGAAAATAGGATACTGATACTGACAATTATCCATGAAGTAGATTTGTCCTATATGTGTTGTCACCAAAATGAACTGCACCTGGAAAAAATAATTACTTCATTTATATTTCATGCAAGATAAGAAGAAATTTTACTTTCTGACTTAGGACCTGAAAACTAGATATGAACTGTCTAAAGAAATGGATTTTGAATACATGGTCATTAATATTTGACAATTTATTACAAGTTAGATCAGTGATAGTCAACCTGGTCCCTACCGCCCACTAGTGGACGTTCCAGTTTTCATGGTGGGCGTAAGGGTTTTGTCCAATACTGAAGTACTTTCCTTTTTTTAAATTCAATTGACTTTAAAAAAAAAATTCATAGCATTATTTAAAAACATTTTCATTAGGTTTTCATAAAATTCCCCATGACAATTTAAATTTCTGAAAATATACTATTTGTATCACCCACGCATAAGTTTAGGTCAGGTTACATAAGTGAAACTAAACTAGGGCCGTGGTGGCTCAGGCTGTAAGAAGCCTGTTATTAAAACCAGCTGCCTGCAATTACTGCAGGTTCTAGTCCCACCAGGTCCAAGGTTGACTCAGCCTTCCATCCTTTATAAGGTAGGTAAAATGAGGACCCAGATTGTTGGGGGGGCAATAAGTTGACTTTGTAAATATACAAATAGAATGAGACTATTGCCTTACACACTGTAAGCCGCCCTGAGTCTTCGGAGAAGGGCGGGATATAAATGTAAAAAAAAAATGGCACTATAGTGCAACCGCATAAAAAGAGCCTCGTCCCAGAATAGCTCGCACATCTCCCCCCACATCACCCAGCTGTAACAGACAAGCAGAGCTGGTAGCCGGCATCCCCCCCCCAACCCAATCCACGATGCGCGAGAGGCATGCGCAGATGACAATACACGGCACATTACTGTGGAACTGGTGGGCGGTTAGAAAAGTTTACTACTAACAGAGATACAAAAGTGGGCGGTAGGTATAAAAAGGTTGACTACCCCTGAGTTAGATTAAAATTAAGAGAATATATTATGAATATTGATTTTTTAGAATGCTGATTATTATGTTCAGTTATTTTAAATATTGGTGTTATTCATTTAAACTTAGGTTTGTTATATTATCTCTGCTTTAAAAGTTGGAGGTCATTTTTGTTATATATTGAATTGATATTTTTTTGTTTCTTTTTAACTTCTCTTTTTCCTTTTATGTTAGCTTGTATTTTAATGTTTGCTTTTGGAATTTAGTAAATATATTATTAAAAAGATATTATTTTTAACTCAAGCAGAGAATAATTAAGACAGAGCTAAGAAGGAAATTGCAATCCAATTAATTCCATAAGGCCTGCTATTACATTTTAGGACACATGTACACAAAATCATTTTAGAGCTGTGGTAAGTAGTTTCTGTCCCTTCATACAGACCAACAATTGGAGAGAAGAGGGCATCAGGAAGAGGAAATGCCAACAAGAGAACAGGTATTCTCACCTGGAGCATTTGTGGGATGGGGCAACAAGCCAAAGTGGTGATTAGATATGACTAAAGCCTCATCTATTTGCATCAAAGGCACATCTTCACTCATCCCACTTTTGGCTTTCCACCATTATCACAAACTGTCCTCTCCTTATGCATTTTGGACTCTGGTTCCACCTACTGCTTCCTTCAGCTTTGTCCATAATACAGCTTCCAATACTGTAGATACCTCAAGGAAATGTTCTCCATGCTTGTTTGTAATAGCAATAGCACTTAGATTTATATACTGCTTCACAGTGCTTTCCAGCCCTCTCTAAGCGGTTTACAGAGTCCTCATTTTACCAACCGCGGAAGGATGGAAGGCTGAGTCAACCTTGAGCCGCTCAGAATCAAACTCCTGGAGTGAGCGAGTTAGCCTGCAGTAGTGCATTCTAACCACTGCGCCACCATGGCTCTGTAATACACTATCTTTAAAAATAGTTCTGTTTAAAGTAAAGTAACCTTTTCTTGGTAGAAAAGATGAAAAGATTCTTAGGGACATAGTAAAACTTTTTTTTTTAATTCAAAAAGTTTTACAGAAAATCCCCCCCCTTTTCCCCCACCTCCTCTCCCCCCTCCCTTCACAACCCCCCTTCCCTCCCGACTTCCCGGAACGAGCACAAGGTATAGTTAAAAATAAAACAAACATAAGCTAAAAAATTTTCGTCCCAACTTAATTATACCCCTACAATCATCAATTCCTAACTTCCCCCGAAAACAATCAAAAATAATACATCATAATCATTCAAAAACAGTCTGATAACTCTTAATCTGATATCTACTTTGAATATAGTCAATCCATTTTTTCCATTCCTTTAAGTATCTTTCTTGCGTATTGTCTTTCAAAAAGGCTGATATCTTCGCCATCTCAGCCAAATTGGCATGGAACATAGTAAAACTTGAATGGAATTTTTGGACCACATCTAACCTTTTTGTGTAATTTGTTTTATTTGCAGTACTGATGCAATTATGCAGAAGCATAAATTACCATGGCAGTGTTTTTTCATATTTAACCAACATTTATAAATAATGGTTCTTCTTTTCCTCTATTAAAACTAGCATTTCATATGGTAGGGATTGCACCAATTGTCTAGACTTAAATTTCTTTCTAGCAATGTTTTCTTTGAAAGATAACTGAATTTAAAATATTTTTAAAGAGTAGACTTTGATAGGAACAATAATTGACTGAAATTAATAATATTCCTTTAGGGAAATATTTTAAAATGTATTAAAAGATTCAAGTTTGGATTTATAATAATGATGATTAATATGTGAAAAGAGCTTCACCTTATGAATAACCAAAGGGCTATACAAAAGGATCTTCCATATAAGAACTTCAGAGAAGATTAATGTATTGTTAATTCACATACTATATTAATAAAGGGAGGTATGCTTTATGTTGGATGCATTCTCAGAAAAAATATGCATTTCTTCTTCAAGGGAGATTTTGTGCATAAATCATGATCCTAATGTGAAACACTGTGTTTCACAGGTTTTTCTTTCAATTTCCTTATGTTTCTTCTTCCCTGGAGAGCCCATCCATCCACCCATTTTATAATATTCACAAATGCCCCATTTCAAACTAGGCTTCACCCGCTTAGCTGTAGAATCCAGGCTAGGTTGGCAATGTGCTCCCGTCTGCTCAGGCAATCAGCCAAATGATAAACTACATCCTTTGTAAAGCACTTGGGTGTGAAATATCAGGACTCAGATGTAAGAATAAAAATTAAAATAACATGGATCAGCATCCCCCTCCTAAAATGTTGATGGTTCTGACCCTAATGGCCTTTAAGAAAGTTCTGAAGACTTGGTTTTTCACTCTGTGCTACCCCGTGATGGTATATGATGCTACTGTAATTATATGACTCTTGTGCCTTTCCCCAGCATGTTTTATTTCATTGCTTTATTGTATCATATTTTTATATTGTTTTTAATCTTTGTTAGATGTCCAGAATTACAAATAAATAAAATCTGTTAATACAGATAATTTTACACTCAGTATGCAATCTTCTGTTTGAGAAAACTCAGGCTGTATGGAAGCAACCGAGTGGAAAACGTGATACTTTATAATGCACCTGTTTATCTTTCAAATCTAAGCCTATTTTTTTCCGTACCTCTTTTTGAAGTTACTTACCAGTTGTATAGTTGTCATATATTTTTTCCACCACAAGTGTTTATGGAATGCTGGCCCCAGGGTACAAAGTCCATAGTAGGTATACATGATCACATGGACCATAGTGTTGAGCAAACCGTGAAATGTTCCTAAACCTCCTGTAGAAAGGGAGGCAAGATATGTCTCAGTCATGTAATCATCAAATTTTTATTATCAGTCCAAAGCATGTCGTAGTTGAGGCATATCAGAGAAACACAGAAATAATAAGCATCCAATAATGTACTTTAATCCTGTTTTCATAGGCTTCTACTAAAGTTGTGTTTATGATTGGCTAATGCATGGCTAACTAGTAACCCACAGTTTACTGAGTTATCATAGCTGCCTAAGTTCATATATCATTCTGAGTTACAAACTAACCAAACACATTTTATCCTAGCATCTAATATAAAGCTAGTCTATATGTTGGTGCAATGGGTGGATGCCATTTAGAAGAAAAATTCTATATGGAAAAAGCTTCATGCAATGCCACAGTGCAGACTTCCCAAAGTGGTGTCCTCCAGATGAAGCCCAAACACAACACACAGGATTTGCACTTAGCATGATGAATTATGTGCCATCAAGCTGTTTTCAACTCCTACTGGTTATATAAATAGATACTGATTAGGAATTCTGGGAATTATAGTTCCAATGCATTTGGAGGGCACATGGTTAGAGGTTGAATGGTTAAAATGAATGAATGGATGATCAATTTGTACCAACACTGCCATCATTTGTAAACAAACTCACTTTAATAGGCTTGGTGGCGTGGCAGGGGAAGGATACTGTAAAATCTCCATTCCCTCCATACTCTAAGGGAAGGATACTGTAGAATATCCATTCCCTCCCCAATCTAGGGGAAGGTTACTACAAAATCCCCATTTCCTCCCTATCAGCTGGGACTTGGGAGGCAGAGAATAGATGGGGGCGGGGCCAGTCAGAGGTGGTATTTGCCGGTTCTCCGAACTACTCAAAATTTCCACTACTGGTTCTCCAGAATTGGTCAGAACCTGCTGAAACCTACCTCTGCTTCCCACCAAAGGTGGTCCCTATTTTTCTACTTGCATTTTTATGTGCTTTTAACCTGCTAGGTTGACATAAACTGGGACAAGTAACAGGAGCTCTCCTCGTTACGCGGCACTAGGGATTCGAACTGCTGAATTGCTGACCTTTTGATCAACAAACTCAGCATCTTAGCCACTGAGCCACCATGTCTCTTTAGTATAATAGTAGTATCTCATAAATAGTAAACTGTGTGTGGAAAAACAGTAACATGCATCTTTTTTAATTTACTTATATCCTGCCTTTAAAAAATGACAATAAAGGTATCTATATTATCTTATTTCATAATAGAGTTGGAAGGGACCTTGGAGGTCTTCTAGTCCAACCCCCTGCCCAGGCAGGAAACCCTACACCATTCCAGACAGATGGTTATTCAACATTTTCTTAAAAATTTCCAGTGTTGGAGCATTCACAACTTCTGCAGGCAAGTCGTTCCACTTATTAATTGTTCTAACTGTCAGGAAATTTCTCCTTAGTTCTAAGTTGCTTCTCTCCTTGATTAGTTTCTACCCATTGCTTCTTGTTCTACCCTCAGGTGCTTTGGAGAATAGTTTGACTCCCTCTTCTTTGTGGCAACCCCTGAGATATTGGAACACTGCTCTCATGTCTCCCCTAGTCCTTCTTTTCATTAAACTAGACATACCAAATTCCTGCAACTGTTCTTCATATGTTTTAGCCTCCAGTCCCCTAATCCTCTTTGTTGCTCTTCTCTGCACTCTTTCTAGAGTCTCAACATATGTTTTTTAAATCGTGGCGACCAAAACTAAATGCAATATTCCAAGTGTGGCCTTACCAAGGCATTATAAAGTGGTATTAACACTTCACATGATCTTGATTCTATCCCTCTGTTTATGCAGCCCAGAACTGTGTTGGCTTTTTTGGCAGCTGCTGCACACTGCTGGCTCATATCTAAATGGTTATCCACTAGGACTCCAAGATCCCTCTCACAGGTACTACTATTGAGCAAGGTACCACATATATGGTACCTGTGCATTTTGGTTTTTTTGCCTAAATGTAGAACCTTACTTTTTTCACTGTTGAATTTCATTTTGTTAGATAGCGCCCAATGTTCAAGTCTGTCAAGATCTTTCTGTAACTTGAGCCTATCTTCTGGAGTGTTGGCTATTCCTGCCAGCTTGGTGTCATCTGCAAATTTGATGAGTTCCCCATCTATCCCCTCGTCCAAGTCATTGATGAAGATGTTGAAGAGTACTGGGCCTAAAACAGAGCCTTGGGGTACTCCACTGCATACTTCCCTCCATGTGGATGTAGTTCCATTGAGGACTACACATTGAGTGTGGTTGGTCAGCCAGTTACGAATCCATCTGGTGGTGGTGCTGTCTAACCCACATTTTTCTACTTTATCTAGTAGTAGGTTATGGTCTACTTTATCAAATGCTTTACTGAAGTCCAAGTAAATTATATCGACAGCATTCCTCTGGTCTACTAATTTTGTCATTTTGTCAAAGAATGCAATAAGATTAGTCTGGCATGATCTGTTTTTGACAAACCCAGTTGGCTTTTGGTTATTACTTTGTTTGCTTCTAGGTGTTCGGTGATTCGTTGCTTGATTATCTTTTCCAGAATCTTCCCTTGTATTGATGTCCGGCTTAGAGGTCTGTAGTTTCCTGGATCTGTTTTTTTTTCCTTTTTGAAGAAGGGAACTACATCAGCTAGTTTCCAGTCCTCTGGCAGTTCCCCTGTGCTCCAGGATCTTTGAAAGATATAGTTCAGTAGTTCTGAGATCTTGTCTGCCAGTTCCTTCAGAACCTTGGGGTGTAATCCCTCCAGTCCTGGTGATTTGAATTCGTCTAGGGTAGACAGGTGTTCACTTAACATTTTCTTCCCTATTTTAACTTGTGTTCCTAATCTGTTTTTTGTGGTGCTGTTTTTGATAGGTTGGATTGTTTTTTTTTCCTTTTGTGTAAAGACAGATGCAAAAAATGAGTTAAGTAGATCTGCTTTCTCCCTGTTGCTTGTCACCTTCTTGCCACTTTCTCCCAGCAATGGGCCAATTGCTTCTTTGACTTTTTTCTTGTTTTTAACATGTTGGAAGAAGCTTTTTTTGTTATTTTTTACTTTTGTCGCTAGCCTTTATTCGTTGTGAGCCTTAGCTTTCCTCACTTCATCTTTACAGGCTCGGGCTATTTGCTGATATTCTGCCTTAGTTATTTGCCCCTCTTTCCACTTTTTATACTTGTCCTTTTTGTCTTTCAATTTGTCAGATAGTTCTTTATGCATCCATGCTAGTTTCTTTTGAGATCTATTATTTTTCTTCTTCCCTGGTATTGTGCTAGACTGGGCTTTTATAATCTCACTTTTCAAAATTTCCCAAGCTTCTTGAGTTGTTTTCCCCTTGAGGATTCTTATCCATGGAATCCTTCTCAAGCTCTCTCTAAGTTTATTGAAATTAGCTCTCTTAAAGTCTAAGACTCTAGTTTGATTTTGTTCTACTACTTGTGTTTGCATAATGTTTGTAATGTATTTGACTTTTGGAGGGAACTTTTGGACGGAAAATGCATGTTGTTGATTGGCTGGTGCCTCAGCCAGAACAGTATATAAGGAGAGCTTCTCCTGTGGTTTATTTGCTGGGTTCACACCATACAATAAAGAGCTGTTATTACACACGACTTGTCTCCTGCCTCCTCAATCACCTGATCCAACAATGTTGAATTCCAATATTGCATGATCACTTGCCCCCAAGGTTCCTGTAGCTTCAATACCTTCTATCATTTCATCTCTGTTAGTGAGAATTAAGTCCAATATGGCTGATCCCCTTGTTCCCTTCTCTACTTTTTGGGAAACAAAGTTGTCTGCTAGGTTTGTTAGGAACCTGTTGGATCTTCCACTTGGTGCAGTTTGTCTCCCAGTTGATGTCAGGGTAGTTAAAATCCTCCATTACTACTGTGATGTGCTTCCTACATACCTTAGTTAGCTGACTAGCAAAAAGTTCATCTACTTCCTCTGTTTGGTTGAGTAGCCTATAGTATAGACCTATGGCAATATCATTTTCCCCCACTTTAATATTGACCCAAATGCATTCAAGATAATTTTTATCATTTTTGTGCTCTATTTCTGTAGAGATTTAGTTATTTCTTATATATAGTGCAACCAACTCCTCTTTTATTTGGTCTATTTCTTTTAAATAATTTATATCCCTCTAGCTGTATGTTCCATTTGTGGGTTTCATCCCACCAAGTTTCTGTAATGGCAACAATATCATATCTGCCCTCATTTACTTGAATTTCTAATTTACCTTGTTTATCCCTCATACTCTGTGCATTGGTGTATAGACATTTGAGTCCATTTGGATTGACCTTAAGTTTACTGTCTACATAACCTGTGTTGTGCCTGACTGCCCCTACTTTCTTGCCACCTGTCTGATTAGCGCACATGGTATGGCACTGGTAGGCGGGAGGCATGAACAAACGAGATGATACCTCCCGCCTACCAGCCATTTGGAAACCCGCCCTTATTGACAAACGAGTCCCTAACATGAGGAATGACACCAGACCCACACTCACGAGGTCCACACAGGATGTCACCACCACACATCCATCCAGAAAGCAGACCCAAACCCACACTGATCATGAAGCACGACCGAGGACCAGAAGCCAGACCGCAGCTGCAACATTAGCCATTTCAAACCCCTCCAATCCATACATGCAAAAACCAAAAAACCAAAAAATATCCACCATCCTAAGAAACCCCAAAGACAAAATTGAGTTAGAAAATCAAGGAGTATATGAAATCCCATGCACCGCCTGCCCCACCACATACATTGGACAAACCAACAGAAGAATAAGTGCACGCATTGAAGAACACAAGAACTCATTCAAAAAAGAGGAACCAACTTCTTCCCTGGTCCAACACTTTAAAGTCACAGGACACGATATTGACTTTAAAAAGACCAGAACTATCGCCAAAACTGAACACTTTAACAACAGAATAATCAGAGAAGCCATCGAGATAGAAAACGCCCACACAGCATGAACAAACGAGATGATACCTCCGCCTACCAGCCATTTGGAAACCTGCCCTTATTGACAAACGTGTCCCTAATACGAGGAATGACACCAGACCCACACTCACGAGGTCCACACAGGATGTCACCACCACACATCCACCCAGAAAGCAGACCCAAACCCACACTGATCAGGAAGCATGACCAAGGACCAGAAGCCAGACCGCAGCTGCAACATTAGCCATTTCTAACCCCTCCAATCCATACATGCAGCAGACTGACACCCACTATGAAGATGTAGCACGACCACGAACACAAAGCCAAACAGCAGCAGTGCAGCTCACCAGCTCAAATCCCCCTGCAACTCAGACTAATCTGAGCACAAACAAGCCCCCACCAACACAGGACACACTCCCAGCCAATCAGAGCACAAAAAAAACCCCAGCCAATCAGAGCACAGCCAAGCTCCCACCCAATCAGTTCAAACCCCCACTAGCAGTTAAAAGGAAGAAACAGCTGCGATCACACATTGCTCCCAGAAGCACGAAGCTGAAGCCTGAAGATGACGAATGAGACTTCGTCGAAACGTCACCAAGACACTTCCAATTTTACGCGGGAGAAAACCCGAATAACCAAAGACCTACATATATATATATATATAAAATTTTGAAACTTTTTTCTACTCAGTCTCTTCCTGTTCCACTATCTCCATCCTATTTTTACATCACTATTGGCTGATTTTCAGTCAGCTATTGTAAACTTATTTATATTTTTATCAATTTTCCTTTCACTCTATCATATATCCCTAGGAAGATTCTAATTAATCACTACTTCTTATTTCATCTCTACAAGAGAACTAAAACATCAAAATCTTGGCATGTTTCATTCATGTTTCATCGTTCCCATCACCCATCTCCTTCCACTTATGACTGTAACTTTGTTGCTTGTATCCTTACGATTTATATTGAAATTGATTATTTCCTGATTGCTTATGTGTACCCTATGACTATCATTAAGTATTGTACCTTTTGATTCTTGATGACTGTATCTTTTCTTGTATGTACACTGAGAGTATATGCACCAAGACAAATTCCTTGTGTGTCCAATCACACTTGGCCAATAAAAAATTCTATTCTATTCTGTTCACTTCATTTGGACTTTAATTATGAAGCTGTTTCAAGGCTTTTTAAGTAAGTGATTGTTGAACGTCTTTGAATCCAGGATGAAGTAACTTCTTGAGTTATGGAGAACTGGCATCTGGTTGCCATTATTATAATGGAGCAGGGATTATTAATTAGTTTTCATCAAGGCTGGGAGAACAGCCAATGTTTGGAATTGGTGATTAGGGCTGGATGTGTTTTATATCAGGGGTCTCCAACCTTGGCAACTTTGAGCCTGGTGGACTTCAACTCCCAGAATTCCCCAGCCAGCAAATTCTGGGAGTTGAAGTCTACCAGGCTCAAAGTTGCCAAGGTTGGAGACCCCTGTTTTATATGATTACGCCTGAAGAATGGCTTTTGTAGGTTTGAAATTTTTTTCAAAATGTCTAATGCTGCTGTTTGGTCCTGAAAAATCCACATCAATTACACTCAATCTAAAACAATGCAAACTGCATGGAATGCTTTTTATGCAGCTTTTAATCCATCAAGTCTAAGTAATAAACCAGAAGCTGTAGCAGAATCTACAGCAAGTTAAAACTGGAGCAGCGTTAAGCAACAGTGCCTAAAGAATTTGCATGGAGCTTGTTCAGCAAGTTATTTATTTTCCTCTAATCCCACATGCGGCTCTGATGACAAATCATTATTTAAGTCTGTTGCAGCATCAGCTTACCACAACATTCAAGCTCATGAACAATTATTGTAAATGTATAGTGTCAAAGGAATTTTTTTCAATGTTCCCTTGCTAAAAAAACCCAATCACCACTGATAGTATCTGAAACATTAACAGACTTCTTATGGCACACATTTTAACTAATTTTTGTCATCTGTTTCAGACTGTACATAGTAATATGATGAAAAGGACTCTTGTTCACCAAAGTTGCCCACGTTGTTGTTGCCGATATGTTTTGGCTGGATCTCCCTCCACAGGAGAGCAATAGAATACCACCCTACTTGCTTTATTTCTGTTCCTTTTCCATAAATTAATTGCAAGTAATCCTTGATTACTACAGTTCATTTAGTGACCATTCAAAGTTACAACAGCACTGAAACAGTGACTTATCACTATTTTTCACATTTACGATCATTGCAGCATCCCCATGGTCATGTGATCAAATTTCAGCCACTTGGCAACTGACTCAATATTTATGACAGTTGCAGTTTCCTGTGGGCATGTAATCTCCTTTTGCAACCTTCTGAAAAGCAAAGTCAGTGGGAAAGTTAGATTCCCTTAACAACCATGTTACTGACTTAACATCTGCAGTGATTCACTTAACAACTGTGAGAAGAAAACTTGTAAAATGGGGTAAAACTCACTTAGCAACAGACATTTTGGCTCAAATTTGGTCATAAGTTGAGGACCACTTGTATTGTGTTCTTAATGCAGAATGCAGCCTTGCTTATTCACAATCTTCACAATCTGGTGTAGGGTTTCCTGCATGGGCAGTGGGTTCGACTAGAAGACCTCCAAGGTCCCTTCCGACTCTGTGATTCTATTCTATTCTATTCTATTCTATTCTATTCTATTCTATTCTATTCTATTCTATTCTATTCTATTCTATTCAAATCTCACCTGGAGAGTTCTTTCTAATGTGCATCAGGGTATACTGCCTTTAGCAGCTTAGGATGAATTCTACCTTAAGAAAAAAGAATTTGGTGCACATATCCCTAACTTTCTCCATGTATACTCATCCTCCAGGAGCTATGTTGGTCCTCGGTTCTTTTCCAGACATAATTCAGAGTGCTGGTTATTCATTTTATGCTCGTATGTGACTCAGAGCCAGGAAACCCATGTCCTACAGAATTGCCTGTCAAGGGTGAGCAGGGAGCCTGCAAGGTGAAAGCCCTGTCTCTGCTTGAGGAACATCATACACGGGCCTTAGTGGTGCTCATGGGTGGGATCCTACCGGTTTAACAACCGGTTCGCTGCGCGCATGTGCATAATTTGCAGAAAATTGAACTGAGAGCAAGGAAAACAGCTGAGAAACGGCAATTCACTCTGCCGCCCCGATCAGCTGGGTTTCGGAAACAGAAATATAAGTAAGTATAGCACAGGGACGGGTGGGCCCACTTGAAAGAAAGAGAGAAGTGGTTCACTCATGGCTGAAAGTCAGAGCTAACAGTTCGCTCGAACCGGTCTGAACCGGTAGAATCCCACCACTGGTGGTGCCCCCAACTTCCATAAGGGTCAATGTCTCCTGCAAGGCTGTGAAGCTGACCTTGTTTCACATAGTTTCTAGCTTAGTAAATCAAGGAAAAGATGGTATAGGGTTTCCTGCCTGGGCAGGGGGTTGGACTAGAAGGCCTCCAAGGTCCCTTCCAACTCTGATGTTATGTTATGTTATGTTATGTAGCCATGTTGCAAAGCCTTCATCAAAGTCACCTGGTTCCCCTTGGTAAAATGTTAAAATAGGGGCTAGAATGGTAAAACTACTAGAAGCACTCACAATTGGCTGCATGAGCGCTCATTAATCGCTTCACTTCAGTTTGCAAGGAAGTATCAAGTGAAATTCACTGGGCCCTGTGCTGTTCAATATGTTGGTCAATGTCATGGAGGAGAGATATAAGGGGAGACTTATCAAGTCTGCAGATAATACAAAGCAGGGGAGGGGGGGAGAAGAAATGCAAAATATTTTAGATAGACTTCAGCTGTGAACTAAAATGATTAGAATTTAATGGGGAGAAATGGATATAATAAAAGACATAAGTATTGGAGGGGGAGGCCTTGGCTTCATAGAATTCTAGAATATATAAATTGGAAGGGACCTTCTAGATCAGGGGTGTTAAACTCACAGCGCCCTGGCATCCCGAGACATATCACAACTTTTTTCCTCTTCCTCTGAAGAGGAAAACCGGGGGTGGGTATGACCAGCGTGTGCCACATCCGGCCTGCGGGCTGCACGTTTGACACCCCTGTTCTAGGTCATCTAGTCTAACGAGTACAATACAGGATTCAGTTTAATCATCCTAGGTAAATAACCAAGCAGCCTGTTTGAAAACCTCCAGCAAAGAGGAATTTTCCACTGTTCTAGGCAGACTCTTTTACCGCTTAACAACTTCTGGTTAGAACAAGAATTTAAGACCACTAGAAAAAAAAGGTACATAGGACCTTAAAAAAAATCAACTAGCAGCAACCCTACCGGTATCTGGGAATCTACATGAAAATTAAACATGAGCCAGCAATGTGATTCAGCAATTTCTATCAGCAAAAGGCAATTTCTGTCTTGGGCTTTAGTAACAAGATCACAGAGTTCAGGTCACAGGAAATAAATGTTAAAATCTACTCTGCTCTTGTCAGATTCCGCTTGGCACAATTCTGGGCACCAAAGTTCAAAAGACAAGGTGGAGCAAGTTCAGAAGAGAGAAAAGAGATGACCGAGATTATCTTTAAGGTCCCTTCTAATTTTATGATCTACATCAAATAAATAAAACAGGCATTGTTGAATGCATCCTCTGTGTCATATGTTACAAATAATTTACAAATTCAATGGTGGTTTTTTTTGCCATACTTTGTAATATGCTATACCACAGTGTAGTGATTAAATTACTGGACTAAAATATAATAAGGAAACAGCTTCATGTCCACATTTGCAATGAAAACCCACTGAGTGAACTTGGGCCAGTCAGTCTCTCTCATTAAGCCCAACTTATGTCTATGGAGATTCTCAGTCATCCAGGTCAGAGCTAAAGAAGCTTCTTGGATGAGGAACAAAATGTCTTCAAAGAAAAACCAGAAAGTCCAGTTCCCTCTTGAAAAAGCACCTTTGGGAAGCCCAACTTAGCTTTCAGGGAAAAAACTGGAGAAAGGAAAGCTCCTTCTGTAAGTCCAGAAAACGTATGAATGGACTTTAAAGAGCAGTGCACTGAATTAAAACAATCGTAACCATTTCAATACTGATTTTGATCCCATCTTCAACTGCATCTCTAGAAATCTGGTATTAAAGGCACCTAATTTGGTTGTCCCAAAGGTGCTTTTTCAAAAAATAACTTGACATTGTTTTTCCTTGAAGACATTCACTTCTGATCCAAGAGGCTTCTTCAGTTCTGAACTGAAGAAGAAGGGATGAGAAGCAAAATGTCTTCAAGAAAAACAATGTCCAGTTGTTTTTTGAAAAAGCACCTTTGGGACACTATACTGTAGCTTTTCCCAGATTAACCTTAATGCATCACTTATTCATTATAAGAGCGTTAACAATGTGGATTTACAGTACTAGCCCAAAAATGAAATAATTATTTTGATTGATGTGTGTTTGATTCAGACATCTCATGTTGGCTTAAGTATAGTTTGTTGAATAAACTATAAACAGCTAAGTTCACACAATATGCTAGAATCCAAACAATTATGTGGAAATAAACATCTCTAATGTGCATAGCCTAAGCACTATTTTTTTTTCTCCTTGAGCTGCCACAGTGCCAACTACTGTTCTATGGCTGAACTTTGTCCATTATCAAATATGGGCATAATCAACTCTCATTTAGATATTTAATTATTAGCTCTGACAGAGGCAGAATTTATAGAACACACCTAACGTAAACCCAATATACACACATCCGTTCTATTTGTTTTGGCATTTAGTACTTTATTGACATGCTAACTGAGATCCATAAATATTTATGAGTTATTGGCATCTGTTTTAGAGGATTGATACTGCTAAAAATCCATCTTCCCCCAGACTTTGAACCTATGCTACATGAATTCATAAATTGCATTTTTGATCATGTTAAAACAGAAAAATATAGAAAACTGAAGGCAGAAAAAGCCCCAATGGTCCATCAAATCTGCCCCTTGAGTTTTTGTTCTGCTTTATGTTTAATCAATTAATTGTTATTTATTTTTATTTTAAAATTTATTATTTTTTATTTTATTTTACTCATTTATTAAAAAAAAATAGTTAGATGATAGACTAGTATCCCAAGCATATTTAAACTTAGTTACTGACCCACTACCTGCGCTGGAAGTTGGTTTCAAGTTTCCACTGTTCTTTTTGTGAAGCAATACCGTTACTACGTTATTAGCAGAGAGTTACTTTTATCTCTCTTCAAGGCGCCTAGTATAAAAAAGATTACACATTATATTCCTTTCCTGATAAAAATCTATGCTACTAAATTTCCTTGCACTGCCACATAAATAAAGTCTCAGGTAACTTATATTCAACCAGTTTTAGATCACAATCAAGATAAGGAATGAGAGACTAAAGCAATTTCTTCCTCATCTCAGCTTTCTCTAAATTTAATGCTGTTAATTGGTTACTGACCACAGTCAGTTATTTATTCAGGCAAATTAGTTCAGCCTAACGTTTTCTAAAGGTAAGACAGGTGTTGATTTCATATAGTATGTTTCAAAGGAAACTCATTTCCTAGGACTCTTGAGATTTCAGTTTTATTGCACAAATTTGATCTTCTTCAACTAAGCTTTCTTCCCTAAGAAATTGTGTATCATAATGTGGCTGTCTCATATTGTGTTAAGCCTAAACCGAGGGGGGAGGGGTGAAATTCAGCAGGTTCTGACAGGTTCTGGGGCCAGTAGTGGAAATTTTGAGTAGTTCGGAGAACCGGCAAATACCACCTCTGGCTGGCCCCAGAGTGGGGTGGGAATGGAGATTTTGCAATACACTTCCCCTGCCACACCCACCGAGCTACACCCTCAGAACCAGTGGTTTAAAAAATTTGAATTCTACCACTGGGCCTAAACTATAATTTATTTAATAAATCATTGGTAAATAGCAGCTTACTGAGTGACATAAACCCAATCACAAAAATTTGCAAATCAAAACTTTTCCACACCGCTTATTAAAACTTATGAACAAACTATATGCTTTGATAAGGAAGGATAAACATCATATTTATTTTGAAGGAAAGACAGAGTATGAGTTGAGTCGGGCTGATTATTATGGAGCCAATAATAATCCTCCTCATTCCCTTGTCTGAATATCATTATTTGTTTTGCTAATACAAAAATAATGACTTAGAAATCTATAGGGTCATAATACTAGACTGTCTCCTTGGAAGAGGGGAGGGAACACTGCAGGACTGCTCCATGGGGAAGGGTTGGTGTTTGCATCATGGAGACCCAGCCTCCCCTCCTTATTCACTATAAAAATCCATAAGGAAGAAGGTAGGCATAAACATTATCTTTTCCGACTTGCCTAGTTTTTGCTCTCCTTCCTTTCCCACAAAGCCAGAATCAAAGAGTGGGAAGGAAGGACAGGAAGTCAAGGAGCTTTCTAGCTGGAGCACTCGTTCGCTTGTTTTTTCATAGACTCTCTAGTAAGATAACAGAATTGCCTTCTTCCAGTTCCAGTTCCAGAAGAGATAGTCATTCTTTGTTACATCTTTTCTTTCAAACAAGCCTTTCCTCAAAAGCGAAAGCAGAAGTATCATTAAGAACAGTTTCTCAAATATTCGTTATCATTACATTAAGTTCACCTTGTTTGCACATAAGTTTGGGGTGGGGGGAAAGCACGTTTTTATGCTGTTTGACATATGGTTTTTGCTTTTCTCTATCTGCTCTCTGTCTTCTTCTCATTCTTTTTTGCTAGAACACTATTAAGAACTTCAAGGATTTATAGATTTCAGCTTAATTATAGTTTTGCTGATGCTCTGATTTGGCTCACAAGAGATCTTGCACCTGAATAACCTGATACAAACTAGAAGAAAAAGACAGGTTTTTTTCAACAGCTAAGTAAACTACTTAGAGATCAAATGCACCAAAAACATTGAATATCTAGTTTTATGATTTGGCCAAGTGTTGACAGAACTCCTCCCAACCCACAAAACTGTCTTTATTTAAAGGCAACCTTCAACCTGAAATCTGAAGTTTTGACTACCTGGAGCAAATTTGACTCCAAACCACCAAGTCCATGGCATGATTGAATGATGAAAGACATGTAAGAATGTCACCTGGGCATTCTTTTTTCGAAGAACAAAGAAGACCTGAAATGAATCATATTTAAAAGGAGCAGTGTGAATAGAAAAGTCAGTGCAGCACATTGAAAAGTTTGTTATCTGATTTACATTTTACAGATGAAAATAAATTACAAACGTTAGTATACCTGCAAAAATCAAAGTAATTGGTTCAAAATAAAAGAAGCTGATTTAGACCAACTCAGGCTACAGGTCCCTCTAACACAGGGGTGTCAAACTCATCTCATCACGTCATCATCAGGTGACATATCATGACTTTTTTCCCCTTTGCTAAACCGGGGGTGATGATGGCCAGTACGTGATGCATCCGGCCCGCAGCCTGGGAGTTTGACACCCCTGTTCTAACAGGTATTGTCTCCTCCTCATAATTCCCTAGGATCTCTGGCAGAGGTCATTCCGAGCACTAGCTATTAAAAACCTACAACTTTGTTGATCTACAGTATCTAGAATTCTCTCCAATCAGCCATAGAGGCTAGTGCTACTGGGAATTGTGGCCATTTACATGCTGAACTATACAGTATATTCTCTGTCCCTTATGTAAGTCATATGCCCTACAATACAGTCAGGGACCCACCTAATAGTGCATGTGAATCATAAATCTATGATATAGAACTCTAGTTCAAAACAACTTCATAAGGCTGGATAACTAGATTGGGAAATAAAAATTGGAAAGATTGTTTCGCATTAACACACAGCCAAAGGATCTTCTAGAAGTCTTTGGAACTCTCTTTTATATTGTATTCTTTCTTTAGGAAACCCCAAGGCCTACAATTGGCTGGTAATAGTTTTCCCTTCAAGAACGGAATGAAAGAGCATCAAAGCCAAGTAAATTTTCAGACCACCTAGACAGAATGCAGAGAGAGAGAGAGAAAGAGACAGAGGGAGGGAAAGAGAGGGAGAGGGAGGGGAGAGAGAGAGAGAACAGTTCAAATGTTATCCTTTTGTGTCTTTCTAAAGAGATTACCTTTTCATATGATTGTTCTATACTGTTTCTTTCAAGTTATGCTCTGTCAATTACTGAAATATTTTTCAGTGCATATTTTCTACAAATTTTTACATTCTATTTCAGAAATTATTTGGTTAACTTCTTGGGTTTCTTTTCAGGGTTCACACACAGACTTTGATTGCACAATTTCTTTCTTTCCCATCTAATATTCTATACAAGCTTTAGATAAATTTAAAATTTATATTCAGAGCACTTTTAGAGGTATTAAGAATGAAGCTCCCAAAAATCACAGCCAGCATAATTTGGAATTCTGGGATTCCAAGGATATCTGAAGAGCTAAGTTTAAAGACTGGACTGAACTTTCTATCAATTAAATGTATAGATATTGGTAAAGCACAGCATCATTATTATGCATAAGTAATGAGCAGATCTTGACATGGTTGTTCTCTGTGAGAGAGGAAAACTGAGAAACTAAGCTGCCTGACTTTCCATCCCAATTATAATATCCAAAAAGTTTTCACCCATTCAGTAGAATCAATCTAACATTTCTTCCAGTGATGACAAACATTCAATATACAAAGAAATGCCTGAAATATAAGATATTGTTATTAATCAGTCTTTTATTATGTACACAGACCAGAATATATTTATTAAACTATATAATCATACTCACAGTGTCTAGCAACTCAATGAATTTGGAAAAATAATACAACCAGCAGACACGAACCATCTGTAAACAGCAAAAACATTGAGTAAATTCAGTATTGTATGAAAATTCTCCATTTTATTAAGCATGATGAATATATTATACATACAGCTTTAAACTGACAATTGACACATTTGTAGGAAAATTGAAATATCCCTATATGATTATTCCTGAGGTAGAAGTAAGTAGAATCCAGTGAAGCCTCTAAAACAACGGTCTCCAACCTTTCTGGCTAAACAAAAGTCGAATCTTGCTTTATATTAAATTTGAATAGACTTCTAACTAGGTCCTATTTCATGGCCTTTTGTTCGGTTTTACTAACTCAGTCTCTTGGAACATTTTTGGATAAGCAATACAGTAAAAGACCAGAGACAGTCCTAATTTGGATTACAATCAGTGGTGGGTTGCTACCGGTTCACCTCAGATTGGGTGAACCGGTAGCGGCAGTGGCGGAAGGCTCCGCCCACCTGCCCGGACGTCTCTGCGCATGCACAGAAGCATTGCTGAAGTGCACCCACGAGCGAACCAGTAGCAGCCAAAATTGAAACGCACTACTGATTACAATAGTATTGTTACAATACTCACCCTGAGAGCCATAGGTGACCTGGAATAGTCCACTATATCACAGCGAAATGTATAGCCTTTGGCCCAGCCAGACATGAGGAACTAGAAGTAGAAGAAAAGAATTTAATGTAATATTTAGTTTTACAAGTCATTGAATTTCATAAATAATTACAGTAAGAAGGAACCACACCATACACACCACTGATGAATGCTATAAAGGCTCCAAGGAAGTGCTTTTTATTTATAGATTTGCTGAACTTTTTTTTAACTGAATAAACTATAAATGGCTGGCTTCATACAATCCATTAAAGTACAAACAAACCTTATTGTAGTTTAGTGTGACATGTGCACTTAGCCTGAATTGCATGTATAAAAGTAAGCTGATTTTCTTCCAAACAATGCCTTCAAATGTGTTAAATTCTCAAATGGATGAGAAGCAAAATGTCTTCAAGAGAAAACAAAGTCCAGTTGCCTTTTGAAAAAGCAACTTTGGAACTACCAAAGGACATATGTAATTTGAATCAAGGAGAATTTTAAGTTATGTCCCATAATATTTTTTTCTCCAAGGGTTGGCCTAGAATATCAAAGACCCAAGCAATGGGTATTCCAGAGTTTGTATCGTATTATCACTTTAATGTGATCAAGACAGAAATAATTAAATATATGACTGGATTACAATTCTACAAATTGCATTTAATTATATTTTTTATTCAGGTAGAAATTAAATCAAATTTCTTTTTTGTTCCATCCACAGCTTATTTTGGGGGGGAGTAGTCCCTAGCTTGTTATACCCAAAGCTATCTACAACACCCATTATAGGTCTGAGATAGAAGAAAGAGCAGGCAATACTTATTTTATAAGCCCTGATCATATCTCACGGAGGTTATGCATAGCAGTTCACACCATACTGAGAAATTAAAACTTTGATTTCAAAAGTATTTCTGTATACCTAAGTTACATTTCTTTTCACATCACAAAATCATTAATATTTCAGGGGAATCCTTTATACATCTCTATTAGAACAGTAATCTTCTACTTACCTCATATGTCATATAAATCGAAAGAGCCACTATGCCAAAGTTATAAAAAAACATTATTTGCCTCAAATCAAAAGGCTTTCTGTTCTCCATGAACTTTGGTCCTAGATTAGTGACAAAATATATATAAGTTGCAATAATAACTGTTTGTGGGAAAGGTGAAGACATGAGAAGGTAGCCATCAACGCGTGGATCTGGAAAAGAGATATTAAAATGTATTTTAATGTTTGTAGATTTTTGACTTAAATAACAAGCATATTCTTTAACCTAAATGATTGCCTACCTTGAACAGGCTGTTTACCTGTTCAAGAGCACAGTTTTTTTTAATCTTACGCTTCTTGTTTGCTTTATATAAAAGTTTCACGCATACATTACACGGAGAGTTCCAATTTAGCCAAAGCTAAAACCATAGCTGGTAATATTACTAAAACATTTATATGAATGTACAAATTACCTATGTTCATGAGATTTATAACTAGAAGAAACAGTGGTTAAATATTTTTCCTCCCGCATAAATGCATTCTATTAATTTAGCAATATTTGCTACCTCATGTAGACCTTTAAGATCTAGGTAAAAGTTCATCTCTGCCTAATCAAGTTTTCAATACAAAAATTCATAGAGTTCATGATGTTCTTTGAGCTTGAAGGTTTGCTTGCAGATATTTCACAACCCAACTCAATAACATTATCAGCAAATTAAGAGCTCCATAGTTCAACTCTAAGCTACATGTATTCTCTTTTATTGGAAAAACTGATTCACCTATGTTGTCAGTGTATGAGGTGTTCTAGCATGGGTTACCAACGGTTAAAATGCAGATGATTTCACTTCTGTTTAATAGATCTGGGATGATATTCAAATAAAACATGACTTTTATCTCTCGAGTTATCTCATGGCAAATGACAGACCACAAATTTTCATCAGTTGTGAAAAACCTTCTTATAATTTTCTTTGATATAAAAGATGGCCAGAGAAAAAAAAATGAATTTATGAGTAAAAAAGAGCAATACTGGACAGGTTGAAAAAGAGGTCAATGTTTGTCACGGAGGCATGCTGGATGAAAAGGAATATCTCAATGTTTCCCCAGCTGAGTCTCTCCCAATATGTTGGATTTCAAATCCTAGAATTCCTAGCCAATATGGTTTTAATCTATTGAAGATTCAGCTGAAGAACATCAGGCAGATAGAAATGAAATCATGGCAGACATTTATATTTTCAACTTCTCCGTCACAATTGTGGCAACACAATGAAAACCTTGGAATTTTGAATCTTCCCACCATGTTAAATTGCATGTTAGATTGTTTGCTGCCCAAGGTCCATAAAGAAATATTTTAAGAAAATATTAACTTAAACAGACTATGGGATATCAAAGTTGCTACAAATTCGGTATTTTGTTCAAATCCAATACTATTTGTAAACAAAAGGCATTATAAATAAATATTAGGTGGGGGGGAAGGATGACCAGGGCAAGGTCAAGAAAATCCTAATAACAGAAACCATTGGAATTTTAACTAGTTTCACACATCACACGCAATTACTTTATGTCTTAGCCCAACATGTAAATCCAGCCAGTACCAAATAGAGGAAAAATTGTTAAGACAAAAACATCAGAAAAGATGAAGACATTGTAGATAGTATTTAATAATGTCTGGATTTGGATGGTTCTGGAGGTTTTCTCTTTTCTAGTTTTTTTATCCTAAAGCATATTTTCAATAACTTTAGAAATAAATTATTTTTTCATTCTTCCTTCTAATGCTATGATTCTCATCACACTTTAATACCAGCTATATTAAACCTATATGTAATATTTCAGTCTTTCTGAATCCAAATGCCTTTTATCCTATATTCCAAAATCTAAAATCACTACCCCATCCTTCAACTCTCTTTGGCTATTGGCCAAGGTACTCCTCATTCTGAAGCCATCTAATCCTTATTCCACTCATGGCCAGTAGTTTTGAGAAAGCAATTTATCCATCCTAATGGGAATTCAGAAAAAGTTCCCTCATATGTTGCTCCATGTTTTAAATTGCCAAAGACAAAGGCTATACATTTTCTAGTACACAATGCTCCTTCCATAAGCCTATTAGATTAGAACACTTTTCTCTTTGAAGTTTTATCTTTTAAGCCATTGATCAGCAGAAATATTTAGTTCTGCATTGTGACCTGAAGCTATTTCAGAAAAAAAAAATTGCCATATGTTCTCAATATGTAGATTAGCTTCTTTATTTCAGTTCTTTCACAAGGTTTCATAACCAATTAAGGCCACTTGTTATTTTGATCCCTATTTTTCCAAATGCACCAACAATCATCAGTTCAGTGGCTAAAAAGTGATTCATGGAAGAATGTGATAATGCATTAAGTACTAAAACAATAACATTGCATATTTTGTTTATACACACTTTTAAAAATTAAGGCAATCATAAGGAATATGAGAATGCAATCATAATCATTATTTTATTTGCTAAACCATGCTTCCAAAAACAAAACTATTTATATATTTTGTATATAAAAATTCTCTGTTCCACTATGTCATCTTTCTCATTTTCTGAATGAATGTTGGGGTGGGGGAGGCATGAGAGGAAACTTAATAGAAAATGCCAGGGTTAGATTCAGCATCTCGATGTGGTTCCTTAAAGGATACTATTGGTTGCTAGTGAGAAATGAGAAACAAGTCAACACCTTAAGATTGTTGGCCATTAGCTATGTTTACAGTAAACAGGACAAATATTACATTGCCTTATTACTGGGAATAAGAGTGGGAGCTCTAGTGGCACAGATGTTAGAATGCAGAATTGCAGGCTAACTCTGTCCACATCCAGAAGTTCAATCCTGACTGGCTCAAGGTTGACTCAGCCTTCCATCCATCTGAGGTCGGTAAAATGAGGAGCCAGATTGTTGACTCTGTAAACCACCAGAGTGCTGTAAAGCACTATGGGGAGGTATACAAGTCTAAATGCTATCGCTATAACATGCCAGTTAGATCATTTTATCATCCTTAAGTTAATCATTTTTATGTTTTCAGCTTAATGCACTAGCACAACTCTTAACTTATTTTAAAGATATATGATTTCCATCTCCCTCCTCTCAAAAACAATGTTAAAATATATGCTGAAGTAGCATCTTTAAAAAAAATTACACTATATGCAAATAGAATATACTAAGAATGAAATTTGTGAAGAACTAAGTTTAACTATTCTCAGTCCTCATGTTTCCATAAAAATATATTGAACCATTATTTATGCATAACTTGTTATATACTTAAATTATAATGAAATACATTGCACAATTAAGGGAATATTACCAAGAACAGGACATACCAGCAGTTTTAATCCACTCATCATAAATAAGTACAGCCTTTGAAGTCAAATTGTTAAATGCCATTTTCACAGAAGTACGTAGGATTCAGGATTCTTCCTGAAGGCAAATAGGATAGTGTATGTTATGAAATCTGTAAGAAGAAAAAAGGAGTGGTAGTCTTTTCAGAATTTATAAAACCAAGTAGATGATTGTTATGCATTTATAATAATTACTTAATACTGTTTTCTGCTTTAAATAATTCATTCCCCATGTAAGTAAATATATTATGTTCTGTCCTTATGCACCCATATAAGTAATGTAGTCACATTATGTTCTGTTCTTATGCTTTTAGAAACACAACTCTAAGAAACATTTTCTAGAAATAAGCCTTAACTAGTGACCAGAACCAAAATGAAGATCAACTTCATGATTGTAACTAAAGCAAAGAACGATTTGAATATTCAAACAATACTATCAATAGTGCTATTTAGAATTCTACAACTACAATACATTGAAAACCATTTCTATGTTTATCAAACTTGATTTTTCCATTTTTCTCTGCTTAAGTTATAAAGAAATTGGACAACCAGGTTTTGAAAATTTAAATACTGTTTTTCTTATATTTGATTTTTTTACGTTAATACAGTAAAAAAAAATCCATTCTGCTCAGGAATATAACTGTGATTAAAATTGAAAACTCCCGTAGTATGTTTATTTACAGCATGAAATTGATATACCATCTCAATCCTACTTAACTATGCTGATACACTATTAATATAGTATTAATATATATTACAGGACAATAGCAATAATGCAATAATGCATAAAAATGTGACCAAGTTAACACTTGTCATATTTATGTACATTTGCAATCTAGCAAATGCTAAATTGCTATGATAAGGAACAAGAAACTTGCTCCTTTCATTCGTAAACCTTTTGAAATACCATGCTTTATACCTTTACTTAAACTAGCACTATTGGAAACACAATTCTCCAAGAATTAAAGATTTTTCATTATTTGCCAACAAGTCACTCTACTGTCTCAGTCCACATAACTTACTATACAATTCCCATTCAGTGTATATACCTTCCTAGTAAGGCAGTGTATGTGTTTCATGACCACCCCAACGAAGCTATCGAGGTGTTGTCCCGGTGTCTGGAGGCCGTACGGGTCTGGATGGGGAGAAACAGGCTCAAGCTCAATCCCTCCAAGACGGAGTGGCTGTGGATGCCGGCATCCCGGTACAGTCAGCTGCAGCCGCGGCTGACTGTTGGGGGCGAGTCATTGGCCCCAATGGAGAGGGTGCGCAATTTGGGCGTTCTCCTGGATGGACGGCTGTCTTTTGAAGACCATTTGATGGCCGTCTCCGGGAGAGCCTTCCACCAGGTTCGCCTGATTCGCCAGTTGCGCCCCTTTCTAGACCGGGATGCCCTGTGCACGGTCACTCATGCTCTCGTGACATCTCGGCTGGACTACTGCAATGCTCTCTACATGGGGCTCCCCTTGAGGAGCACCCGGAGACTCCAGGTAGTTCAGAATGCAGCTGCGTGGGTGATAGAGGGAGCCCCTCGTGGCTTCCATGTAACACCTCTCCTGCGCAGACTGCACTGGCTGCCTGTGGTTTTCCGGGTGCGCTTCAAGGTTCTGGTAATGATCTTCAAAGCGCTCCATGGCATAGGGCCGGGTTACTTACAGGACCGTCTGCTGCCACCGAATGCCTCCCACCGACCCGTGCGCTCGCACAGGGAGGGACTCCTCAGGGTGCCGTCGGCCAGGCAGTGCCGACTGGCGACACCCAGGGGAAAGGCCTTTTCTGTGGGGGCTCCCACCCTCTGGAACGAGCTTCCCCCAGGACTTCTTCAACTTCCTGACCTTCGGACTTTCCGCCGCGAGCTTAAGACACATCTATTCATTTGCGCAGGACTGGACTAAGGTTTTAAATTTTTAAATGACTAAATTTTAGATTTTGGTTTTAAATTGGGTTTTATTATTTATATGTTTATTTTAAATATTTGGCCTTTATAATAAGTTTTTTAGATGAATGTTTTACTTTGTATATTTATGTGTTTTTACATGGCTGTACACCGCCCTGAGTCCTTAGGGAGATAGGGCAGTATAAAAATACGAATAAATAAATAAATAAATAAATAAATAAATAAATAAATCTCATTCATTGTATATTCTAGTGCAGGGGTCTGCAAACTTGGCTCTTTTAAGACTTGTGGACTTCAGCTCCCAGAGTTCCTCAGCCAGCAAAGAAAAGCTGGCTGAGGAACTCTGGGAGTTGAAGTCCACAAGTCTTAAAAGAGCCAAGTTGCAGACCCCTATTCTAGTGCAATCATTTGGCCTTTCAGTAGTTCACAGTAACAAAAAATGCAGCAATAACATAATGCTCACTAAATAGAATAGAATAGAATAGAATTTTATTGGCCAAGTGTGATTGGACACACAAGGAATTTGTCTTGGTGCATATGCTCTCAGTGTACATAAAAGAAAAGATATGTTCATCAAGGTACGACATTTACAACACAATTGATGGTCAATATATCAATATAAATCATAAGGATTGCCAGCAACAAGTTATAGTCATACAGTCATAAGTGGAAAGAGATTGGTGATGGGAACTATGAAACGATTAATAGTAGTGCAGATTCAGTAAATAGTCTGACAGTGTTGATGGAATTATTTGTTTAGCAGAGTGATGGCCTTCGGGAAAAAACTGTTCTTGTGTCTAGTTGTTCTGGTGTGCAGTGCTCTATAGCGTCATTTTGAGGGTAGGAGTTGAAACAGTTTATGTCCAGGATGCGAGTGATCTGCAAATATTTTCACGGCCCTCTTCTTGATTCGTGCAGTATACAGGTCCTCAATGGAAGGCAGGTTGGTAGCAATTATTTTTTCTGCAGTTCTAATTATCCTCTGAAGTCTGTGTTTTTCTTGTTGGGTTGCAGAACCGAACCAGACAGTTATAGAGGTGCAAATGACAGACTCAATAATTCCTCTGTAGAATTGGATCAGCAGCTCCTTGGGCAGTTTGAGCTTACTGAGTTGGCGCAGAAAGAACATTCTTTGTTGTCCTTTTTTAATGATGTTTTTGATGTTAGCTGTCCATTTGAGATCTTGCGATATGATAGAACCTAGAAATTTGAAGGTTTCTACTGTTGATACTGTGTTGTCAAGTATTGTGAGAGGTGGAAGTATGGAAGGGTTTCTCCTAAAGTCTACCACCATTTCTACGGTTTTGAGTGTGTTCAGTTCCAGATTGTTTTGGTTGCACCACAAGGCTAGTCGTTCGACCTCTCGTCTATATGCGGATTCGTCATTGTCTCGAATGAGACCAATCACTGTTGTGTCATCTGCGAACTTCAGTAGCTTAACAGATGGATCATTGGAGATGCAGTCATTGGTATACAGAGAGAAGAGAAGTGGGGAAAGCACACAGCCTTGGGGGGCCCCTGTGCTAATTGTACAGGTTTTTGATGTGATCTTGCTTAGCTTCACCTGCTGCTTCCTGTTTGTTAGGAAGCTTGTGATCCACTTACAAGTCTGTTCCGGTACCTGTAGCTGGTTTAGCTTAGTTAGAAGAATGTCTGGAATGATGGTATTGAATGCTGAACTAAAGTCTACAAAAAGGACCCTTGCATAGGTCTTTGGAGACTCAAGATGTTGTAGGATGTAGTGCAGAGCCATATTAACAGCATCATCTGTTGATCTATTTGCTCGGTATGCAAATTGCAAGGGGTCTAACAGCGGATCCGTGATGGTTTTCAGGTAGGAAAGCACTAGCCTTTCAAAGGTTTTCATGACTACAGATGTTAGAGCAACTGGTCTGTAGTCATTCAGTTCCTTGATGGTGGGCTTCTTGGCACTGGGATGATGGTAGGCGTTTGAAGCAAGAAGGAACATAACACATCTCTAGTGATTTATTGAAAATATGGGTGAAGATGGGGCCAATTGGTCAGCACAGACTTTTAACCAAGAAGGAGTTATCTTGTCTGGGCCTGGAGCTTTTCCTGGCTTTTGTCTGTGAAATAGGTCCTGCACTTCCTTTTCTGTGATCACTAGGGGTTGTGAACCCAATGAAATGGGGTCAGTTGTAGGAGGCTTGGCTGTTGTTGGTGTGTCTGAGATGGGGGTTGTGGAGATAGGTGGCTGTAGTTTCCTTTCAAACCTGCAGTAAAACTCATTCAGGTCATCTGCCAGTTGTTGATTACCTTCAGCCTGGGAAGGAGGTTTGCCATAGCCGGTGATATTTTTAAGAGTTTTCCACATGTTTGCTGGTTCATTTGCTGAAAACTGATTCTTTAGCTTTTCAGAATAACTTCTTTTGCTGCTCTGATCTCCTTGTTAGTGCATTTCTGGCCTGATTGTACAGCATTTTATCACCTTTTCTGTAGGCTTCCTCTTTGGAATGTCGTAGCTGCTTAAGTTTAGGTGTAAACCAAGGTTTGTTGTTACTGTGTATTCAAGTTCCTTGTAGGTAGACATAGGTCTTCACAGAAGCTGACATATGATGTTACGTATCTGTGAGTTCATCCAGGTCTGCAGAGGTATCTTTAAAAAATATTCCAATCAGTGCAGTCAAAACATGCCTGTAGCTTTAATTTTGATTCCTCCGTCCAGGTCTTCACTGATTTAATTATTGGTTTTGTGGCTTTAAGTCTTTGCCTGTAAGCAGGTACAAGGTGAATCATGCAATGATCAGAGTGTCCTACAGCTGCACGTGGTAAAGACCGATAGGCATCTTTTAGTGTTGTGTAGCAATGGTCTAGAGTATTCTTGCCTCTGGTGGGACAATTGACATGCTGAAAGTATTTTGGTAGCTCTTTCCTTAAGTTTGCCTTGTTTAGATCTCCCAAAACAATGGCCAGTGAATCAGGGTGTTTGGCTTCAGCCTCCATGATTTGGTCAGCTAGAGTTCGTAATGCCTTGTTTACACAGGCTTGTGGTGGGACATAAACAGCAATTAGAAGAAATGAGGAAAATTCACGAGGCGAATAGTAAGGTTTGCAGTTGATAATTAGAGTCTCTAAATTGTTGTAACAGAATTTGTAAATTATATTAAAATTTTGACACCAGTTTCTATTAATATATAGGCATAAGCCTCCTCCTTTCTTTTTACCAGATGTTTCTGGAATCCTGTCTGATCGTTCAATCTGAAATCATCAAATAAATCATCAACGATAATCATCAATAAAGCATCAACGATAAACTAAAATCAGCACTACTGTAACAAATAATTAAAACTCACAACCTAATGGCACATGTGCTCTCCAAAATAGTTGTTTTTCATAATTTACAGAAAACTAAAAAAACAGGGACAAGTCTAATTTCTAGAAAGAAACTTTTCTATAAGAAAGGTACATCTATAACAAGACAATAGTTGCAAACCGCAGCATGTTTTATCACACATAAACTGTGGACTAGCAGCTGTTTCTTCTGGGATACTCAAATTGGAGTCACTGATTCTAACTGAAGAAAATAATCTTGCAGCTACCTCAGTGCTAAACCGTAGTGGGTTGTATAGGTTAAAAGCAGCACTGGAGGCCAATAAGAAGAAGTGTAAGTGTAAAATACGATATTAAAAATTTGACTGTAGTGATAAGGGTCAACCAACACTCTAAGTCTGAAAATTCTGGCTATTATTATAGGGTCTCGCTCAGCGCCACTGGAAACCAGCAATTTAGCGATGCCAACTAAACGTGATGTCCCAACACAATCAAATATCACTAAGTATTTTCCAACCTCCACAAACACCCAGTAATCATATTAACTAGTGTATGCAGCTATAGTCCCCTCATTAGTGATTCTCCCCCAGCTTTGGATTCCCTGTCACATTGTATGCAAGTATGGCTAGCTGGTTCTTATTTTTTTATGTAATAACTCCTATATTCTATTTCCATTCTGCTGCCTTGTTTGTATGCTGCCCAGAGTCAGTCTGGTGTTGGGTGATACCTAAAAGGAATAAATTTCCTCTCTCTAACCCAAGAAATGCTATTCCAGTTCCACTCACACTTGGAGTTATTTTGATGATAGACCTGCCTGAGGTCACCAGATTCCCTTAATGTACTTTCCCTGTCTCCAGGCCTTTAAAATCCAGGCTCCTTGACATGCCACCACCACTGATTCTTTGCTGAGTAGCCTGGTCCAAAATTCAACCTTCATTCTTGTGCACACCAGTCATTTTCAAATCATCAGTAATTTTCCACAAACCTCTACTGTCTCTGTATGCCCAGGAATACATACAAATCAGGTTTCTGCTCTCTAACTCCTTGATCCAAGTGAAGTTAATGCCGTTTGCAAAGTGTCCAAATCAACACCAACACTCACCACTTTATTGTGTGGGTCATCAAGGCAAGCCCTCCAAAGATCTCATCTTCAATGGGACATTCTTCTTCAACCTTAAATAAGGTGTTGGGACAACAGTGATGGACCAAATCTTGCATGAGAGTCTTTCAAAAGCATTGGCCACACTCTACTGATCATCATCTAGACCTGTTCCAGTCCGGCTTCCGGTCCGGGTATAGCATGGAGACAGCTTTTGTCACATTGGTGGATGACCTCTGGAGGGCCAGGGATAGGGGTTGTTCCTCTGCCCTGGTCCTGTTAGATCTCTCATCGGCTTTCGATACCATCGACCATGGTATCCTGCTGCACCGGTTGGGGAGTTTGGGAGTGGGAGGCACCATTTACCGGTGGTTCTCCTCCTATCTCTCCGACCGGTCGCAGACAGTGTTGACAGGAGGGCAGAGATCGACCGTGAGGCGCCTTACTTGTGGGGTGCCTCAGGGGTCGATTCTCTCACCTCTCCTGTTCAACATCTATATGAAGCCGTTGTGCGAGGTCATCAGTGGCTTCGGGGTGAGTTATCAGCTGTACGCTGATGACACTCAGCTGTACTTTTCCACCCCGGGCCACCCCAACGAAGCTGTCGAAGTGTTGTCCCGTTGCCTGGAGGCCGTACGGGTCTGGATGGGGAGAAACAGACTCAGACTCAATCCATCCAAGACGGAGTGACTGTGGATGCCGGCACCCCGGTACAGTCAGCTGACTGTTGGGGGCAAGTCACTGGCCCCAACAGAGAGGGTACGCAACTTGGGCGTTCTCCTGGATGGACGGCTGTCGTTTGAAGACCACCTGGCGGCCGTCTCCAGGAGAGCCTTTTACCAGGTTCGCCTGGTTCGCCAGTTGCGCCCCTTTCTTGACCGGGATGCCTTATGCACAGTCACTCATGCTCTCGTCACTTCTCGTCTGGATTATTGCAATGCTCTCTACATGGGGCTACCCCTGAAGTGCACTCGGAGACTCCAGTTAGTCCAGAATGCAGCTGCGCGGGTGATTGAGGGAGCTTCATGTTGCTCCCGGGTAACACCACTCCTGCACAGTCTGCACTGGCTACCTGTGGTCTTTCGGGTGCGCTTCAAGGTTCTGGTTACCACCTTTAAAGCGCTCCATGGCTTAGGGCCCGGGTACTTACGGGACCGCCTGCTGTTACCTTATGCCTCCCACCGACCCGTACGCTCTCACAGAGAGGGTCTTCTCAGGGTGCCGTCCGCCAAGCAATGTTGGCTGGCGGCCCCCAGGGGAAGGGCCTTCTCTGTTGGAGCACCTACCCTCTGGAACGAACTTCTCCCCGGTTTGCGCCAACTACCTGACCTTCGGACCTTTCGCCGTGAATTGAAAACTTATTTGTTTATCCAAGCGGCACTGGCTTGATTTTTAAATTTTTAAATTTTCAAATTTTGAATTTTTAATAATTTTATATGGGGTATTTTAGTTTGGGTCAATTTGACGGTTTTAATTTGGCCATTATTGAATATGTATTTTAACTGATATTTTAATTTTGTATATTTAATTGTTTTAATCCTGGCTGTACACCGCCCTGAGTCCTTCAGGAGAAGGGCGGTATAAAAATTTAAATAATAAATAAATAAATAAATAAATAAATAAATAAATAAATAAATAAATAAATATCATCACCTCAAGACACTTAACTGTCAGAGCCCCTCCAGCTGAACACCTGTGTCCAGACAACTTTAATATTTAACATCTTATATTTAGCATATACTGTAATGTACTTATGCACTTATGCCAGACAGATATCAGATTAATATAAACATAGTGGAAATCTTTATTGCCATGAATTGTGACCAATCCTAGCTTCTCCTAGAAGATTTCTCTACTACTCATTGATAAATAAGAATTTAAAGCTAATAGTACTCTCTGGGAGCCTATTTAATGTAATGGCTAAGGCATTAGGCTAGAAACGGGAGAATGTGAGTTCTAGACCTGGCTTAGATATGAAGCCAGCTGGATGACCTTGGATCATTCTCTTTCTCTCACATCTAGGAATGGCAATTGGCAAATCATGTTTGAGAAATCTTTCTTGAGAAAGAAAATTGCGGGAGTTTGTCCAAGTAGTTGCTAGGAGTTAACACTGACTTGAAAGCACACACACACAAAAACCCCACTCTCTGTACAGATTACTATCATAATAGACTACTACTGTGTACAATAGTGCTCTGTATACAGATAACCACGTAGAGATTACAGTCAAGCAAAATCTTCCCATTTTATTGCTATTTAATCTTATTATCAGTTTATGTAAGAATCATTCTTACCATGTTTAGGCCAATCTTATCATCAATTTACAGAAGCATCCTTACCAAGATGAGGCTAGGGTTCAGACATAAATTCAGGGCAAAATCTTTAGACTGCCTAGTCAACATCTTGATGTTTATCTACTTTACTTTCAGAAAGTATGTTAGTGAGTATATTAGAATCTTAATGAGGGCACATAAGATTGTCTTAATGAGGGCACATAAGATTGTGTTAAACAATCTTTCAAAAATGGGAAGCAAATGATTCTTTACAGAATAGCATTACTTTCTGCAAGCAGTATGCTATTATTAATAGAATAGATACAACACTTCAGAATGCGTAACGTATTTTGTTCAACTCAGAAACTTGTTGTTCAAGCCAGAAGTTTTGCTTTGCTTAAGAATCATGTGGACTTTTAAGAGGAATTAAATAAGCAGTTCTCCTTGTTTAGGTTGCACCATATCCTCAGAGAGTTCAAAGTGTACAGACAGTGGACCAGACCTTAATACCCAAAAACAGCACCGTGATCTTTCAAGGAACAACCATTTACGTAGGTCACAGGTTGGCAACCTTAAACACTCAAAGAGCAATTTGGATCAGTTTCCCACAGAAAACACCAGGAGCCATAAAACCCTTCCCATGCCTGACTATTTCTTGAGCAGCCACAAATCTAGCATATGTAGTTAAATTAAACATTCTGTTTTCTTCTGAAACTTTTCTTTTCTTGGATTTATCCTTGGTTGGCCTACCGGGGATTGAAAAGCTCAATAAATCACGTGTCAGCGGGTGTTGCACATTGGTGGTTGTGACACATATTTTGAGTGATAGGGAACCGCAGCAGAGGGGTGAAAGAGCCACATGTGGCTCCAGAGCCGCAGCTTGCTGACCCCTGACATAGGCAAATGATTATAAACAAGATGCACAGAGATTTGTTTTCAGCTGAATGGGTCTTCTATTGGGATTCTTACTAGAAACGTATTTTCATAAGCTGTAATACTCTGCTTGAGTTTTTAAACAGTTATGGCAGGGGTGTCAAACTCAAGGCCCAGGGGCCCAATCAGGCTTATAGGGTGCTTAGATCTGGCCCATGGGGCTGCCATGGAAACAACGAAAGATCGGCCTACAGTGCCTTTGCCAGTGAAAATGGGCTCCCGAGCTCCATTTTTGGCTGTGACGGCCTCCTACAACACTCTTCCAATAAAAACAGAGTTCCATTTTCACTGGCAGAGGATTGCAGGAGGCCGTTGCAGCTGAAAATGGAGCTCGGGACCCCATTTTCGCTGGCAGAGCACTCGGGCCACCACAGGCACCCCCGACACGAGTAATGTCGAGCTGGCCACGTCCCCTGGCCATGCACCCCTCAAGGTCAAACACAACCCTAATGTGGCCCTCAATGAAATTGAGTTTGACACCCCTGAGTTATGGGGTTGTTGTTATGGGGTTGTTGCTCCCACATCTCAAACATAAGACTGTATACATAGCTGCAAGGTTGCAATAATGCAGTGTTATGCACACATTAAGGCACAATTTTGGAGTAGCTAAAAAAAAATCATATAATCAGAAGAGGTTTTTTTTCTTTGTTAGAAAAGAATTTTCAAGAAAGTTACAGTAAGGTTTTAACTTCTCCTTACCTGCACTTCCCCAATTTAATTCTCTTAACAATTTGAGATAATTTAGTTGAACAAGGAATAAAAATGGATGTCAACAGGTGCTATGGAACTTTTCATTATGTTGAAATAGAACTAATCCAGGTATTAATATACATTCTGTATTGTCTCCAAATCTCCAAATTATAGGCTTACTTTAAAAATTCCATAGAAATGATGAGATAAGCAGTACAATTTGCTGGTGCTTCCCTTCCTTATCTTTTTCCTAAACAAGTAAAAGCATATATTCCAGTTAAAAGGTACGGTACTTTTTCATAAAGGACACAGAAAATGAAACCCTTTGCAGAAAATATTATACTTTCGTATAATAACGAAAGAGACAAAGAAAGACAAGATATTAATATAGTCTCATGCTCCTTCTATGGAAAACATAAAATAGCTCACAAGATAGGTAACATCTAACACTGCTGTGGAAAAATTCATCTTTTAAATTGTTTCCTATGTTTATTTCTGTCTAACAAAACCCCACTAGCAAGTTCCAGAATGGAACATTCCTTTAAAAAATACTTCAGATGTTTAACACCAAACCCAGGAGAATAAGATTGTAAGATGTGGTGTTTCTCTTTATCCTTGATCATTGTGTAAGCAAATGTAAGAAATTTATTGAGCAATTGCATTCTGAAGTTAAACACCTGAACTGAGTTTATACGGCTGGCTAGGAAGGGATAAAGGTAATACCCAAGTTTCACATTCTTACCTAGACATTTGATTTTTTTTTATAGGATGTGTTGCTACTGATTTGCTAATGATCTTATTGTATAGGTTTCACCTTGCATTTTTGTATTTCCATGCTGAGATGTTTTAAGTTTGAAACATTTGAACTGTTGAACCGTTGTGTTTGAAATTCACAACAGCTATTTCAGTGTTACTGGAAATGTTGTAATCATTCTAGAAGGATTCTTAACTTAAAGCATATCTGGAGTTATTGGAATAGCATTAGCCCATATTCAGTAGAGCTGGAACAACTCCTTATGAAATTAGAACAATTGTTTAAGCTCAAACGATTTCATCCTTTCACGTTAATTTTGTCAGGTGCCTTGTTATGTACACAGACACATGAACACACGAACACACGAAGACCAGGAGTTAACAACAAGAATTCATGTTTTCTATAGAATTATATTTGCTTTTTACAAAGAACAGTACAGGTAGTCCTCCAATTATGACCATAACTGAGCCAAAAATTTCTGTTGCTAAGTGAGACGTTTGTTAAGTGAGTTTTGCCCCATTTTATATCCTTTGTTGTCACATTTATTAGCTAAATTACTGCAGCTGTTAAGTTAGTAACATGGCTGTTAAGTAAATCTGGCTTCCACACTGACCTTGCTTGTCAGAAAGTGACAAAAGGTGATCATATGACCCTGGGACACTACAACTCATAAATATGAGTCAAGTATCAATCATTTGAATTTTGATCATGTGGCCATGAAGATGCTACAATGGTTGCAAGTATGAAAAACGGTCATAAATCACTTTTTTCAGTGCCATTGTAGCTTCGAACTGTTGTGTCTTGTCCGCTCTCACCGCAGCCGGGGTCTGCTTATCTGCTCCCGAACACGGAGGAATGTATGCCTCCCGGGCCCAGCCCTAGCTCCATGCCCAAGCAGGCTGCAGAGGAGGGAGCATCCCCCGGCCCCAGCCCTGGCTCCATGCCCAGGCAAACGGAGCAGCTAGACCCCTCCCCCTCCTCCACAGCATGTGAACCTGAGGAAAGTTCACTTCCAACAACAGCTGATTGGAGTGACCCTCGCATCAGAAGATTGGATAGGCGGAGGCAACAGAAGGAAGGGAGAGGCAGGCCTTAATGAGTGCTGAGTCATGGAGCCACACCCCATGGCCTATATAAAGGATCTGCTTTCTGGCAGTCTCTGAGTCAGGCAAAGTCGAACTTATCTTGCTGAAGTCACTTACTGGTCTCCTGCCTGCTCTGAGGACTTTGCTAGGACTTTGGGCAGAGCTGCAGAGGCAAGCCTGATTCGGATTTCCCTGACCCGGCCATCAGTGGAGGAGTGGGACACGACACGAACAGTCACTAAATGGACTGTTGTAAGTTGTGGACTACCTGTATCTATAGCAAGAATGACTCCACAAATGGGGGTGATATCATTATACGATTCTGTATGTATGTGGGTTCCAATGACTGACCCAAGTACCAAAGTCATAATCTCTTAATACATATTTCATCTCATCTCTGCAGTGTGGATAAAAACAAGAGGGGGGGAGCGAAGGAGGGAGACAGGGAGAGGGAGGGAGGGTGAAAGAGGGGGAGGAAGGGGGAGAGGGAGAGAGATAATTTAGGGACATCCAGGTTGGGGAAAAACTGGATAAAATATAGCGTCCTAATTTCTTAAAAACTCAATTCCCATTTTACAGTTGATTAAATTTGGTAGTAATGTGTGGAGGATGCAGCCTCAAATTCCTTTGAAGGAAGATGTATTTTCTTGGCAGTACAATTCAGTTGAGGACAAGCATAATTAGACAATATAAACATGGCTCGATAAACAAAGTACGAATATCTTACAGGGTGTAAATAATTCTTACTTGAATTATTAGATTTAAGCAGTGGTGGGATTCAACTAATTTAACAACCGGTTCTCTGCCCTATTAATTTCTTCCAACAACCAGTTTGCCAAACTACTCAGAAAATTTACAACCGGTTCTCCTGAAGTGGTGCGAACTGGCTGAATCCCACCACTAGATTTAAGGTATATAGATTTCCATGCATTTTTAAAATATACTTTTTAAATCCAGTGCAGAGGACATGTATGTACTACCAGTGGTGGGTTTCAAATTTTTTTACTACCGGTTCTGTGGGTATGGCTTGGTGGACATGGCATGACTTGGTGGGCGTGGCTTCGTGGGCATGGCATGACTTGGTGGGCGTGGCTTGGTGGGCATGGCTTGGTAGGCATGGCAGGGGAAGGATACTGTAAAATCTCCATTCCCTCCCCAATCCAGGGGAAGGTTACTGCAAAATCCCCATTTCCTCCCGATCAGCTGGGCCTCAAGAGGCAGAGAATAGATGGGGATGGGGCCAGTCAGAATTTTTACTACCGGTTCTCCAAACTACTCAAAATTTCCGCTACCAGTTCTCCAGAACTGGTCAGAACCTGCTGAAACCCATTTCTATGTATTACGGTCATATCTGGAAACATTTCCTAATTTTCTAAGTAAAAATCCCACTCCTTCATCCCAATTCCCAGAAAGCTTCTTTAGTGGTATTCAAAATCTGTCTCCCTACTTGGTTTGAGTCACAGAGCTAATGGTGAAAATAAGTAATGCCATTTTAAAAAATAACAACCCAAATAAAACAGGCAATAACCTAGCAACCTTCAAACGTGGAAGTAATAGACAAGTTTTCAAGGGGAAGGAGCAAGCAAATATTTAAACTGTCAACAAAAGAAATGAAGTCAGCCTGCTATTGTTTTTTTAAACAGGCTCTCTAAAGATTCCTCGTAACTCAGAATCTTGCTGCACACTCTACAGGGAAAGGGCAACAACTGGCAATTTTGTAAAAATAAATAAATACCTTTATATGGACTGAGGTATGACTAGCCAACTTATTTATCATTTGTATCTGAGTTTCATGGTGATACTAGGAACAAGAACTTCTCCATCTCTTAATGGTTGTCTAGATTTTTGCAAAACATGGGTAATATCCCCACAGAACATTGCTGCTATTGATGAAACAACAAGCAGGTAGATTTTAGGCAGGGTCTGAGGGTATTGGAGGAAGCATGTTTTATGTACAGGTAGTCCTCGACTTACGGCCACAATTGATTCCAAAATTTATGTTGCTAAGAGAGACATTTGTTAAGTGAGTTTTGCTCCCATTTTATGACCTTTCTTGCCACAATGGTTAATTGACTCGCTGCAGTTGTTGTTAAGTGAATCTGGATCCCCCATTGACTTTGCTTGTCAGAAAGTCCCAAATGGTGATCACATGACCCCGGGACACTGCAACTGTCATAAATATGAATCAGTTGAGAAGCGTCTGAATTTTGATTGTGTGATCATGGGGATGCTGCAATGATCATAAGTGTGAAAAACTTTTTTCAGTATTGTATAACTTTGAACGATCACCAAACGAACTAGTCAAGGATGGCCTGTACTTGGGTCAACTCTTTAGATTTTTATAAAGTCAGCACTTTAATGGACCCAATAGCTCAGAGTCAGGAAGTTTAAGCATTTTAAGGATCTTATGTAAGTGCCTCTCTGGATCACTGAATGAAAACTATCCTGGCCCCTGGTAGGTCACAATTGGCATCAAACCTGAATATATTCCCAACTTGTCAGTGAAGCCAATTATACTTCAAGAGGGGAAATATTATTCATTTGTTTCTGTGGAATGAGTGGAGAGCGAGAATTCATTGGTTCCTTACCTAGATGTGGGGCTTCAATTCATTGAATCAATTGGGTCTTCCTAACTATCTTTTCCCCTGTCTGTACCGTACATAGATGGTATTCTGAATCATCATAATTTGAATCTTTTTAATACTGATACAGGGAATACTAAGTAAGAATAATCAAATGCTTTCAGAGATCCTTGACTGGAAGACAAGAAGAACAGAGTAGATTAGATCAGCTTCCCCCAACTGAGGATTTAGAGGATTTCAACAAAATGAATTTCCCAGTGTCCTTCAAACTACTTTTTCCAATCAAATAATTTTCATCCAACAACTTTCATTTTCATTCCCAACAAGTTCCTCCCTCCTTTTCATCTTGATCAGAACACTAAACAGAGAGAGTGGAGGAATATGGCTCTCAAGTGAGACCAGAGATTATGTCAAGTACAAGTTCATTCCTTTTTCATCACCAAGCTAAATCAGGACTGATGAGAGATGGCTTGTAATTCAAGTGGTATAGCAGTTTTGCTCATGATAGCAAAATCATGACATCGAAATTCCGTGCTATCACTCTTCATTTCTTGCAAGTACTGCTTCTTTTAGAATGCCCAGTTTAAGAAACAAACCGAAACTAAAAGCATCAAACCAACCATAAAACCAGTAGAATGTTAAATAACATGTTTATTTAAAATGTAATTAAAAATGTTAGTAAACTTAATTAAGACATACTTTATACCAATGAAGAGGCACTACCACCAAATGCCTAATTTCATTAGTAAGTGCACAATCTTCTTGTATATCACTTCAAAAGAAGACTAAACAAACTATGAAGGTGGATTGATATTCTGGTTTGTAAAAGAAGTAACCATCCAGGGTAAAATGTTTAATGAAGTATTTAGTGTTTCTATTTAATAGGAGTTGTCCATGGGGTCGCGATGGGTCGGACACAACTTCGCAACTAACAACAACAACAACAACAACAAATTTAATAGGAAGGAATAAAGCAAGTATGTATAAGTTATATGCATCAAATAGAAGTTAACAGAAGTTAAGCTAATTTGTAATAACCCTGGATTTTTAGTTTACTCTTCAGTGCAAATTCAAGTGTCCACGACTTCAAGTATGACATTCATTGCACAGGATATGTGTTTGGGAATACCTAACTAACTAGATACTACACTACTGCATCCAAATGAAATAGCTTCCAAACACCTGTATACACATACATCTAAGGAAATACAGCAGTACCAAATGCAAATCCCAAATAATTAATAAACTAGCAAAATTGATCAAGATTAAGCTATCAGAACGGCTAATATATATATCCTGAAGAATCTGCATATTTTTCAGAACAGTCTGTCCAGAATACAAACCTTGGTTGCAATTTGCTCTTCCTTTGTGCACATGAAATACAGGGAACTGTTTAGGTACTCAAATCAGCATATGCAAAGAGCATATGCAAAGAGACTATTTAAACAGAACTCGTTTTCTTCTACTACCAAGTGGTTGTGCAACATCTTATCTCTTTCTCTGCTTGCTGAAAGGTTCAGTTACTGATAAAGACTAACTCGCCCTACAAAGTATAGTAGAACTTCTAGTTTCTATTTGTCAATCATCAAGCAATAGAATGGGGAATAAGCTATTGTCCCCAAGAATTTGTTTTACCCGTATAAGTAATGCACAGAATAACATTTATAGCAATTTGAGAAACTTGGATTTCTAATCCAGTTTCAAGGTACAACTTTATGAACAGAATATGCAGTTCTATCACTTCTCACATTCAGTTACAATCTTACACTTTTTTAAAAACAGTAAATAGTAAAGTAAGATTGTGTTATATGAGTATAAATCTAGATGCATATTTATATTCTATTTACAATCTTCTGAAACCCAGGTACAAAATTATCAGAAGAGACTTTCAGGATGCTGAGCTTTGGGTCAGTTCAAATAGCTACGAAAAATCAGAAATTAATTTTTAAAAAGGAATCAAAGACACATCATTATTAAAACATGATTATTTGTTAACCTATACTGAACTGATTGGCTAGGTAAATAATACATTTCCTAGAGATCGCCGAGGATTACTTACTTGAAGTTACTATTGATAAAATTTAAACTACTAAGAAATAAATTCCCCAACGTCTGAATTGTGAATTAATTTAAAGATGAAATGGGTATTCTTCCTTATTATAATCAACGGTCTTAATTAACAGAGAGGACTCACTAGAAAAGACCATAGAAAAATTGAAGGCAAAAGGAAAAGGGGACACCAAAGGATGAAATGGTTAGATAGTGTCATGGGTGCAATAAACATGAATTTTGGTAAGTTCTGGGAGTCCATGGAGGACCTGGAGGCTTAGCGTGTTATGGTCCATGTAGTCATGAAGAGTTAAACATGACTTAGCGACTGAACAACAACAAATAATCAAGTATATTGAGCATCATTCCTCTCCCAGCAGGTTCATTTTTAATTTCATAATGAGAAAGTTTCCTTATGTGAATAATTGCTCTGAAAGAAATAGCTAATAATTGGTTTCACATCCAAATTTACTCCAAATTTAATTTGTATAACCTTGTATGATCTAAATCTTACCTATACCTTGGCCTTCTATTGATCAGCTGACCATGAATATTGAAAAGCATAAAAGGTAAAGGTTCCCCTCGCACATACGTGCTAGTCGTTCCCGACTCTAGGGGGTGGTGCTCATCTCCATTTCAAAGCTAAAGAGCCAGCGCTGTCCGAAGACGTCTCCGTGGTCATGTGGCCGGCATGACTAAATGCCAAAGGCACATGGAACGCTGTTACCTTCCCACCAGAGGTGGTCCCTATTTTTCTACTTGCATTTTTTTACATGCTTTCGAACTGCTAGGTTGGCAGAAGGTTGGACAAGTAGCTCACCTCATTATGCGGCACTAGGGATTCAAACCGCTGAACTGCTGATCTTTCGATCAACAAGCTCAGCATCTTAGCCACTGAGCCACCGCATCCCTACTGAAAAGCATAAAATGACATAAAGTAAAAATAAATTGAATGGAAGTCATAGATGGTTTAGGAATAGGCTGCTACTATTTTGTGAAGTTTTACATTATAAGATAAGAGAAATATTTAAACTTATATGTGTACATTTTTATTTAATAAAGTTTAATGTATTAATATGTATTCATAAGGTTAATCAAAGGAACAGAGGATGGCCTACACTTCAAAGGGACAGGCACATTTTTAAAAAATAAAAATAAAACTAGAACACTCAAATCCTTCAAATCCCCAAAACGGAAGTAAAATAAAAATTACACAAGGCATCAAGAGAGACATTTGAGTCATTCAGTCTAGGGATTTTAAACTATTTGTTCATTTGTTTATTTATTTATGGTTTATTCACCCTCATAGAAGGACTCTTGGCAGTCTTTTCTTAAGCATTTTATCTGGGAGAAGAAAATTACTGTTTTAAATTTAGAGACACAGCCCTGCTAAGATATATGCCCCACTTTCTTTTTCTCTTCTCAGATTTAACATTACTGGACCTTGCTAACATTATTGTGAAACGAGACATAAGTATTGCACTATATATGTAGGTGTTGGATTAACACTGTAATTTATTTACAAAAGTTGTAATCTGCCATAGGCAAGTCACATAAGTCTTGGTATTTTTAATCCCTTATTCTCAACATGAATAAAATGATTCTGCATGGTTTGCACATTGTTTAAAACAGGGGTGTCAAACTCATGGCATCATGTTGTCGTCATGTGACGTATCATAACTTTTTGCCACTTTGCAAAACCGGGGGTGGGTATGGCCAGCACATGACGCATTTGGCCCATGGACCGCGAGATTGACATCCCTGGTTTAAAAAAATTAACAAGAAGAAAAACAGCAAGAGGCCAAAAAAGGGGTAAAGATGGCAGAATTGTCAGAGTTTGTTGCAGCACACACAATCAGACAATTCAGCAGGATTCAAAACTTCTTTATATATATATATAATAACACATAAGGCAAATATACAATACCCATGCTGGTTTTTCAAGAGAGAAGAGATTGTAAGTAGGTACAAACACAGGCCGGGGACAGCAGAGACAAGACTTCTCCTATATATAGAACAGTTGAGGTAAGCCACGCCCAGGCTCCAAACTGTTACAGTCACCAAACAGCCCTCATTGGCTGCCCTGTTGCTATACCTATTCCAGTTCATGAATATATCTACACTGACAAGAATGACAAAACCAGATGGGAATAAAGAAAAACAACCCACATAGTCTAAAAGATGCTTCAATCAAAGGCCTGTGCAAAGATCCATAGACATGACACTCAAGATTGGAACACAGTCCTGGAAGGCCAGAATTTAATAGATTCCAAAATGAGGGGATAGTATTGTACTGTATATTAAGAAAATTACGCCTAGATGCAAATCACACAACTGAGCACAGAAATCCTGTTGATAGTGTTTGAATAAGAATAAAAGGACAGAAAAACAAAAATGTTTTGTTCTGGAAGTTTATTATAAACCACCTAGGCAGACAGAAGTTAGGGATTAAGTCTTTCTATATCAAGTAATGAAGCTTTCAAAGCAATATATATCAATGACAACAGAAAGAGTTTAAGCTGCCCTGACATGTGCTGAAAATCTTGCTATGCAACAAAGGTCCAACAAATTCTTGTCTTCTTTTGCTGACAGTAATCCAGAAATCCTGGGTTTAGAAAATTTAGAACTACGCCGCCTTCGACATGACCTGAGCTTAACTCATAGAATCATCTGTTACAACGTCCTTCCTGTTGAAGACTACTTCAGCTTCAATCACAACAATACACGAGCACACAATAGATTTAAGATTAATGTGAACCGCTCCAATCTTGATTGCAGAAAATATGACTTCAGAAACAGAGTTGTCAATGCCTGGAATGCACTACCAGACTCTGTGGTCTCTTCCCAAAATCCCCAAAGCTTTAACCAAAAACTATCTACTATTGACCTCACCCCATTCCTAAGGGGTCTGTAAGGGGCGTGCATAAGAGCACCAACGTGCCTACCATTCCTGTCCTAATGTTCCCTTTGATTGTATACAATTTCATATAGTTATTACATACTTATGGTTATATATATGCTTATATATCATATAGTTATTTCATGCTTATGCTTATATATAATATTGTGACAAATAAAATAAATAAATAAAAATAAATAAAATAAATATGGAGAACTGCTATTATGGAACTAATTCTCATCAACAGGAAGAAAATGACCAGATTATCTTTATGTTCATGATCTCAAAAAGAAAAAAGAATAGGTGGATATACTGGAGGTAAGAAGATCATATTTTGATAAGCCTACACACAGGCATGATCCAATGGTGACAAATCCTGAAGAAGGAAAAACAAATTGGGGAAGGATGGAAATCTTGCAATCCAAGATATAGATGGCACACCTGCAAGCAATCTGTTCTAGAAGGAAAAAATATCTCCTCTCTTTGAAAGATACACAAAGAGCTTTCTCAAAACACTGGAAAAAAGGAGATGTCTTCTTTCTTCGCACACATATTAAAGCAGGGCGATATAATCAGAAAGGGCTATAAAGTAGTCACCAGGAAATACAGATTGTAACAGAAATCAGAACAAATGCTTTTTGACAAAAATAAAATAAAGAGGTCACAGATGTGAAGAGAAAAGGGTAATTTGGTAATGGTAATGGTGGAAAGGCAGATCATCTTAACTTTTGGAGTTGCTTTATTTTTTAAAAGGATGTGAAACCTTTCCTGGCCATAACTGTGTTATTAATGGAGAAAAAGAGCTGTAGTTCAGAACAGATGAGGAAGAGGGATTAAAAAAAAAAACACTCAACTAATTTTAATGAATTCAGGTTTCTGGGGCCAGATGAATTATATGCTAGGTCAGTGGTTCTCAATCTGTGGTCCATGGACTCCGGGGTGGGAGACAATTTCATTAGAGTGGAGTCCGCAAAGTCTTGAAGAAATGTTAAGATTTATATCTTAAGTCTTGGTGGTCCGTGGCCATGGTGCGTGGCCACAAAACATATTTAAAGAGGTTTGTGGTGATGAAAAGATTGAGAACCACTGTGCTAAGTCCTGAAGAAACTAACGGAGGTGACTGAAGTGCTGCTGACTCTGAGAATTTCTGGAGAAGACTGGAGGAGAGCAAACACTGTTCCTATCTTTAAAGGGGGGAGGGGGGGGAGGAAGCCAACCCATGAAATTACAAGTTGGGCATCTTGGCACCTAAATCTGATTATAAAACTTGGATGGGAATACAACAATTAACAAGAGCCAGCAATTAGCCGGAGCCAAACAAGTCATGCCAGATTAATTTTATCTCAGTTTTCTGACAGAATTACTAGCTTCACAAATTGGGGATATAGTGCAGACATAGTGTACGTTGATCTCAGCATAATTTCTGACGAAGTACTTCATGGTATCTTTATTAAGAAAATAATCTGATATGGGAAAAAGCCAACTTGGTCTTGTGGTTAAAGATTCTAAGCTAGAGCAGGAAAACCCAAGTTCTAATTCTATCATAGGCATGAAAGTCAGCTGGGTGACTTTGGGCCAGCCATGGTCTCTCAATCCTAAAATAGGAAAGTCAGAAGACATCTCAGAGATTTCAATCATCTTTGCAAATATTACCAAGAAAATTGCACTGACCTGCCCATGTTGTCCCTATAACTAACTCCAAGGACCATAAAAACAACATTATTGGGGATAGATGATTATTATTATAGAAATGTGTAACTCTGGGTAAGCCAGAGAGTACTCAGAAGTGGTTTTGCATAAATGGAGGTAGGAGAGTAGTACTGAGTAGATTATCACACAGCTATGGGGTAACCTTATTCACGAAAGGGATGAAGAAATGATTACTCCTTTTGCAAATTACACAAAACTAGGAGGAGTAGCTAGAAGAGGAAAAGAAGACTCAAAAAGTTCTTCTGGCTGAAATATTTAGGCGAAGTAAAGATTTAAAGTGAGTAATATAGAGGTTTTCAGCTGAGAAAAATAAATAATAAAAAAAACGGGATGGGGGGAGATCTGGCTTGGTACTAGTTCCTGTAGAAAGAAAAAGAATCTGGAGTTCTATTATGCCACAAGTTGAATATATGCCAATGATTTGATGCAACTGCTCAAAGGGCAAATGCTATTGTCAAATGTTATCAACAGGAGTAGAGAGTCCAGTTTATAGGAAGAAATTATCTCATTCTGTTTATTAATAGTTTATTAATTATTAATAATGAAATGGTTTGTCCAGTTCTGGGCATAACAATGTAGGATAGTTTTCTTCAAACTGGTTCTACACAACCCTACATTTCCATGAGGACTTGAATGGGTTCTATAAGCCTAAGCGGGGGTGGGAGAGGGGGAAGGGGTCTTCTTTACAAAAGACTAAAGCTCTGTCTCTTTTGGAGACATGTTTTTCCATTAGTACCTTGACACTGAATTGGAATTTTAATCAAGGTTATGATCAAGCTGGTGGATCTTAACTGTAACATGTAGCGCCATCTTATTGTAAAATACCTAATCTAATTGTCTCGCTCATCACATCTAATCCTAAACTTGCAGCTAATCTGGATCGGAATCTAATCTAGAAATTAAGCCTAGAAAATCCAAAGTGCTCAAAGAGAGAATTGTTTTTGTAGCAATATTTTAATTCTATTACCAACGCTGCTAGGTTTTGTTGTTGTTGGCTACTTGTCTCATTTGGAAAAACTTTATTTCAAAATAGTTCTCATATGTTGGGTTCCAGCAGGATTAATTTGAGAGGACAACCTTTGGAATATTCCAGCATTCTATGTCTCTGAATATCATACAATTTTTCAGCATTTCTTTACGATTAAAACCCAACTTCTAACCAATAGAAAAACAGTCCTCAATTGTCATTATTTGGGCCACCAGGGCATTTTAGGGCCTTTTGAAGATTGAACGGGGGCAGTTTGTCGGCTTGTCTGTGACTTAAAGAAGAATAGTCTGAACTTTTTCATCCTTTCTCCTGACACCATGACAGAAAATCTTCTATGGCCTTCCATAAATTCAAGAGGTGAATTTATGCTCCCTAATTAGGAGCATAAATTAATTAATTCCCCTAATTAGGGAATTTGCTCCCTAATTTAAAGCACAGAACCCAGACAGTTTGAGATTACAGGAAAAATAATACAGGAAAAATAATACAGTGGAAAAAAGCTTCACTTGTGGCTGTGCAAGATAAGGCCAAGATTTCAACACTCCCACCCATAAGAATTTCAGCTGAATTTTCTTCTCCCTGGGAAAACAATAAAACAAGATTGTTGATTCTTATTTTTATATTGGTGAAAATCCAAACTAACGACCTTCCTATGTATTCTGGTTATTGTTAGTACTTCCACAAACATATATCATTGTTCCTGGTATATCAGGACGCATTAACATAAGATCAGATCAAATCTTAAGGGTCATTTGGTTGATTCCCAGACTTGATGCAGAAAACCAGAACTAGACCATCTCCAACCATTGGTTTTCCAGTTTCTGTTTGAAAGACATACAGTGAAGGAAAGTATATGCACTAATTCCATTGTAGAATCCCTTTCATAGTTAAGGAACTAGGAACATCAGCCTGACAGCAACAGTCAAAGGGGTAAATCTGACTGATTTTATGAAACTTCAAAAACCTTCCTCCAGATGTCTTATATTTTGCCCAATTTTTCTCTGAGATAAAACTATTGCACTGCGTATAGCCATCTAAAGTTCAAAGACCTGCGAATTCAATTCCCGATAGAAGGGCTTGCCTTGAACCCCACTGAATCTATCTGAATCTATTGAATCTATTGCAATGTCCTTCCTGTAAAATACTACTTCAGCTTCAATCACAATAATACAAGAGCAAACAATAGATTCAAATTTAATGTAAACCGCTCCAATCCTAATTGCAGTAACAGAGTTGTTAATGCTTGGAATACACCTGACTCTGTGGTCTCTTCTCAAAATCCCAAAAACTTCAACCAAAAATAGAATAGAATAGAATTTTATTGGCCAAGTGTGATTGGACACACAAGGAATTTGTCTTGGTGCATATGCTCAGTGTACATAAAAGAAAAGATACGTTCACCAAGGTACAACATTTACAACATAATTGATGGTCAATATATCAATATAAATCATAAGGATTGCCAGCAACAAGTTATAGTCATACAGTCATAAGTGGAAAGAGATTGGTGATGGGAACTATGAGACGATTAATAGTAGTGCAGATTCAGTAAATAGTTTGACAGTGTTGATGGAATTATTTGTTTAGCAGAATGATGGCCTTCGGGGAAAAACTGTTCTTGTGTCTAGTTGTTCTGGTGTGCAGTGCTCTATAGCGTCGTTCTGAGGGTAGGAGTTGAAACAGTTTATGTCCAGGATGCGAGGGATCTGTAAATATTTTCACGGCCCTCTTCTTGATTTGTGCAGTATACAGGTCTTCAATGGAAGGCAGGTTGGTAGCAATTATTTTTTCTGCAGTTCTAATTATCCTCTGAAGTCTGTGTTTTTCTTGTTGGGTTGCAGAACCGAACCAGACAGTTATAGAGGTGCAAATGACAGACTCAATAATTCTTCTGTAGAACTGAATCAGCAGCTCCTTGGGCAGTTTGAGCTTACTGAGTTGGCGCAGAAAGAACATTCTTTGTTGTCCTAAACTGTCTACTATTGACTTCACCCCATTCCTAAGAGGACTATAAGGGGCGTGCATAAGAGCACAAAAGTGCCTACCGTTCCTGTCCTATTGTTCCCTTTCATTATATCAAATTAATATAGTTGTTGCATACTTTTGTTTATATATATATGTTTATATGATGTGTTGTTGTTTTATGTCAATGTTTGTGTATACTGTTGTGACAAAATAAAATAAAATAAAAGAATAACATCTGGCTGCATCTGTCTTTAGATTCCCAATAAGGATGAAGCCAGTAATGTGGTGCCTCCTTGTGGTCACTTAAGTGGGAACACCTCTGGATATATAAAAATAGATAAATCCCCCCCACACCCACCTTCCAAAGGATGATGGCCATGTAAAAATTGTCCATGGGGGCATGACATATTATAACGTCTGTATCATTCTATTTTGAGACTTTAAGAGAAGGTGAACTCTTTATAGTTTATACCAGGGGTCTGCAAATGTGTCTCTTTTAAGTTTGTGGACTTCAACTTCCAGAACTCTGGGAGTTGAAGTCCACAAGTCTTAAAAGAGCCAGGTTTGCAGACCCCTGGTTTATACCATTCTGACAAAACTTGGATTGGGAGGGGGGAAGCTTTGATGGGAAAAATATCAGCCCTTCTTTCCTGACAAAACGATTCATACGGGTCAGACCACTAATTATAAAATGTCAAAAATGGCTTTGACTCAACATTGTAGGCGGAGAACTTCAACAGGAACCTTCACTGCTTTTCTCTTAGAAGACGTGAACAGACTATCTGGATGCTGTACTGAAATCATGTGTCAGAACACCTATCACACAAAATATTTTTAGACCAACTGCAACTATCTAAGTTGCAGCCACTGGGTATCATATATAAATACAATATATGGATCAATACATATAGGTTTGGCTTAGTATCAAGCCAAATAGCACTCGGAGACTTCAGCTAGTCCAGAATGCGGCTGCGCGGGTTATTGAGGGAGCGGTTCGGAGCTCCCACGTAACACCTATCCTGCGCAGACTGCACTGGCTACCTGTTGTTTTCCGGGTGCGCTTCAAAGTATTGGTTACCACCTTTAAAGCGCTCCATGGCTTAGGACCGGGCTACTTACGGGACCGTCTACAGCCGGCTTCTATCTCCTAGCGTCCGGTGCGTTCCCACAGAGGGGGACTCCTCAGGGTGCCATCAGCCAAACAGTGTCAACTGGCGGCCCCCAGGGGGAGGGCCTTCTCTGTGGGGGCTCCTACCCTGTGGAACGAGCTTCCCCTTGGGCTTTGACAACTACCTGACCTTAGGACCTTTCGCCGCGAACTTAAAACCTATTTATTTTGTATGGCTGGACTGGCCTGATTTTTAAATTTTAAATTTTAATTGAATTTTGATGGGTTTTAAATTTCTGTAATTTTATGGGGTGTAATGTTATTTTAAATTTCCTGGCTAATTGAATAAGTTTCTTAAGGGTTGTTTTAATATTGTGTATGTTTCTGTTTGTATTTTACTTGCCTGTTCACTGCCCTGAGTCCTTCAGGAGAAGGGCGGTATACAAATTAAAATATTATTATTATTATTAAACCTAAGCCATATTGCTTTGCTCACACCACGTGGCAAAGATTATTATCAAGGCAATGAAAGTACAGGTTATCCTCAACTAATAACCAGTCATTTAATGACCATTAGACGTTATGATGGCCTCAGAAAATGTGAATTATAGCCTGTAAAGCACTTCCAGCAGTGTAAAGTGTAACCCCCACCCACGTGATCATAATCTGGGTGCTCAGCAAACTGTGCTCACAAGCAGCTGACAAGTGCTTCTCAATCCTGTGAACGCCATTGTACAATCTTCTCTGTCGGCTGACCCACTAAGTCAATGGAGAAGCCAGTACGGCAGATTTGGAGCTGCTTGCCCAGAGGACAGCCTCTCGTCTCTGGACACAGAGCTTAAATCTTCAGGATTTTAATTGCATTCCTGCTACCCAACAAAGGATTTCTCCCTAGAGCAAGGGTCTCCAACCTTGGCAACTTTAAGCCTGGTGGACTTCAACTCCCAGAATTCCCCAGCCAGCAAAGCTTTGCTTTGCTGGCTGGGGAATTCTGGGAGTTGAAGTCCACCAGGCTTGAAGTTGCCAAGGTTGAAGACCCCTGCCCTAGAGGACAGGGATTTTAGCTCTGTTCTTACAGGCCAATGAAAGATTCCCACCCCTCCTGCCACCATGGACCTCCCCAGGGCCTCCCCCTCCAAGCACCCCACATTCTTACCTGGAACTCCTATCTGTTTAACAGCCAGGAGATCATTTAACAACCATAACTCAGAGATTCTGGTCCTAATTGTGGCTGTAAATTGAGGGCTACCCGTAACCATGGAACGTTATTAAAATATGTGTTACTTTGGCCTTTTTATGTATGACTTCCAGCCTTGTAGCAATAATCCAGAGGTTGTGTCACTCAATTTACTTCCTCATTCCCTCAATTATGAATTAGATGTAATTAGTAACAAGGAAAACAATGCATCTACTTTGCCTTACTTGCCTCCCAAAGGAGAATTCATCACCCTTTGGTGACATACACTGAAGGCATCGGGTCATTTTTTTTGCTCTAATTATAAATTGCACATAATGAATCTATCTTTAAAAACATGTGCATTTTACTCAAAGAACAAATGAAAATGTTCATTATCCTTTAACTAAAGAATTACACTACATGACCAAATCATATCTTCTATTATACACCACCGTGAGAAGGAATCACAGGACTTGCCTAACATAAGTTCAAGCTAACTTAGTTAATTAAAACCAAGTATTACAAAACTACAGACCATACTAGTTTTTTGTTGATAATAAGAAAAACAGGTGCAAAGATTAGATTAGAAACAATTTGGAGGAAAAAAATGGGAAACCTGATGTTTTGGGATTGCGACTCCCAGCATTAACAGCCATAATAATTCTGAGTGTTTATCTGAATATCTGGAGATTGCCTTACTGTGCCTTCAGCACTGTTAGGCATTTTATTCAATGAAATATTATTACTGAAGGAGACAAAGAGCAGCAGCTGAAAAACTAGATTTGTTAGTCCATTTTATTAGTCTTTTAATTAAGTAATTTGATTTTACATTTAGACTTTCAGCTACCGGCAGGTGCAGAATTTTTCAAACAGTCCATTAGCATGACAAATCCTAGGGGAATTTTTCAAACCTTTTTCATTAAAGAGTTTTTCCTCTCTCAACTAATTCAACTAGTCAGGCCAGAGTTTTCACCCCTCCCCATACAGTACACGCTTTCACTTACAATGGCTGGAATCTCAAAAAAGGCACAAAAGGCTGGAAGGCACACAAAAAATTAACCCTTAGTAGTTTTCTGAGCAAATCTTAGAACTAACAGAAGGGCTGAACTTGAGTTGAGAACTTGAGATCAAGTTAGTTTCCTGAAAGTTGTGTTAGTCTGCAGCAATAAAAAATAAGTGTAACACATTACCCTTTTAATATTCCAGATGATTCCATTATTTTTAATTAAAGTTCACCCTTAGTGTGACATCTGGCTCCTATCTGATTGGCTAAGTACACACACACAAATCCCAAATGACATGCTTCATAGATATGGCATGAACCGAGCCACCCAATTCTCACCAGATAACATCACATGCATTGAAATCTTTGTGCAATGCAGAAAATGATACCCCATTACCGGTTCGTCCTCCACGAGAGAGAGAAAAAAGAGGAAACTGCTTTTGACTGAATCATACCTTTGATTCATCCCAAAACAGCACTTACTACGCAACCCTTCAGAAAGATGTTTTTTCCACCCTATCGGGAGATGGCAAAACCTAAAACCGGGAGAAGTCGGTACGGAAAATGTGCAACCGACAGCGACTTCAACCGGCAATCGGTCACGGAAGTCTAGGATAGCAAGAGGCGTGTCTTTAAAATCATCTTTCACACGGCGCACGGGGTTCACGCAAAACCAACCCAGGTAGCTCACGGACCCAGAAGAAGAAACAATGCTGGAAGGAACTGTCGGAGGGAAGGACGCCGTCCGGGCCGTTCCACTAAAGCAAGAAAATTCTGCCCGTTTCTCGCGTCGCCTTTCCCGGACAGCCTTGAACAACGCCGGTAGAGGAACTAGCGGCGTCCCTTCCCCGGGAGTGCAGCCGCCACGTTCTTAATCCGGTCAGGGCAAGTCGCGTATGAATAGCTGGTCCCAGGCAACGGTCACAACTATGTAAAGCAGAGGTCTTCAAACTTGGCAGCTTTAAGACTTATGGACTTCAACTCCCAGAATTCTCCAGCCAGCTATGATGACTGGAGAATTCTGGGACTTGAAGTCCACAAGTCTTAAAGCTGCCAATTTTGAAGACCTCTGATGTAAAGCATGGGTCTCCAACCTTGGCAACTTTAAGCCTGGGGGACTTCAACTCCCCGAATTCCCCAGTCAGCCTGCTTGCTGGCTGGGGAATTCTGGGAGTTGAAATCCACCAGGCTTAAAGCTGCCAAGGTCGGAGACCCCTGATTTAAAGCACCTAGGTCAGGGGACTCCAACCTTGGTCCCTTTAAGACTTGTGAACTTCAACTCCCAGATTCCTCAGTCAGAAAATCTGGCTGAGGGACTCTGGGAGTTGAAGTCCACAAGTCTTAAAGGGAACAAGGTTGGAGACCCCTGACCTAGGGCAAGAGCGATTTCACAAGCCAGGAGGAGGGAAAAATCTTTTGCCTGCAAAGGAATCGCTTTGTGATTTTAATGCCCAGCGCCAGGAAGCCTTTGGGCAACGAAATTCCTTTCCCAACAGTTCACACGACCTACTAAATACGGAATTAACAAACATTGGTGCGCACAATGCAGATCACCAATGTCTGCACAACTAAACCACGTTTTAAAAAAAAAAACTTGACTGAGAGGCCCGGTTGCCACAAACACGTTTAAACACAAACTATCCATTTGTAGCCCAGTCTAGCGTGCTGCGCAGATCCAGGCAAAATGCCAATCTCCTGTTAAGAAGAACGAGCGCTCAGACCGGGCCAATCGGACTCCCAATATTTACATGTCCACAGTAACAAGGTGGCCAGACCAATACTCAATTTCAAATCGTTATTTTCAGTGCACAACATATGTACAATGAGATTGGCTGAGCTCCCTCAGTGCAACCCTCCTCCAAATACAATACAACTCATAGTGAGGACAGAAAATCCCTTAACCCAATAAATCATACTAACAAAACACCCAGTCCTATTGCACCAACCTGAACATGTTAGGCAGGCCCTGCAAGTCCATCCAACTATATAGTTATGATGTTATTTCGCATTCAGGAGTCTGACAGCCCACTCGAACCTAAGTTTCCCAAAAGGTCTTTTCCCACCTGCTAAATTACTCCTTAGGGCCAATCTTTCTACTTAGCATCCTCCAGTTTTAACAGCAGCCTGGAACCCGAAGCACACCTGGAGACACCAGCGCCAGGAAAGCTTTGCTAAGGGTACCGCCAAAGCGATCCTGGGACCGGACAGCGCGCACATCCCCCATCTCTTGACGTCCCTCAACCCAGCATCTCCCACCCAGGTCACGGATGTACCGCACACACCAGGTTAAGCTACTATAACCTTTGTTGGAGAGTGGATTGTTGACTTAAGGCTTTGCCTATATATATAGCTGACGGGAATCCAGTTAGTCGGGCTTGATTAAACAAAACCTAATTGAACGGTGCTCTCGTTTTTCCCAGGATTTGGCCAAAGCCTGCTCCATAAATCCAGCATCCTACTCGCTGCCTGGGCCACCGGGAGATGGAGCTTACCGATGGTCCGACCTACCGATGCGATCCCCTATGCTGAAAATCGCTGGGAAGTCAGAAAAGAAGCGCCTGAAACTCGCCGCTTTTAACAGCCTGCCTCGCCCTAAGTAAAAAGAGAGAACTCCTCTGACTCTAGAAAAGTACTTGAAAAGGACGCCTCCCACCAAGTTCCGCGGAGCTTACGCTGAGTCCGAAACGAGAAGCGCTGCACTCACTTAGCCGCCCTGGGGGAGACGGACGCCTCCTTCCCGCGCCCGGCGCACCAGAAGGCAACCAGCAACTGCGCTAGAGAGAATAAAAGCGGCCGTGGTACTCCCCGCTCTGGCGCAGCCCAGCCCCGCGCTGTCTTGCAGAATCCGCCCATTGGGATTGGCCGAAGTGAGTTGTGACTCATTTTTCTCTCTCTCTCTGCTTACCTTCCCCTTCCTCAGTCGCCCCCGCACGTGTTTCTTGGACGCCAAGCAACCAGCAGCCTCTGCTCAGGCTTCTTGGGCAGGTGGCAGAAGGGGGAGCTTTGGGCGCCGAAGTTTTTGAAATGACTGACTATTTATTATTATTATTATTATTATTATTATTATTATTATTATTATTATTATTATTATTATTATTATTATTATTATTATTATTATTATTATTATTATTATTATTCTGTATTTTTCTCCCTCCGCTGCTCACGGGGCTGTCAAATAAAACGAGGTCTCTCTACTCCAAGCGATCCTGTAGCACATACATGGTAGTAAATAAAGGCTAATCTTGCTTATGGAGATTCTCAGCTATCCAGGTCATTGGTTGTCCCAAAGGAGTTTTTTCAAGAGGAAACTGGACTTTCTTGTTTTTCTTTGAAGAGGCTTCTCGGCTCTCAAGAAGCTTCTTGGATGAGGAGGGAAACGTCTTCAAAGAAAAAAAAATAAGAAAGTCTGGTTGCCTCCTGAAAAAGCTCCTTTGGGACGAATGCTAATCTCGTGAAACTATCAATAATACACAATCAAAATGCAGCATAAAGGCAAAAACAAAAACAGTAACTCGTGGCAGGTTAAACAGAAGCACTGCCACAATGGTGAAATGACTATAAGGCAGGTTTTAAAATTATTTAAAATATTTAAAAACCAACCAATCAACAAGTTAATGGAATAGAAGGTGGGAGAAAATCCCATAATAGTGATGCTGCTGCTGAAAAGTCCCAGGCTCTAGAAAATTCAGATCAAACCTCAGGGTGGCTCACACAGGTCTTTGTGCAATGTCCATTTCCAAAGCTACTATAAATGGACAAAGCCGTCCCCCATACACAAGCCACTTAGGGTATTCTTATGTTATTCAGGCACTTCGAATTTAACTCAAATCTGTTGGAAATCTAAAAGCTAGAATAGATGTGATATATTTCCGGCATGATATGGGTAACTTCCAAATCTAAAAGCTTCCAAATCTAAAAGCCTATGACTATCATTAAATGTTGTATCATTAAGTGTTAAATTTGTACCCTATGGCTATCATTAAGTGTTGTAAGTATTGTATCTTGATGAAGGCATCTTTTCTTTTATGTACACTGAAAGCATATGCACCAAGACAAATTAGTTGTGTGTCCAATCACACTTGGCCAATACAAAAAATTCTAATTCATGGTCATTCCCAAACAGAGCATATAGCAAGGATTTTATTGTACAGCCCCCCATCCCCCTCTGAAGGAGATGGGCAGTTCAAATATGTGAAAATAAATAAAAAAAATAAATAAATAATGATAAATAAATAAAGTCAAAATAGCAATAGCACATAGGCTTATATGCTGCTTTACAGTCCTTTGCAGCACTCTCTAAGTGGTTTACAGAGTCAGCATATTGCCCTCAACAATCTGGGTCCTCATTTACCCACCTCGGAAGGATAGAAGGCTGAGTCAACCTTGAGCTGGTGAACTTTGAACTGCCAAATTGTAAGCAGCTGGCAGTCAGCAGAAGTAGCCTGCAGGACTGCACTCTAACCACTGCAGGCTCATTGGTGTGGCTCATTTCAAGGAAATAAAATCAAACCAGAAATAACTAACACATGGATTAACTGGTCTAAAAAACAAAACCACCATATCACCTTCTGGAGCAGGGCCAGTCACTTTAGCTGAATGAATGAGAGATCTCCCGATGCCTGGACTCAGTTTTGATTTCTCGTACAATCTGCAGCCTGGCCTAGGGAGGATGTCCAGTATATCTGATGCAGTTGGAGAGAAGTTCTCTAGAATGTCTTCTGTCAGCTTTGGAAGCCATATTAGGCCGGAAGCTTCCGTGCTGCCATTTTCTCATGTGTGGGAAAGTAGGAGGGGGGGGATTTAGCAGAGGGGTTGTCTTTAGACATAATAGCATTCTTCCTGTCGGTCAAGGTCAGCCAATCCTGCATCTGGAGAAGGAGTGGTTGGAGTGCTGTCTCAAGATGAGACGGATGGTGGCTGGCCCATGTGATCGACTGAGGAGTGAGGGGATGGTTTTGGGGATTTTGATTTACTGAGGGAAAACCCAGACATCTCAGATTCGGGTTTTCCCAGATGTACCAGATGTGCCAGATAGCCAGTTTACCTATCCTAGTAAATAGAACTTTGAAAGATGCTTGATTCAGAGTTTTTACTAAAAGTTTTTTTTCTCTGGAATGCTGAATAATAGCACTCACTCCCACCGGCCCTGACAATCATTCCCAGTTGCTTCACTTGGCAATACCTCCCTTATTACTTCATGTAGCAATATCTCCCTTAGCCAAATGAGAGTTGATTCTAAAACACATGTAATAGATCAAATAAAACTTGTCTGAAGACTTGTTTTGGTTGACATAAGATTCACTTGAAGTATTGCTGAGGGAAGAATACAGGTAGTCCTCGATTTATGACTGATAGCTTAGCAACCATTCACAATTGCAACCATTCAAAATTACAACCAACTGCCCCGGAGGTACTTACAACTCATTTCTGATTGCTACCCCTCCCCCAGGCGCATGACTGCATTTCAGGTGCTCAGCAACCAGATGTTTACATTTACAGCTGTATGCAGTATCCCACAGTCACATCACTGCGTTTTACAACATTTTTGCATAAAACTGACATTTGAATTAATGATCGTGTCATTCACTTAATGACCACTGCAAAAAAAAGTTCATAAAATTGAGCGGGTCAGATGGGTGATCTGCTTTATGACTGTGATGGTTGGCGCCATTACAGTCATAAATTGAGAACTACCTGTACAGCCCAGCAGAGTTAACACCTTTTAACCTTTTGCCTGGATTTGAGTGATTCCAACTGTATAGTCTAGTCCAAAAAAAAATCAGTATTGGAATTGAACTTTATTTCTGTAACTTTTGTCTTCTAGTTATGGAGTATTACCATTTCCTTTAATCTGGTGCTTTCCAGGTATGAGTACTTATATATAAACCCAAGGTAGGGTTAAAAAGTAGCAGGGAGGAAGAGACTATGGCAATGATTCAGGATGTTAAAAAATCTTAGGAATTTTAATCATTCTATTAATTGACCTCAAGGGTCATATCCGTTAACAAAATCAGTTTTGAAGAACTGTTTCCTTTTGTTGTTTCACAGCATAAATATTCTATACTGACTGGATTTTTAACTTGCTTGTGCAGTTTAGATATTCAGTGAATCCAGCTGTCATCTGTTAATGGTGATATGATGTCATTGATAGTGTAATTAATAACCTGTAAACCCATTACTCAATAAACCATGATTGTAAATGATAGCTTCCTATGTGTGGATGAGTGCTGTCCTATATTTAGAATTGTTTTCTGCCCATGTCAAGCTTTGTGGAGTTGCCTTGTTTGGAGCTCCTTCATAAAGTAATGTGCCTTCTGACTTCTAAAGGCAAAGCATCCACCATGCTTGGTTTGATCTTATTTCTGAACCTTTTCCATTAGATGTGTTGGTTGAAGTGGCAAGACAACTTTAAGGGAAGTGGCATATATCCAGACTTCCATGATTCAATCTGACTCAGATTATCAAGAAAAATGATGACTGCCTCAAGCAACCAAATAGCTATTTAGTCCTACGCTATATGATACTTCCTGTTTGCTTACTAAATCTGCAGTACTATTAATTTTCTCATAGTTCCCATCACCAATCTCTTTCCACTTATGACTGTATGACTGTAACTTTGTTGCTGGCAATCCTTATGATTTATATTGATATATTGACCATCAATTGTGTTGTAAATGTTGTACCTTGATGAACGTATCTTTTCTTTTATGTACACTGAGAGCATATGCACCAAGACAAATTCCTTGTGTGTCCAATCACACTTGGCCAATAAAAATTCTATTCTATTCTATTCTATTCTATTCTATTCTATTCTATTCTATTCTATTCTATTCTATTCTATTCTATTCTATTCTAATTCTTATTTGGTATTTAAATTCATTTAAAATAGTAATTGCTTCCCAAGTATGTGCCAATACACTCCTCATAGATGGGTTGCATACTGCAATACGTTGGTTCGCAAGGCAGTTTGAAGGTTTACTTGTTGCTGCAAGAGTAAACCTCCAGCACCAAGCATCTGAATCCCTGCCTGGTAAATATGATGGGTGACTTGGCAAAGGAATTGCCTTCTTTTCTTACTGTGTTAAAGTATACATCTCCCTAAAAAGGAAGTGGAGACTGCTGCTGGATTTTTGGATTGGGACAAGTATAGCACTGCCTCAGTGGTGAAATCCGAACCGGTTTGCTACCAGTTCACTGGCCGCGCATGCGCACTGCGTGCCAAATGTGCGCTGTGTGCGCAAGCGCTGTGTGCGCCAAAAGGAAGCTTGGGATGGTAAGTAGAACAGTGAGGGGGAGGATCAGCTGTAACGCGCAATTTAGCTTTGCTCAATTTGCGAAAGGATTTCCAGCTTTCTAGCAAAGCTAAACCCCGCTGTACAGCTGATTGTTGGAAATACCAGTTTGGAGGATCCGTAGCTTTTTTTAACTACGACTTCACCCGAACCAGTAGCTAACTACCAGTTCACCTGAACTGGTAGCTTTTTAAACTGCCGGTTCAACCAAACCGGTAGCTTTTTTTTTACTACCAGTTTGCCCGAATCAATAGTTTTTATACTACCAGTTCCATCGAAACGGAGTGAACCGGTAACATTTCATCCCTGCACTGCCTGTTATGGTAGATTTTACCCCTTTTGCTGGGTTTATTATTTCATAACCTGAATTGGTGTAATTTTCTAGATAGCAATTTGATTCTCTGCTGGAGCCAGACATTGGTGATCTGCAATCAGTGGGGTTAGTAGAAGACCCACGGCTACTGCTTAATCTCAAAATTAGAGATTAAATGTTAAATCAAAATGGATAGGTTGTCCTCCCACGGAGTTGGCAGAAGAAGTAGACGAATCCTGCTCTTCAGGACTCACAAAGTTAAAGGATCAATTGTTACCTGTTTTTCTTTCTGTATGTATGTCATAACCACCTATCCCCAACAGTTTATCAGTTCACTCTCTATAGCTCTACTAAAGTTCACATGTCTTGCTGAGCTAAAATGTGCCTTGCAAATCATGATTTGAAGCGTTTTATATGAATCCAGCCAACTGTGATTTATTAAACTTGGTTAATATATTGCATAAATTATGGCTTGTTTTACCATAAATTATTGATTAAAATAAAGCATACTAAAGCATAAACCTATACTTTATGCTTTACCTTATATATACCTATACCTTATGTTAAGGTTCACATAATATGCTAAATCAGAACAGAAAGTATTATGGTTTAGCACAATATGAACTCCTGCCATTATATATTTACACATAATATGACACAGTAAAGCCTGAAAAAAATTATCTTAATTTCTGATTTGTACAAGATTTACACTATTGTTCAAACCTGAAAAAATAGTCAGTTATTATTTTAATGCTCACAATCATCAAAAGTATATTGGGACCCTAAATGGAAAATGAAATGCAAAATGTGTTAAGCTGGTTTCAGAAAAAGAGAATAAATAAGAAATGTTATTGCTGATTCATGGCAAAGAAAATGACAAAGAATGCCAAAATTAAGCTCAATTTGGCTTCAGTGACAAATATTTTTTCTAGATTCAGTCATGTTAAGCTTGGAATGTCCTTAGGAAAATGAAAACCCTATAGCCTTGATGGCAAACCTATGGAACGCGTACCACAGGTGGCATGCAGGGCCCTCTCTGTGGGCATGTGAGCCATCGCCCCAGTTCAGCTCTGCCACACATGCGTGCATACCTCCAGTCGTCCAACTGGTCGTCAGGTCTCTGCCGCACATGCGGGGGGGTTGGGGCGTGTGCAGGGGCCGTGTATATGGAGAGGGATGCATGTGCATACATGAGTGCGTGTGGGGGGCACACACACATTGCATTTTGGGGGTTCGGCCGTGCATGCACTTTGGCCACTCAGTCCTTCAAGTTCCAGTCCCCAACACCTATATACCAGGGGTGGGGTCTAAATTTTTTTACTACCGGTTCTGTGGGCATGGCTTATTTTGTGGGTGTGACTTGATGGTCATGTGACAGTGGGTGTGGCTTGGTGGTCCTGTGACTGGGTGGGCGTGGCTTGGTTTTCGGCCGCTGCTGGAAAGCCGCCTTCTCTGCAGGCTGCCAAAAAGTGCCAGCAGAAAAAGCTGCTGCTGTCGCTGCCATGTTCTTTGCGCATGTGCATCCCATTGGACTTGCAAGGCAATGGGATGCGCGTGCATGAAGAACATGGTGGCGACGAACATGGCGACCAGGGCGAGCGACCGGCGACTGAGCGTGGGGGCGTGGCCAGCCAGCTATTACTACCGGTTCTGCGAGCACTACATTTTTTACTACTGGTTCTCCCTAACCAGTGCAAACCGGTAGCAACCCACCACTGCTATATACCAGCCTGGACCAATAGGAATATTATCTCTAAATCTAACAACCAGGTCAGATCATCAGCCGTCGTGATAGCACAGCTACTCCTCAAGGCCACAGCTGAGATGTTTCCCTCTTTTGCTCATATGCTGACCCCTGCGGACAGAACTGCAATCAGGCCAAGCCACTAATCATCATATGCCACAAGGCTCAGAATGTACCAAGGAAAGCTAGTTTGGAAGATGAACATCGATTTAAAACTGGAGGAAGGAAGATCAATTACCAGACTGTTGCTGATAACACTATCTAACTGTGCTGTAAATGACCACCTTTGCCAAGGATGTAGTGTTGTATCAGCAAATGATTTGCAAACTTTAGTAGTATAATTCATGGAATAGAATTGAAAACTGATATCATTATTAAATGTAAAGAAGATTAAGCTAATTGCAGTATATATAACAATCAGCCTCAGAAGTAATAATTAGCTACCAGTAGCTAACAATAAAGCATCCAGTAGTCAAGAAATATCCTATAGACTAGCACTTAGTAGGGTGGGAATTATAGTTTTATGATTGTAGACTTCAACTCCCAGAATTCTGAGAGTTGAAGTCCATGTCATAAAAGGGTCATAGTTCCCACCTCTGATTAAGGCTACAATAAAGGCGTTGGAAAAGATATTCAGATACCATTATGTGTCTACATCTACAAAATTAGAAGTATCCAGAGAATGGCTTTTCTTCTGATACTTGATGGATATAAAAAACGGTCTCTGAAGAAGCAAATTCAAAAGAATATTTTATATTACATTGAATGTATTGAAATTATAGTGTAAAATACAAACAAAAGTAAAACTAAGAAGGAAATGGGAGAGGATAAGAAAGCAGGAGAAGTACAGGTAGTCCTCAACTTACAACAGTTCATTTAGTGACCATTCGAAGTTAACAACGGCATTGAAAAAAGTGACTTAAGACTGTTTTTCACTCTTAGACAACTGCAGTATCCCCAAGGTCACGTGATCAAAATTCAGCCGCTTGGCAACTGATTCATATTTATGACGGTTGCAGTGTTCTGGTCTCAGGCGATCACCTCTTGTGACCTTCTGACAAGCAAAGTCAATGGGGAAGCCAGATTCAGTTAACAACCTTGTCACTAACTGAACAATTGCAGTGATTCACTTAACAACTGTGGCAAAAAAAAGTGATAAAATGGGGGGGAAACCAAAACACTTAACAACCAAAATGTTGGGCTCAATTGTGGTCACAAATCAAAAACTACCTTTATAGAATAAGGACAGAAAGAAAAAAAAGCATTGACTTCCAATGTTTTTCAGTGCAATAAAGTTCAAATAAAATTACAGCCTCAACTTTTCCCTTCTTTTTCCCTGTTACAAAACAATGTATTGTGAAAATTGTCGAAGATATATATAGGTCTTTCAAAGGTACTGTATGTTGGAAATGTAATTCTAAAGAAGGTACTTTTTATCTTTTTTATTGTAATAAAGCAAAGAAATAGTGGGCTCAGATTCATGTCATAATGCAGACAATTTTCATAGCTAATATAAAATTGAAACCTGAAGTTTTTTCTTTTAAAGTTTGTAGATAAGGAGTTGGAAAAATGGTTTGGAATTTTGTTATTGTATATATTAACTGCAGCAAGAATTCTATATGCATAGAAATGAAAAGGTATATCAATCCCCACAACAGAAGATTTGATGGAAAAGGTGATGGAGTTAGTAGAAATAGCAAAAATGACTGCTTCAATTAGAGAAAAGAACGTGTCCAGCTTTATTTCTACTTGGAAACTGGTCTGGACTTTGTGCTCAAGACAGAAAGTAAAAATTTGCAGCAAATTCAAAAGAACATTGATACTTTAGAACTTTGATGCTGGACTCTTTGAGTATATCATTGTACAGTCAGGAAAATACACAAATGTATCAAAGAACAAATAGATTCAGAATTTTCACTTGAGGTAAAACTGAAAATTCAAACTAGCATATTTTGCACAAATGATGCAAAAATCTACCTCCTTTGATAAGTCCCTTACAACTGAAAGACTAAAAACTCAAGATGAAGAAAATCAATTTTTATGGTCAATAAGAGTCAACAGAGTTGATGGCACTTATTAAAGCAAATAATAATTTATTATTTGCACAATGTATGAACTTCTACCATTGTATATTTAAACATAACATGGCATGCAAAGGCTGACCTATTTAAACTTATGTTGCCTTTTAATCAACATATTCATAAGATTTACACTGTTGCTCACACCTGAAATATTTGCCATTTCTGATTTGCATAAATCTAAATTTAAAGCGAGTTACCAGACTTGCAAGGAGTTAAAGGATTCCATTTCAGATGCTTGCTGTCGTGGTGAAATTCAAATGTTTTTACTACAGGTTCTGTGGGTGTGGCTTGGTGGGTGTCACGGGGAAGGATACTGCAAAATCTCCATTCCCACCCTACTCCTGGGGTAAGGATATTTCAAAATCCCCATTCCCTTCCCACTCCTGGGGGAAGGATATTGCAAAAACCCCATTCCCTCTCCACTTCTGGGGGGAAAATATTGCAATATCTCCATTCCCATACCACTCCTGGGGGAAGGATACTGCAAAATCCCCATTCCTTCCCCACTCCTGGGGGAAGGATACTGCAAAATCTCCATTCCCACCCTACTCCTGGGGTAAGGATATTGCAAAATCCCCATTCCCTCCTCACTCCTGGGGGAAGGATATTGCAAAATCCCCATTCCCTCCCCACTCCTGGGGGAAGGATATTGAAAAATCTCCATTCTCACCCCACTCTGGGGCCAGCCAGAGGTGGTATTTGCCGGTTCGCTGAACTATTTAAAATTTCCGCTACTAGTTCTCCAGAACCTGTCAGAACCTGCTGGATTTCACCCCTGCTTTTCGTGCTATTTTACTGTAAGGCTTGTTATTGAACTTGTTATATTTTTCATCTTTACATTCTTTTTTTTTCTTTTTCATTTTTTTAATTAAAAGTGAATTGACAGTAACTATCTTATTCTCATTGATGGTTTGCAAATAACTCTAGAACCATTTAAAAAATGATACGAAGTGTGTGAGTGTACAGTTGGTTGCAGAACTTTGATCAGAGTATATGTTTAAATTCCTAAGTGAACAAAAGTTGACACAACCTCTGTATGACATCTTTCTGCATACATTTGAATATATGCTTACTATTTACTTGCAGTTATTTACAGACTTAAAATAAGAAATCATGAACATAACCCTGAAAACAAGAGCTGGAAGTTATAGGTAAAGTTTTAGTCTAGTTATTATGTCAACGCTTAACTTGCATATTAGATGATAACATTTTTCTAGTTTTTACAATCAATTGTTCTTTTTTGTGTATGTAATTATCCTTTTTATTAAACAGTCATCCCATTTTATTATACTTCCTTACTCCAAAATGGTTTGGCTTTTGCCACGAGATATTTTTAAATTTATATTGGGTGAAACTTTTGAAGAACAGAACAGGATAATCCTGAATGTGAATAGCAATGCATTTAAAAATTCATGTGAGAGTGTCACTATCTACTAGAAGAGTGCTTGATTTTACATCATTCAAACTTCTTATTCAAAGAGTAGGAGAGAAGGTTAGATAGGAAGGAAGTAGGATGGAGGGGGAGAAAGGAAGGGGAAGTAGAGAAGGAGTAGGAGAGGAGAGAAGAAAAGAGGTAGGAAGAAAGGAGGGAGGGAAATGAGTGAGAGGAGAAGAAAGGATTACTGTGAAAAGCAAAAGATGAAATGGAAGAAAGGCAATCCCGAATATATTTGAATATATTAGGATAAAAATTGAAATAGTTAAAAAAAAGAATGAAAGAGAATGAACACGAATAAAAATGGAGAAATTAGAACTTGAGGGCGAAAAAAGATGTGACTTAATAACATGGGCAAGGAAATATTAGGAAATGAATAAAAACTATGAAAAAAGAACATTTTGGCAAAAACTGTAATTAAGTAAAATATATTTAAACATATTGAATTGTATAAGATATGATATTGCCAATACTCTGTTCATAAATCATGTATGTGTGTAGGGGGGAGAAACTAAAAAATCAATAAAAACTTGTTAAAAAAAATCAAACTTCTTATTCAGAGCTCTTTTAAAAATAGATGTGTTCAGGAGATAGTAAAATATAGCCAAATCTGACTGACCTTAAAAAAAGCTATGTAGGGTCAGCCTTGCTTAGTACTAGGATTATAAATGATCAGAGTAGTAGGCTGTAGCTGTAAACTGGGAAATAAAGATACACTGGAAGAAGACAGTGTCAAACTACCTTTAAACTATTGCAAATAAACCAGCTTAGTTCAAGGAAAGTTTGTATCATAATCATATCACACAAAAAATTAAAAAACATGTTTGGGTGGCAGAAAATTCAACAAATGCAATTTGCATTAAAAATCTGGTGGCTGCTAGGTATCACTAAGCTAATGTACTTGTGCACATAAACTAAATAACATTTTAATAATAAATAGATGGAATCAAAATGAAGAATGTTGAATAGTACAAGGAACCAAAGGCATGATTGGAATTATCTCATTACTGTTTTGAATGGAAAGTATTGCTGAAATAATTGTAGGCTTAGAAAGAATCGCCTACTAAGAAGTGATGTAAACTATAATCTGGATCTAAATGTTTACTCAGATTTACACTATGTTCACATAATATACTAAACCCAAATCAACCCAAACCGCCTTGTGTTGTGTCCACCCTGCAATTATGGTTTGTAAATGATCAGGTCAAAAAGTTTATTACAAATGATCAACAAAACAACAAAGGCAAGCAAACAAATATAAAAAAGACACATAAGTAAGAAAAATAGGAGAAATGTAGCCTTTAGGGAAGATAATCTGTTAGGTTTTTTTTGAAGCTAGGTAACAGAACGTTGTAACTTTGTAAGTAATCTGAAAGTTCTTGCTGGCCAATAGAAAAGCTACATGACTATCATGTGATCATGTATTATTGGTAAAAAAGGAGAAAATAATTGTTGGCATAAGGCAAAATATGCAGTTAAAAACACACATGGAATTGTTTAGATTTCCTCCATAATATAAAGGTGTAACCACAAGATACCTACCCTGTAGCAGTACAAAGGGAAGAATGTTATAATGACACCAATCAATATTTGGTACAGATCAATGTATAAGATGCCTGACTGGAAGTCAAATAAACTTTGACTTTATTTGAAATAACTTTATTTATTTATTTATTTATCTGAATTTATTTATTTGAGAGATTGCATTCATACTACCCTATACAACGCTGTTACAAACCTTGGTCTAGAACAACTAGTAACTAACAATACAAGACTCAACAAGTGCCTTGACCTCATCTTCTGCAACAACACAAACTCAATTTATGGACTACATATAAAAGAACCCTTTTCCAACAGTGACCACAGCATGATAGACTTTTGTCTCAATATACGCCCTTACATAAATCATCATCATAATGGTAATGCAAACTACAATTTCAAAAAAGCCAACTATGACCTTATAAACTATGACTTCTCATTTCTTGACTGGCAAAATTTGTTCTCAACCTGCATCACTACAGAAGACCACTATAAAGTTTTCCTACTTGAAGTCAATAGAGTCATTAATCTTTACATACCACAAATCACCACCAAAACCAGAAAAAACAAACTACCCATATCAATAAAAAAGCTTCAATCCAAAAAAAAAAATCCCTCTGGAGAAGAAACAAAAAGGGCTATGTAGCAAATTTCAAAATTTGAACGAACATGGCGACCAGGGCGAGCGACCGGCGACTGAGCGTGGGGGCGTGGCCAGCCAGCTATTACTACCGGTTCTGCGAGCAACTACATTTTTTACTACTGGTTCTCCCTAACCAGTGCAAACCGGTAGCAACCCACCACTGCTATATACCAGCCTGGACCAATAGGAATATTATCTCTAAATCTAACAACCAGGTCAGATCATCAGCCGTCGTGATAGCACAGCTACTCCTCAAGGCCACAGCTGAGATGTTTCCCTCTTTTGCTCATATGCTGACCCCTGCGGACAGAACTGCAATCAGGCCAAGCCACTAATCATCATATGCCACAAGGCTCAGAATGTACCAAGGAAAGCTAGTTTGGAAGATGAACATCGATTTAAAACTGGAGGAAGGAAGATCAATTACCAGACTGTTGCTGATAACACTATCTAACTGTGCTGTAAATGACCACCTTTGCCAAGGATGTAGTGTTGTATCAGCAAATGATTTGCAAACTTTAGTAGTATAATTCATGGAATAGAATTGAAAACTGATATCATTATTAAATGTAAAGAAGATTAAGCTAATTGCAGTATATATAACAATCAGCCTCAGAAGTAATAATTAGCTACCAGTAGCTAACAATAAAGCATCCAGTAGTCAAGAAATATCCTATAGACTAGCACTTAAGGCAGGGGTGGGGAACTATAGCCCTTTTATGACTTGTAGACTTCAACTCCCAGAATTCTGAGAGTTGAAGTCCACAAGTCATAAAAGGGTCATAGTTCCCCACCTCTGATTAAGGCTACAATAAAGGCGTTGGAAAAGATATTCAGATACCATTATGTGTCTACATCTACAAAATTAGAAGTATTCAGAGAATGGCTTTTCTTCTGATACTTGATGGATATAAAAAACGGTCTCTGAAGAAGCAAATTCAAAAGAATATTTTATATTACATTGAATGTATTGAAATTATAGTGTAAAATACAAACAAAAGTAAAACTAAGAAGGAAATGGGAGAGGATAAGAAAGCAGGAGAAGTACAGGTAGTTCTCGACTTACCGCAGTTCACTTAGTGACCATTCAAAGTTACAACGGCCTTGAAAAAAAGTGACTTAAGACTTTTTCAGACTTAAGACCATTGCAGCATCCCCATGGTCATGTGATCAAAATTCAGATACTTGGCAACTGGCTCATATTTATGATAGTTGCAGTGTCCCGAGGTCATGTGACTCCCTTTTGTGACCTTCTGACAAGCAAAGTCAATGGGGAAGCCAGATTCACTTAACAACCATGTGACTAACTGAACAATTGCAGTGATTCACTTAACAACTGTGGCAAAAAAAAGTGATAAAATGGGGGGAAAACCAAAACACTTAACAACCAAAATGTTGGGCTCAATTGTGGTCACAAATCAAAAGCTACCTTTATAGAATAAGGACAGAAAGAAAAAAAAGCATTGACTTCCAATGTTTTTCAGTGCAATAAAGTTCAAATAAAATTACAGCCTCAACTTTTCCCTTCTTTTTCCCTGTTACAAAACAATGTATTGTGAAAATTGTCGAAGATATATATAGGTCTTTCAAAGGTACTGTATGTTGGAAATGTAATTCTAAAGAAGGTACTTTTTATCTTTTTTATTGTAATAAAGCAAAGAAATAGTGGGCTCAGATTCATGTCATAATGCAGACAATTTTCATAGCTAATATAAAATTGAAACCTGAAGTTTTTTCTTTTAAAGTTTGTAGATAAGGAGTTGGAAAAATGGTTTGGAATTTTGTTATTGTATATATTAACTGCAGCAAGAATTCTATATGCATAGAAATGAAAAGGTATATCAATCCCCACAACAGAAGATTTGATGGAAAAGGTGATGGAGTTAGTAGAAATAGCAAAAATGACTGCTTCAATTAGAGAAAAGAACGTGTCCAGCTTTATTTCTACTTGGAAACTGGTCTGGACTTTGTGCTCAAGACAGAAAGTAAAAATTTGCAGCAAATTCAAAAGAACATTGATACTTTAGAACTTTGATGCTGGACTCTTTGAGCATATCATTGTACAGTCAGGAAAATACACAAATGTATCAAAGAACAAATAGATTCAGAATTTTCACTTGAGGTAAAACTGAAAATTCAAACTAGCATATTTTGCACAAATGATGCAAAAATCTACCTCCTTTGATAAGTCCCTTACAACTGAAAGACTAAAAACTCAAGATGAAGAAAATCAATTTTTATGGTCAATAAGAGTCAACAGAGTTGATGGCTTATTAAAGCAAATAATAATTTATTATTTGCACAATGTATGAACTTCTACCATTGTATATTTAAACATAACATGGCATGCAAAGGCTGACCTATTTAAACTTATGTTGCCTTTTAATCAACATATTCATAAGATTTACACTGTTGCTCACACCTGAAATATTTGCCATTTCTGATTTGCATAAATCTAAATTTAAAGCGAGTTACCAGACTTGCAAGGAGTTAAAGGATTCCATTTCAGATGCTTGCTGTCGTGGTGAAATTCAAATGTTTTTACTACAGGTTCTGTGGGTGTGGCTTGGTGGGTGTCACGGGGAAGGATACTGCAAAATCTCCATTCCCACCCTACTCCTGGGGTAAGGATATTTCAAAATCCCCATTCCCTTCCCACTCCTGGGGGAAGGATATTGCAAAAACCCCATTCCCTCTCCACTTCTGGGGGGAAAATATTGCAATATCTCCATTCCCATACCACTCCTGGGGGAAGGATACTGCAAAATCCCCATTCCTTCCCCACTGCTGGGGGAAGGATACTGCAAAATCTTCATTTCCTCCCCATTCCTGGGGGAAGGATATTGCAAAATCCCCATTCCCTCCTCACTCCTGCGGGAAGGATATTGCAAAATCCCCATTCCCTCCCCACTCCTGGGGGAAGGATATTGAAAAATCTCCATTCCCACCCCACTCTGGGGCCAGCCAGAGGTGGTATTTGCCGTTTCGCTGAACTACTTAAAATTTCCGCTACTAGTTCTCCAGAACCTGTCAGAACCTGCTGGATTTCACCCCTGCTTTTCGTGCTATTTTACTGTAAGGCTTGTTATTGAACTTGTTATATTTTTCATCTTTACATCCTTTTTTTTTCTTTTTCATTTTTTTTAATTATAAGTGAATTGACAGTAACTATCTTATTCTCATTGATGGTTTGCAAATAACTCTAGAACCATTTAAAAAATGATACAAAGTGTGTGAGTGTACAGTTGGTTGCAGAACTTTGATCAGAGTATATGTTTAAATTCCTAAGTGAACAAAAGTTGACACAACCTCTGTATGACATCTTTCTGCATACATTTGAATATATGCTTACTATTTACTTGCAGTTATTTACAGACTTAAAATAAGAAATCATGAACATAACCCTGAAAACAAGAGCTGGAAGTTATAGGTAAAGTTTTAGTCTAGTTATTATGTCAACGCTTAACTTGCACATTAGATGATAACATTTTTCTAGTTTTTACAATCAATTGTTCTTTTTTGTGTATGTAATTATCCTTTTTATTAAACAGTCATCCCATTTTATTATACTTCCTTACTCCAAAATGGTTTGGCTTTTGCCACGAGATATTTTTAAATTTATATTGGGTGAAACTTTTGAAGAACAGAACAGGATAATCCTGAATGTGAATAGCAATGCATTTAAAAATTCATGTGAGAGTGTCACTATCTACCAGAAGAGTGCTTGATTTTACATCATTCAAACTTCTTATTCAAAGAGTAGGAGAGAAGGTTAGATAGGAAGGAAGTAGGATGGAGGGGGAGAAAGGAAGGGGAAGTAGAGAAGGAGTAGGAGAGGAGAGAAGAAAGGAGGTAGGAAGAAAGGAGGGAGGGAAATGAGTGAGAGGAGAAGAAAGGATTACTGTGAAAAGCAAAAGATGAAATGGAAGAAAGGCAACCCCGAATATATTTGAATATATTAGGATAAAAATTGAAATAGTTAAAAAAAAGAATGAAAGAGAATGAACACGAATAAAAATGGAGAAATTAGAACTTGAGGGCAAAAAAAGATGTGACTTAATAACACGGGCAAGGAAATATTAGGAAATGAATAAAAACTATGAAAAAAGAACATTTTGGCAAAAACTGTAATTAAGTAAAATATATTTGAACATATTGAATTGTATAAGATATGATATTGCCAATACTCTGTTCATAAATCATGTATGTGTGTAGGGCGGAGAAACTAAAAAATCAATAAAAACTTGTTAAAAATAACCAAACTTCTTATTCAGAGCTCTTTTAAAAATAAATGTGTTCAGGAGATAGTAAAATATAGCCAAATCTGACTGACCTTAAAAAAAGCTATGTAGGGTCAGCCTTGCTTAGTACTAGGATTATAAATGATCAGAGTAGTAGGCTGTAGCTGTAAACTGGGAAATAAAGATACACTGGAAGAAGACAGTGTCAAACTACCTTTAAACTATTGCAAATAAACCAGCTTAGTTCAAGGAAAGTTTGTATCATAATCATATCACACAAAAAATTAAAAAACATGTTTGGGTGGCAGAAAATTCAACAAATGCAATTTGCATTAAAAATCTGGTGGCTGCTAGGTATCACTAAGCTAATGTACTTGTGCACATAAACTAAATAACATTTTAATAATAAATAGATGGAATCAAAATGAAGAATGTTGAATAGTACAAGGAACCAAAGGTATGATTGGAATTATCTCATTACTGTTTTGAATGGAAAGTATTGCTGAAATAATTGTAGGCTTAGAAAGAATCGCCTACTAAGAAGTGATGTAAACTATAATCTGGATCTAAATGTTTACTCAGATTTACACTATGTTCACATAATATACTAAACCCAAATCAACCCAAACCGCCTTGTGTTGTGTCCACCCTGCAATTATGGTTTGTAAATGATCAGGTCAAAAAGTTTATTACAAATGATCAACAAAACAACAAAGGCAAGCAAACAAATATAAAAAAGACACATAAGTAAGAAAAATAGGAGAAATGTAGCCTTTAGGGAAGATAATCTGTTAGGTTTTTTTTGAAGCTAGGTAACAGAACGTTGTAACTTTGTAAGTAATCTGAAAGTTCTTGCTGGCCAATAGAAAAGCTACATGACTATCATGTGATCATGTATTATTGGTAAAAAAGGAGAAAATAATTGTTGGCATAAGGCAAAATATGCAGTTAAAAACACACATGGAATTGTTTAGATTTCCTCCATAATATAAAGGTGTAACCACAAGATACCTACCCTGTAGCAGTACAAAGGGAAGAATGTTATAATGACACCAATCAATATTTGGTACAGATCAATGTATAAGATGCCTGACTGGAAGTCAAATAAAACTTGACTTTATTTGAAATAACTTTATTTATTTATTTATTTATCTGAATTTATTTATTTGAGAGATTGCATTCATACTACCCTATACAACGCTGTTACAAACCTTGGTCTAGAACAACTAGTAACTAACAATACAAGACTCAACAAGTGCCTTGACCTCATCTTCTGCAACAACACAAACTCAATTTATGGACTACATATAAAAGAACCCTTTTCCAACAGTGACCACAGCATGATAGACTTTTGTCTCAATATACGCCCTTACATAAATCATCATCATAATGGTAATGCAAACTACAATTTCAAAAAAGCCAACTATGACCTTATAAACTATGACTTCTCATTTCTTGACTGGCAAAATTTGTTCTCAACCTGCATCACTACAGAAGACCACTATAAAGTTTTCCTACTTGAAGTCAATAGAGTCATTAATCCTTACATACCACAAATCACCACCAAAACCAGAAAAAACAAATTACCCATATCAATAAAAAAGCTTCAATCCAAAAAAAAAAATCCCTCTGGAGAAGAAACAAAAAGGGCTATGTAGCAAATTTCAAAAACCACTACAGAAATATGTGCAACCAAATAAAAACTGAATGCACCATTTACCACACCAAGCAAGAAGAAGACCTTCTACGCACAAATTCCAATCGTGCTTTTTATAATTTTGTGAATAATAAACTTAAAGAAACAAGATCCATCCCACCACTAACAGATTCTAACGACAAAGAATATAATGATGAAACAGTTAAAGCAAACCTCTTCAACACATTCTTTGGCTCAGTCTTTGTTAACAGTAATGACTTATACCCGACATTCCCCAATCATACCAACAATGAGTGCAACGACCTAACACACATAGATTTCACAGAAGATAATGTTGAAAAAGCTCTTCGCAAACTTAAACCATCTTTATCTATTGGACCTGATAGACTATGTGCATACTTCTTAAAAAAACTTTCCACTAATATAGCAGAACCCCTAAGCATAATTTTTGAAAAAGCTTTCACCACCAGTTTCCTTCCCAAACTTTGCCATGGTCATCCCTATCTTCAAAAAAGGAGACCCCAGCCTAATTGAAAATTACAGACCTATCTCTCTTTGCTGTGTCACCTGCAAAGTAATGGAATCTACCATCAAACAATCCATTACCCTCCATCTAGAAACAAGCAACCTACTCTTTAATAAACAATTTGGTTTCAGAAAAAAATTATCATGCAATTTACAACTTCTTCACTGCAAAAACATATGGACTACAAATCTTGATCAGGGCAAAGCAATAGATGCAATCTACATAGACTTCTGTAAAGCTTTCGACTCAGTAATACACGATAAACTTCTCCTAAAACTAAAATCCTAAGGCATCTCAGGACCCCTCCACAATTGGATAGCAGCGTTCCTGTCAAACAGACAACAAGTGGTCAAAATTGGCAATGCTCTATCAAATCCTGTTCCTGTTAAAAGTGGAGTTCCCCAAGGCAGCGTTCTTGGACCAACACTCTTCATATTATACATTAATTATCTCTGTGTCCATATTACAAGTAATTGTGTTCTCTTTCCTGATGATGTCAAACTATTTAACACCACCAACAATACAGCTATCCTCCAAAAAAGACCTTGACTTTTTATCCGAATGATCTAAAACTTGGCAACTCCAAATCTCAACCAGAAAATGCTTAGTCTTACATATTGGAAAAAAGAACCTAAACACTAAGTACAAGCTTGATGGACATTACCTTACTGATGACCCCCACCCTGTTAAAGACCTTGGAGTTTTCATATCAAATGATCTAAGTGCCAAATCCCACTGTAACTACATCGAAAAAAGGCCTTAAAAGTTGTAAACCTAATCTTGCGTAGCTTCTTCTCTAAAAACACTACATCACTAACCAGAGCATATAAAACATTTGCTAGATCAATTCTCGATTACAGCTCGACTGTTTGGAACCCATACCACATTTCTGACATCAATACAATTGAACGTGTCCAGAAATATTTTACAAGAGTTCTCCACTCCTCCGAATACAACAAAATACCTTATGCCAACAGACTTGAAATCCTGGGTTTAGAAAATTTAGAACTATGCCGCCTTCAACATGACCTGAGTTTAACTCATAGAATCATCTATTACAATGTCCTTCCTGTTAAAGACTACTTCAGCTTCAATTGCAACAATACACGAGCACACAATAGATTTAAGCTTAATGTTAACCGCTCCAATCTTGATTGCAGAAAATATGACTTCAGTAACAGAGTTGTTAATGTTTGGAATACACTATCTGACTCTGTGGTCTCTTCCCAAAATCCCCAAAGCTTCAACCAAAAGCTATCTACCATTGACCTCATCCCATTCCTAAGAGGTCTGTAAGGGGCGTGCATAAGAGCACAAACGTGCCTACCATTCCTGTCCTATTGTTTCCTTTCATTATATCCAATTAATATAGTTATTACATACTCATACTCATATATATGCTTATATATTGTATAATTATTTCATGCTTATGCTTATATATACTGTGTGACAAATAAAATAAATAAATAAATAAATAAGTCAAATAAAGTTCAGCTATCCAGGTTCTTTCTTTCATGGATCACCGCCTTGTTGTGGCAAAGGGGCTTGTGTAGTTCAATGAAGCTATGAGCTATGCTGTGCAGGGCCACCCAAGACAGACAGGTCATAGCAAAGAGCTCTGACAAAATGTGATCCATTGGAGAAGCAAATGGCAACCCACTCCAGTATCTTTGCCATGAAAACCCCATGGACAGTACCAATAAGAAAAATGATATGTCGCTGGAAGATGAGCCCCTCAGGTTGGAAGGTGTCCAATATGCTACTGGGGAAGAGCAGAGGGCTAGTACTAGTAGTGCCAGAAAGAGTGAAGCGACTGGGTCAAAGCCAAAAGGACACTCAGCTGTGGATGTATCTGGGGGTGAAAAGAAAATCAGATGCTGTAAAGATCTATACTCCATAGGAACCTGGAATATAAGATCCATGAATCAAGGCAAGCTGGATGTGGTCAAACAAGAGATGACAAGTCTGAACATTGACATCTTAGGAATCAGCAAACTAAAATGGACAGGAATGGGTGAATTTAATTCAGATGAACATCAGGTATTATTATTATTATTTTTTATTATTTATTTGATTTTTATACCGCCCTTCTCCCGAAGGACTCAGGGCGATGTACAGGCAAAATAAAACAAACAATACAAAGTACAATTTAAAATGCAATTTAAAAAACTTATTTAAATTAGCCTAAAAATTAAAAATTTACCATACACTAAAAAACCCCATTTAAAATTAATAAAAATTAACATTAAAATTCAATTCAAGCCAGCCCCGCGCAGATGAAAAGGTGTGTCTTCAGTTCGCGACGGAATGTCCGAAGGTCAGGTATTTGGCGTAAACCCGGGGGAAGCTCGTTCCAGAGTGTGGGAGCCCCCACAGAGAAGGCCCGTCCCCTGGGGGCCGCCAGCCGACATTGTTTGGCGGACGGCACCCTGAGAAGTCCCTCTCTGTGAGAGCGTACGGGTCGGTGGGAGGCATGTGGTATACTACTGCAGGCAAGATTCCCTCAGAAGAAATGGAGTAGCCTTCATAGTCAATAAAAGAATAGGAAAAGCAGTACTGGAATACAATCCCCAAAATGACAGAATGATCTCAGTTCAAATCCAAGGCAAACCATTCAACATCACAGTAGTCCAAGTCTATGCCTCAACCACTGGTGCTGAAGAGGCTGAAGTTGACTGGTTTTATGAAGCCCTACAGTACCTTCTAGAATTAATACCAAAAAATGATGTCCTTATCATCATAGGGGATTGGAATGCTAAAGTAAGAAGTCAAAAGATAACTGAAATAACAGGCAAGTTTGGTCTTGGATTTCAGAATGAGGCATGGCACAGGCTGGTAGAATTTTGTCAAGAGAATACAATGGTCATAGCAAACACTCTTTTCCAACAACCCAAGAGACATCTTTACAAATGGACATCACCAGATGGTCAACACAGAAATCAGATTAACTATGTGCTCTGCAGCCAAAGATGGAGAAGCTCTAAACAGTCAGTAAAAACAAGACCAGTAGCTGACTGTGGCTCAGATCATGAGCTTCTAGTGGCAAAATTTAGTGGCTTAAATTGAAGAAAGTAGGGAAAAGCACTAGGCCATTCAGGTATGAATTAAATCATATCCCTGATATATATACAGTAGAGGTGACGAATAGATTTAAGGAATTAGATCTGAAGAACTATGGATGGTGGTTTGCAACATTGTACAAGAGGTAGCAACTAAAACCATCCCAAAAGAAATGCAAGAAAGCAAAATGGCTGTCTGAGGAAGCCTTACAAATAGCTGAGGAAAGAAGGGAAGTGAAAGGCAAGGGAGAAAGAGAAGGATACACCCAATTAAATGAAGAATTCCAGAGAATAGCTAAAAGAGATAAGAATGCCTTCTTAAATGAACAATGCAAAGAAATAGAAGAAAACTGTAGAATAGGGAGGACCAGAGATCTCTTCAAGAAAATTGGAGATATGAAGGTTATGTTTGATGCAAACATAGGCATGATAAAGGACCAAAATGGCAGGGACCTAACAAAGGCAGAAGAGATTAAGAAGAGGTGGCAAAATTACACAGAAGAACTATACAAGAAAGAGCTTAACGTCCCTGATACCCATGATGGGGTGGCCACTGACCTCAAGCCAGACATCCTGGAATGTGAAGTCAAATGGGCCTTAGGAAGTCTGAGCAACAACAAAGCTAGTAGAGGACACAGTATTCCAGCTGAGCTATTCAAAATCTTAAAAGACGATGCACTCAGTATGCCAGCAAATTTGGAAAACTCAACAGTGGTCACAGGTTTGGAAAAGGTCAGTTTACATTCCAATTCCAAAGAAGGGCAATGCGAAATAATGCTCAAACTACTGCACCATTGCACTCATTTCACATGCTAGCAAAGTTATGCTCAAAATCCTACAAGCTAGGCTCCAGCAGTATGTGGACTGAGAACTACCAGAAGTACAGGCAGGATTTAGAAGAGGCAGAGGAACTAGAGATCAAATTGCCAACATATGTTGGATCATGGAGAAAGCTAGGGAGTTCCAGAAAAACATCTACTTCTGCTTCATTGACTATGCTAAAGCCTTTGATTATGTGGATCACAACAAATTGGGGCAATTTCTCAAAGAGATGGGTGTACCAGACCATCTTATTTGTCTCTTGAGAAATCTGTATACGGGTCAAGAAGCAACAGTGAGAACTGATTGATTCAAAATTGAAAAAAGAGTTTTATTTATTTATTTTATTTTGTCACAACAATATATATAAGCATCACACAAACAGATTATATAGTATATAAACATATATATGAGGAAATATTAGGAGGTATAAGCACAGTGGTGGGATTCAGCCGGTTCACACCACTTTGGGAGAACCGGTTGTTAACTTTCTGAACAGTTTGGCAAACTGGTTGTTGGAAGAAATCATTAGGGCAGAGAACCGGTTGTTAAATTACTTGAATCCCACCACTGTATAAGCATATATATATATATAGGAAGAAGAAAAAGAAAAAACAATAGGACAGGAACGGTAGGCACATTTGTGCTCTTATGCATGCCCCTTATGGTCCTCTTAGGAATGGGGTGAGGTCAATAGTAGAAAGTTTTTGGTTAAAGCTTTTGGGATTATGGGAAAAGACCACAGAGTCAGGTAAAGTGTTCCAAGCACTGATGATTCTGTTACAGAAGTCATATTTTCTGCAATCTAGATTAAAGCGGTTAACATTAAGTTTAAATCTATTGGTTGCTCTTGTATTATTGCAATTAAAGCTGAAGTAGTCTTTAACAGGAAGGACATTACAATACATGATTCTATGAGTTAAACTTAGGTCTTGTCGAAGGCGAAGGAGTTCTAAGTTTTCTAAGCCTAGGATTTCAAGTCTGGTGGGATAAGGTATTTTGTTGTTTTCAGAGGCGTGAAGAACTCTTCTTGTAAAATATTTCTGGACACGTTCAATTGTATTGATATCAGAAATGTGGTGAGGGTTCCAGACGGGCGAGCTGTATTCTAGAATTGGCCTAGCAAATGTTTTATATGCTCTGGTTAGTAGTGTAGTGTTTTTGGAAAAGAAGCTACGCAAGATTAGGTTTACAACTCTTAGAGCCTTTTTTGCTATGTAGTTGCAGTGGGCTTTGGCACTTAGATTATTTGACATGAAAACTCCAAGGTCTTTAACGGGATGGGGGTCATCTGTAAGGTAATGTCCATCAAGTTGTACTTAGTGTTTGGGTTCTTTTTTCCAATATGTAAGACTGAGCATTTGCTGGTTGAGATTTGGAGTTGCCAAATTTTAGACCAAGCGGTTAGATGATCAAAGTCTTTTTGAATGGTAGATGCATTGTCTGTGTTGTTAAATAGTTTGACATCGTCAGCAAAGAGAACACAATTACTTGAGACATGGTCACAAAGATAATTTATGTATAGTATGAAGAGTGTTGGTCCAAGAACGCTGCCTTGAGGAACGCCACTCTTGATAGGAACAGGATTTGATAGAGCATTGCCAACTTTTACCACTTGTTTTCTGTTAGACAGAAAAGCAGATATCCATTTATGTAGGGGTCCTGAAATGCCATAGGATTTTAGTTTTAGGAGAAGTTTATCATATACTACTGAGTCAAAAGCTTTGCAGAAGTCTATGTAGATTGCATCTATTGTTTTGCCTTGATCAAGATTTGTAGTCCATATGTTTTTACAGTTTTTACAAGGCTGTATACTGTCACCCTGCCTATTTAACTTATATGCAGAGCGCATCATGAGAAAGGCAGGTCTAGATGAATCACAAGTTGGAATTAAGATTGCTGGGAGAAATATCAACAACCTCAGATATGCAGATGATATTACTCTAATGGCAGAAAGTGAAGAGGAACTAAAGAACCTTCTGATGCAGGTGAAGGAGGAGAGTGCAAAAGTTGGCTTGAAACGCAACATTAAGAAAGCTAAGATCATGGCTCCTGGCCCTCTCAATTCCTGGCAGATAGATAGGGAAGAAATGGAGGTAGTGACAGATTTTATTTTCCTGGGCTCCAAGATCACCGCAGATGGGGACTGCAGCCAAGAAATTAAAAGATGCTTGTTCTTGGGGTGGAAAGCTATGGCAAAGTTAGACAGCATACTAAAAAGCAGAGATATCACCCTGCAAACAAAAGTGTGTATAGTCAAGGCTATGGTTTTCCCAGTTGTAATGTATAGTTATGAAAGTTGGACCATAAGGAAGAGTAACCGTCAAAGAATTGAGGCCTTTGAACTCTGGTGCTGGAGAACACTCCTGCGAGTCCCTTGGACTGCAAGGCGAACAAACAAGTCAGTCCTAGAGGAGATCAACCCTGACTGCTCTTTAGAAGGTCAGATCCTGAAGATGAAAGTGAAATACTTTGGCCACTTAATGAGAAGGAAGGACTCACTGTAGAAGAGCCTAATGCTGGTAATGATTGAGGGCAAAAGAAGAAGGGAATGGCAGAGAATGAGGTGGCTGGATGGAGTCACTGAAGCAGTCAGTGTGAGCTTAAATGGTCTCCGGGGGATGGTAGAGGACAGGAAGGCCTGGAGGAAAGTTGTCCATGGGGTCACAATGGGTCGGACACGACTTCACAACTAACAACAACAACATCCAGGTTCTACTGAAACTAGATAGCTGAACTGCCATTTTAATTTAGGGAGTATTGTGCAACTAATTGTATTGTTTGGTAGTTATTTAGTATACCTAAGCTATCTGAGAATAATAATACAGTTTATTATTTTTTGGGTAAAGTCATTCTTACAGCTGGATTGGCAGTTTTCAAAATGAGATTAGGTAATCCAGATAGAGTCCATTTACTGTATGGACTTCATACGCTTCATAGTTCTTTACAGCCCTCTTTAATTTTTGTGTTCTTATATGTAGGGAAACAATAACAGCATTCATCCAATCATTAAATACACATGCAGCACTCTCTTTCTCTCTCTCTCTCTCTCCCTCCCTCCCTCCCTCTCTCTCACAGACACAAAACACATACAGTACCTGTTAAACTGCACCCTTCAAAGTCTGCTCCAGTCAAAGTAGCTGAATATGACTTTCTTATCAACAATTTTTCTTGCCCATCAACATTGAAAACATTGGTTTTATTTTGTGTCATTATCACTCCTGCACTCAATTCTTTGAAATGGTCCTGTTACTGTTCCCTAACTTCATTTTCACCCCAAATCACCATAGGGCCGTGATGGCAAACCTATGGCTCGCGTGCCTCTCTGATGACATGCGAGCTGTCACCCCAGCTCAGCTCCACCACACATGTGAACATGCCTTCCACCAGGAAGCTGATTTTCAGGTCTCTGTCACGTATGCGCAGGGGTTGGGGTGCATGCGACAGACGTGCACGCATGGGCAGGGGGGGCACATGCACAGGGGCGGGGGGATCACACGTGCATGTGTGGGAGGGGCAGGGAGCGCAGGGGTCACACACATGCGTGGGGGTGGGGAGAGTTGCGTGCACATGCGTGGGGAGTGCAGGGGGTCGTGCACGCATGTGCAGGAAGGTGGGGCATGTGGGGGTGTCAAGTGTGCATTGCATTATGGGTGCGGGCACGAACGCGCACTTTTGGCATGCAATGACAAAAAGGTTAGCCTGCCAACAGAAAGGACAATACCAATTTCTGCTCTGGCACAAGTTCAATCAAACCCTATCCCACCCAAGCATTACATTATTCACATTATTATTTGCAAGCTAAGATGTATTATCTAGAAATTCCTTTGCAAGCTTACTACTTGCTGTATGCCACCCACTTATTAAAAAATCTATGCAGTGCATTTGATAGTTAAGTCTCAGAAGATGGACTGATTGCAGATAACCCAGTACTCATGTACACAAGACCTGCTAATAAATAGATTTATTGTAGAGAACCTAAAGAAGCCATTAAAATAGTTCCAACAACTGGTATCAAATGCAGGAACTATTTATTATTTTTTAATTAATTTACTTCTTTTATCAATAAGAATAAAATTCAAAACAGAAAAAGGAACATCCAACAATGACACTGAGGGGAAAAAAGCCCAAATGTCAAGAAGCAGCTTTTACCTGTGGAGCATGGGCTAGGCATTCGGCCACTCGATGACCCAGCTGGTTGCAGTGAAAACACTGGAGAATCTACCATCCAGTTTTGCCCGAGAGGGTCGCAACCCAGGTAGCAGCCACATGGGGCCCTTCAGTTGCTCTCTTCACAAACCCCCAAAGTCCAGTACCCGCATTCCCCCTGGGAGGGAACTCACACAATCCCACATCAAGGTCAATGACGGCCTGGAACCAATCCCACAGCCCATGCGGGATACGCCAGTAAACACAGGCTTGACGTAATTCTCAATCCAGTTCTAATGCTTTCTGCAGCACTCAAATCCTTTGATTGCTGTTGTTTGAATTGGAAAAGAAATGGATTAGGACTAATGGTGGCGTTTTTCTACTGTCCAATATCTGAATACACTCATTATCCCTGTTTCTTCAGCTTATCTGAAATAGGTAATATCAACAGTGTTAATCAATGAAACTTCTATGCCTAGAAGCTTTTTCTATCTGAACATTGAAAAGCATCAGCCAGTTGTAATGCTCTTTTTTAATTTCAGTGACCATAATTATAGCTCAATATATTTCATAGTTTCTAGTTTGCACCTAGTGTTATAATCTGAAACAATGTTTGATGTCTGTCTACTACCAACTATTTTGCATAGTAAAAGAAGGAAAGGTAGATGGTTGGACATGTTTGTTCCAGAGGTGGGTTTCAGCAGGTTCTGACCAGTTCTGGAGAACAGGTAGCGGAAATTTTGAATAGTTTGGAGAACCGGTAGTAAAAATTCTGATTGGCCCCGCCCCCATCTATTCTCTGCCTCCCGAGTCCCAGCTGATCGGGAGGAAATGGGGATTTTGCAGTAACCTTCCCCGGAGTGGGTGGGAATGGAGATTTTACAATATCCTTCCCCTGCCATGCCCACCAAGCCACACCCACCAATTCATGCCACGCCCACCAAGCCACACCCACAGAACCGGTAGTAAAAAAATTCATGGCATAAGGATGCTCACGAAGTTCCTATCAACTGCAAATTATGAAAAGAGGGAAATTTTTTACCATGCACAGTGAACTTATGAAAAAGCAAAGGAATTTTTTGTACAAATTCATACAACGATGCAAAAGGTACAGTACATTAATATTACAATGAAATCAAAATTATTTTTATTTGGCTTTATGGATACTGAATTAGAAAAGAAATTTGGAAATGAATGTTGCATATGGTAACTGTGGCAAGGATTTTGTATGCCCAAAGAAGGAAGGCTAATGGAAAGCTTCCATTAGAAAAGATGGAAAGATGGAAAACTAAAAAAGATGGAAAGGTAAAAGATTGAAGATGGAAGCCTAACTAACAGTAGAAGCAGGGGTGAAATGCTACCAGTTTGGACCAGTTCATCCCAACTGGTAGCAACGGCGGCGGTTGGTTTGGAGAAGTGGTAGCGGTGGCAGCACTAGTCGTCATTACTTCCTGGTTACCAGGAAGTAACCTTTTTTTAACCCTCTGTGCATGCGCAGAGAGTCCAGACGCGCACGTGATGAACCGGTAGGGAAGGTAAGTAGATTTCACCCCTGAGTAGAGGGATGGATTATAAAATTAATGGAGCTTGGGGAAAGGAAGCTCCATCAGTTTTATAACTCAGTCCTCTAAGCTGACCACTATAGCTGACCAATTTGATCAGGGAAAAAAATAATTAAGACTAAAAAAAAAGACTGGAAACTTTATATGGACTTTTTGCTAAAGGTGGAAAAAAACAGAAGTGATGATTTACGGATTAGAAAGGTTTAAAGAGGGAAGGGGAAGAATAAAATGGCATTACTTAATAGAAAGACGGAAGTCAGAATTTTATTCTTTTCTAATTCTTATCTTTTTCATTTTTTATATTTTTATCGCATAGTAAAATTCTAACAATTTGAACGGAAAAAAGATGTTGTTTGGACATGTTTGCACATGGCTTTAGGATACTCACATCTTTCCTAACACCACCCACTCCTTGCTGCTGTAAGATGCTGTTGCATGAGCTAGTATTTAGACATTATATTGCTTTTTGTTTTTTGCATGCCTGTTTATTCCTGCAATTGCAGGGAGAAATTGCACAAATGTTTTGCTCATTCTAATATCAGAAGCAGATTAGACTTTGAATAGGTGGTTCAGATTAGTATCATGAGAAGAGAAAGTTATTAACTATTGAGCAAATTAAGTCACACCCTGCATTAATGCTATGACTTCATGGTACATAAAACCATATAAAGATTAGATTTTTGCTTTAATGAGTAAAAAAGATTGTCGCTAGAGCTCAGCCCCCATGAAAATCAGGCTGACTCAGCTCTGAGACATTTCTCATGGGTTCACCATGAGTATAGGTAAATATGTCAGTGCAGGAAGTATCTCCATCTGAGGCTAATCAGAGCTCTGCTCACTGTGTACATGAAAATGATGTGTGGGAAATTCCAGTCTGAATACAACAACAATAACAACGTTACAACAATTTATTATTACAGTCTTAGACCAGAGACCAGAACAAATATAAGCACTCAGTATATATAGACTTAAAAATTCTAATATAAAATAATAAATAACAACTAAAATCTATAATAAAATCCAGTGTCAATTATCATGGTCTGACTAGTTTCAATCCCTAAATTGTGTGGCCTGTTGTAGGTTCAACACTAAAATGGAAATGACTAAGCAGTGCAAAGGGTTAGCCACAATTGTTATATACATTGCTATGATGGGGAAGACACATATTTGCAATGAATCCCCAGTGCTGCTACACAGAATCTAGCCACCTGTGCTGTAGTTATGGACTGTTCATCCTTAAGCAGCCACTGAAGATAGGTAGTGTCAGAACGGCCAGGATACCTAGCAGTTATTGGCAGAAGATGTTTTTTCCTAATCTCCATATAAAAGAAACATCTAAGAAGCATGTGACCACAGTTTCCACCTCTTGTGAGTTGCAGGGACAGTGTCTTTTTTTTATTATTTTATTTTGTCACAACAGTCTACACAAACATCAACATAAAACAACAACACATCATATAAACATATATATAAGCAAAAGTATGCAACAACTATATTAATTTGATATAATGAAAGGGAACAATAGGACAGGAATGGTAGGCACTTTTGTGCTCTTATGCACGCCCCTTATAGTCCTGTTAGGAATGGGGTGAGGTCAATAGTAGACAGTTTTTGGTTAAAGTTTTTGGGATTTTGAGTTGAGACCACAGAGTCAGGTAGTGCATTCCAAACGTTAACAACTCTGTTACAGAAGTCATATTTTCTGCAATCAAGATTGAAGCGGTTAACATTAAGTCTGAATCTATTGTTTGCTCTTGTATTATTGCGATTGAAGCTGAAGTAGTCTTTAACAGGAAGGACATTGCAATAGATGATTCTGTGTGTTAAACACAGGTCTTGTTGGAGTCAGCGGAGTTCTAAGTTTTCTAATCCCAGGATTTCAAATCTGGTGGTATAAGGTATTTTGTTGTTTTCAGAGGAGCGGAGAACTCTTCTTGAAAAATATTTCTGGACTCGTTCAATTGTATTAATGTCAGAAATGTGGTATGGGTTCCAGACACGTGAGCTGTATTCAAGAATAGGTCTAGCAAATGTTTTGTATGCTCTGGTGGGTAGTGTAGAGTTTTTGGAAAAGAAACTGCGTAAAATTAGGTTTACAACTCTTAGAGCCTTTTTTGCTATGTAGTTGCAGTGGGCTTTGGCACTTAGATCATTTGATATGAAAACTCCAAGGTCTTTAACAGGGTGGGGGTCATCTGTAAGGTAATGTCCATCTAGCTTGTACTTATTGTTAGGGTTCTTTTCCCCAATATGTAAGACTGAGCATTTGTTGGTTGAGATTTGGAGTTGCCAAGTTTTAGACCAATTGGATACAAAGTCAAGGTCTTTTGGAAGGGTAGAAGTATTGTTGGTGGTGTTAAATAGTTTGACATCATCAGCAAAGAGAACACAATAACTTGAGATAAGGTTACAGAGATCATTTATGTATAGTATAAAGAGCGTTGGTCCAAGAACGCTGCCTTGGGGAACACCACTTTTGACAGGAACAGGATTTGATAGAGCATTGCCAATTTTGACCACTTGTTGTCTGTTTGACAGGAAGGCATTTATCCAATTGTGAAGAGGTCCTGAAATGCCGTAGGATTTTAGTTTTAGGAGAAGTTTATCATGTACTACTGAGTCAAAAGCTTTGCAGAAGTCTATGTAGATTGCATCTATTGTTTTGCCTTAATCAAGATTTGTAGTCCATACGTTTTTGCAGTGGAGAAGTTGTAAGTTACATGATAATTTTTTTCTGAAACCAAATTGTTTATTAGAGAGTAGGTTGTTTGTTTCTAGGTGGAGGGTAATGGATTGGTTGATGATAGATTCGATTACTTTGCAGGTGACGATGCAGCATAGAGAGATAGGTCTGTAATTTTCAACTAGGCTGGGATCTCCTTTTTTGAAGATAGGGATGACTGTGGCTAGAGACCAAAGTTTGGGAAGGGAACTAGTCGTGAAAGCTTTATCAAAGATTATGCTTAGGAGTTCTGCTATATTAATTGAAAGTTTTTTTAAGAAGTATGCACATAGTCCATCAGGCCCAATAGATAAAGATGGTTTCAGGTTGCGAAGAGCTTTTTCAACATTATCTCCTGTGAAGTCTATATGTGTTAAGTCGTTGTACTCATTGTTAGTACGATTGGGGAATGTTGGATATAAGCCATCACTGTTAACAAAGACTGAGCCAAAGAATGCGTTGAAGAGGTTTGCTTTAACTGTTTCATCATGATATTCTTTGTCATTAGAATCTTTTAGTGGTGGGATGGATCTTGTTTCTTTAAGTTTATTGTTCACAAAATTATAAAAAGCACGATTGGAATTTGTGCGTAGAAGATCTTGTTCTTGCTTGGTATGGTAAATGGTGCATTCAGTTTTTATTTGGTTGCAAATATTTCTGTAGTGGTTTTTGAAGTTTGCTACATAGCTTTTTTTGTTTCTTCTCCAGAGGGGTTTTTGGTTTTTTTTGGATTGAAACTTTTTTATTGATATGGGTAATTTTTTTTTAATTTTAGTGGTGATTTGTGGTACGTATAGTTTGATGATTCTATTGATTTCAAGTAGAAAGACTCTACTGTCTTCGGCAGTGATACAGGTTGAGAATAGATTTTGCCAGTCAAGAGATGAGAGATCGTTGTTTATAAGGTCATAGTTGGCTTTTTTAAAATTGTAATTAGGAGTACTATTATTATGACGATTTATGTGAGGGCGTATATTGAGACAAAAGTCTATCATGCTGTGGTCACTGTTGGAAAAGGGTTCTTTTATTTGTAGTCCATAAATTGAGTTCATGTTATTGCAAAAGATGAGGTCAAGGCAGTTGTTGAGTCTTGTATTGTTAGCTGCTAGTTGTTCAAGACCTAGGTTTGTAACGGCGTTGTATAGTGTAGTATGGATTGGTTCAGTTGTACATTCATTTGTTATCCAGTTAATAGAAGGTAGATTTAGGTCACCCAGGAAGATGAGAGGATATGGATAAGAGGTAGCCCATGTTAGCAGTGTGGTTAACATATCTGCATGAGCGATGTCGTAGTCAGGGGCTCTGTAGCATAGTAAGAATCAAAGTGTGGTGTTAATGGACAGGTCGCATACAATAGTTTCAGGAAGAGAAAGTTTATGTGCAACTTGAATATTTTTTAAGTTCAGTGATTTTTTGTAAAAGATAGCTACTCTACCACCTCTGGCGGTTTTCACGATCTGATCGAAAAACTTGATACTCTTTGTTTGAAATAATGGAGTCAGGGAGGGATGAGTTCAGCCATGTTTCACGAACAAATATAATATCAAATGTACCATTGTTTAACAAGAGGATAAATTCAGGTAATTTATTTACTTCTTGCATTTATTAATTTAGGGCCGTAATAGCTCAGGCTGTTAGAAGCCTGTTATTAGAACACAGCAGCCTGCAATTACTGCAGGTTCAAGCCCGGCCCGAGGTTGACTCAGCCTTCCATCCTTTATAAGGTAGGTAAAATGAGGACCCAGATTGTTGGGGGGGGCAATAAATTGACTTTGTAAATATACAAATAGAATGAGACTATTGCCTTATACACTGTAAGCCGCCCTGAGTCTTCGGAGAAGGGCGGGATATAAATGTAAATAAAAAAAAAATTACATTTGAGACCTGTGGTGTTTGGTGTAGGAGAGGTAAGGGGCGTGCATACCTAGTTTTGATTGATAGTTGATTGAGGCTTATGTACAACAAGTGGTTGAAGGAAGGTTGGTTGAGCAATGAGTGGTTGATCATTGGATGGATGGAGGTTTTGTATGGGTGGTTGGAGGTTAGTTGGTTGAGCGACAGTTGATTGAACGGGTGGATGGATGTTTCGATTATCAGATGGATGGATGCCTTGATTTCCATGAATGGTATCCTTTTATATATATATATATCCTTTTATTTTATTCATTCCGTGAATGGTATCCTTTTATACTTCCCTTACAGAATGGCTGATGGCACCGTGCAAGTGCAAATGCTTTTCAGTGGTTTGCTGACTCCAAGATAGCTGACAGGAGCAACAACACATCTAATGGCATCTGGAGCTAGAAACTGCGGAGTTTTCCCTAAGTTCACTTGCCTCTCGATGTCCTCCACCCTTTGTCGCAAGGTTTGTATTGCTAGATCATAGTGCATCTTGAGTATTAAAGCTGGGAAACTAGTTTGCCAAGGTTGGACTTGACAGCTTTGATCCATGATGAAGAATTTGTCCTGGAGGATTAGTGGAGCAAGACCTTGTGGAAAGAAGTTAAGCTTTAGCCAGAGGACGCTATACAGATTCTTGCTTCGACTTTTGTCAATCCTGTCTCTAGGCACAGAAGTACATTTGAGACACAATGCAGCATCTGGAGAATTGATCTAATGGATTTGGATTGAACTATTTCTAATGATGTAAAACATGAAGCTGACAGTCCGAGCAAGGTCCCATAAAGAAGCTGTGCTAGCGACTTGGCCACAAAAAAAAAGCTTAATTGAAGCAGGGACATAATATCATCCCTTTGTGTGGAAAAATTTAAGAATGGTGCTTGCTGATTTTTGGCCCAAGGTAGCTGCATATTCTCCATGTGCTCTTTTTGAACCCTTGGCCCGAATGATCACCCCCAGGTATTTGAAGATGGTTACCTGCTCTATTTTGTGGCCATTTAGATACCATGAATAAAGTTTTGGCCTTTTTGCAAAGGCCATGATCTTTGTTTTCTCATCAAGGGCCGCGGTGTGGCTCAGGCTGTAAGAAGCCTGTTATTAAAACACAGCTGCCTGCAATTACTGCAGGTTCTAGTCCCACCAGGTCCAAGGTTGACTCAGCCTTCCATCCTTTATAAGGTAGGTAAAATGAGGACCCAGATTGTTGGGGGGGGGGCAATAAGTTGACTTTGTAAATATACAAATAGAATGAGACTATTGCCTTACACACTGTAAGCCGCCCTGAGTCTTTGGAAAAGGGTGGGATATAAATGTAAATAAAAAAAAAATTACATTTGAGACCTGTGGTGTTTGGTGTAGGAGAGGTAAGGGGCGTGCATACCTAGTTTTGATTGATAGTTGATTGAGGCTTATGTACAACAAGTGGTTGAAGGAAGGTTGGTTGAGCAATGAGTGGTTGATCATTGGATGGATGGAGGTTTTGTATGGGTGGTTGGAGGTTAGTTGGTTGAGCGACAGTTGATTGAACGGGTGGATGGATGTTTCGATTATCAGATGGATGGATGCCTTGATTTCCATGAATGGTATCCTTTTATATATATATATATCCTTTTATTTTATTCATTCCGTGAATGGTATCCTTTTATACTTCCCTTACAGAATGGCTGATGGCACCGTGCAAGTGCAAATGCTTTTCAGTGGTTTGCTGACTCCAAGATAGCTGACAGGAGCAACAACACATCTAATGGCATCTGGAGCTAGAAACTGCGGAGTTTTCCCTAAGTTCACTTGCCTCTCGATGTCCTCCACCCTTTGTCGCAAGGTTTGTATTGCTAGATCATAGTGCATCTTGAGTATTAAAGCTGGGGCGAAGCCTAGTTTGCCAAGGTTGGACTTGACAGCTTTGATCCATGATGAAGAGAATTTGTCCTGGAGGATTAGTGGAGCAAGACCTTGTGGAAAGAAGTTAAGCTTTAGCCAGAGGACGCTATACAGATTCTTGCTTCGACTTTTGTCAATCCTGTCTCTAGGCACAGAAGTACATTTGAGACACAATGCAGCATCTGGAGAATTGATCTAATGGATTTGGATTGAACTATTTCTAATGATGTAAAACATGAAGCTGACAGTCCGAGCAAGGTCCCATAAAGAAGCTGTGCTAGCGACTTGGCCACAAAAAAAAAGCTTAATTGAAGCAGGGACATAATATCATCCCTTTGTGTGGAAAAATTTAAGAATGGTGCTTGCTGATTTTTGGCCCAAGGTAGCTGCATATTCTCCATGTGCTCTTTTTGAACCCTTGGCCCGAATGATCACCCCCAGGTATTTGAAGATGGTTACCTGCTCTATTTTGTGGCCATTTAGATACCATGAATAAAGTTTTGGCCTTTTTGCAAAGGCCATGATCTTTGTTTTCTCATCAAGGGCCGCGGTGTGGCTCAGGCTGTAAGAAGCCTGTTATTAAAACACAGCTGCCTGCAATTACTGCAGGTTCTAGTCCCACCAGGTCCAAGGTTGACTCAGCCTTCCATCCTTTATAAGGTAGGTAAAATGAGGACCCAGATTGTTGGGGGGGCAATAAGTTGACTTTGTAAATATACAAATAGAATGAGACTATTGCCTTACACACTGTAAGCCGCCCTGAGTCTTTGGAAAAGGGCGGGATATAAATGTAAATAAAAAAAAAATTATGTCCAGTTTATTGTAATTACAGTATTGGAGAAGGGCTCGCAAGGCTCTTTTAAGGCCTACTGGTGTCCTGGAGAGGATCACAGTGTCATCTGCATAGAGCAGGAGGGTGACGCTTTGGTCACCTATTCTGAGGGGGTGATTTCGTTTGTTTAGACATTTTACCATGTCATTTATGCAAAAGTTGAAAAGCAGAGAGGCCAAAATGCACCCCTGTTTAACCCCCTTTTGAGGTTAAACTGACTTCGAGAGGGACTCTTGCATATTACACCTCACCTTGAGGGACATTTTAGTATATAGGTCACATAATAGATGAAGAAACCTGTGGCCAATTGAGGCAGCTTCCAGCTTCTCCCATAGCTTAATAATAATAATAATAATAATAATTTAATTTGTATACCGCCCTTCTCCCGGAGGACTCAGGGCGGTGAACAGGCAGATAAAATAAAGACAATACATTCAATAAAAACAATATTTTAAAAAACTTATTCCAATAGCCTAAATTTAAAATACAATACAAAATATAAAATAAACCCCAATAAAATCCATATTTAAAACCCTATTAAGCCAGTCCTGCTCGAAAGAATAGATATGTTTTAAGCTCACCGGAGGTCTTTGTAAGTCCAAGCTCATAATAGGTGAAGAAACTCTCCTGGGGGTAGCCTGCACTGTCTGGCTGACGGCACCCCTTAGTCCTGGTAACTGTATCAAAGGCTGCCTATAGATCTATCATCTATAATGATACAGGTCTATTTGATATGTATTTTTCAATCAGATGATGAAGAACTAAGCACTGATCTGTGTTGCCTCTCCCCTCTCTAAACCCAGCTTGCTCTTCAATGATCAAATTCTCAAAATCCAGCCACTCCTTTAATTTATCTTGGAGGTGTTTTGCATCGACAGGAGTGGGTTCTACTTACCTTTACTACCGGTTTACAGCGGGATCGCACACACATGCTCACTTTGCACAGGCGCGCTTGATTCTGCGCAGAAGCTTCCTGATGATGTCGGGGTCAGTGGGCAGAGCCTACCCCCCAGTTTTACCACCAGTTTGCAAGAACCAGTCCGAACCGGGGGCAACCCACCACTGGGCGTAAAGTTTGCCGATTATATTTACCAGATGTATTGGTCTGTAATTGGTAGAGTCATATCTCTTTCCCTTTTTAAAAATTGGTACAACAATTGCCAAGCCCCAGTTTTCTGGGACATAGCCAGTGGAGTCGATATAAGTGAATAGCACCGCCAGAACTGGTGTCCGCCACTCCAAATTGTTCTTTAGTAATTCAGCAGTAATGAAGTCAGCTTCTGGGGCCTTCCCAGTCCTGAGTTGGCCAATAAGCGATTTGATTTCGGACTCTGAAACTGAAGGCCATTCAGGTAAGTCCTTCATTGTATACCTTATACTCTTGCTGGAGGGGTCTTCATACAGTCTCCGAAAGTGAAGTTCCCAGGTTGTAGGAGGTATATGGATGTCTAATGAGGTATGAATTCTGTCAGAATGACTAGCTATTAGATGCCAGAATAGAGAAGAGTTCTTTTGCTTTGCTGCCACAATAAGATGTTCCCAGGAGGACCTTGTGTCTTAAGAGCAATCAGTTACTTATATTGTTTTTTGAGAATCATAAGTTGTTTAAGTCTTGCTTTATTACCATTCCCAGTCTTGCTTTTATATAAGCCAAAGTGAGAGCCTTCTTGGCTTCTACATAATCTTTGTCAAACAATGGTTTGTCAAACAATCCCAGTGGTGGGATTCAGCCAGTTTGCACCACTTCGGGAGAACCGGTTGTTAACTTTCTGAGCAGTTTGATGAATTGGTTGTTGTAAGAAATCATTAGGGCAGAGAACCGGGTGTTAAATTATTTGAATCCCACCACTGTACAGGGCCTCTTAGCTGAGAAGTTCTGGTCATGTACTAGTAATGGTTGTAGCTCATGAACTATGTTTTTGCATAGTTCTAGTAAATCTTGAGAGGGGTTGGCTGTAATAAAGGCTGAGTGAAATTTTTGAAGATTGCCCTCTGATAGAGCTCTCCTCACCTTCTGGTCAAGTTGTTGGGACAATTTGACCCTGAATGAGTGTTATGTCTTGGGACCCATGCAGGGGTGAAATCCAGCAGGTTCTAATAGGTTCTGGACAACCGGTAGAGGAAATTTTGAGTAGTTCGGGGAACTGGCAAATACCACCTCTATAACAATAGTGTCTAAAGCAGGGGTGGGTTCCAAAATTTTTACTACTGTTTTTTTACTACTTGGCATGGCTTGTTTGGTGGGTGTGACTTGGTGGTCATGTGACTGAGTGGGCATGGCCAACTTGAAGTCACTAATGGCAAGGTGGGGCAGCACCTTGCTGTAAGTGACATCGAGTTGGCCACGCCCACTCAGTCACATGATTGATGCTGCAGAGACAGGGCAATTTCCTACATACCTTGGGCTGACAAAATAAAAACCTGCCTGCTGAGCAACCCGGACTGGAAAATGGGGGTAACGGGCATGGAGACAGACACCACGCCTCTGAGGAAAAGAGGTGGCAACGAAGTCCTGTCACCCAGGAGAGGACCGCAGAGAGACCCGCCATACATCCATCACCTTGCCGCTGCTACTTTTGCTCTTAAAGTCGATCTTGAAGAGCTGGAAGACATTTCATTAGATTGCCCCCAAACTCATTGTTGGGAGTGTCAGGATAGCCACTGAATATATGATAAGTCTTGGGCAAAGTTATTCCAAATAATGTGCATGTTTGCTCTGTGATACGAGGCCGAGAAGGAGAAGACTTCTCGTATATTCAGAGACTAGCTCCTAAAGTCAATCTTGAAGAGCTGGAAGACATTTCCTTAGATTGCCGCCAAACTCATTGTTGGGAGCATCAGGATAGCCCCTGAATATACGAGAAGCGTACAGCAAAAGAAGCATGTGTGTGTGTCCCACTCCACAAGGACTTGGAGGCAGACACCACCCCTCTGAGGAAAAGAGGCAGCAATGAAGCCCTGGCTGTCATCTGAGAGAGGAGGACCGTAGAGGGACACACACAAACACACCCCTGTCACCGCTACTTTTTCTGTCAGCTTCTCGGCACTCGGTCTCCCGTCATGGGCTGGATGGGTGACCCGACCTTGGAAGGCAAGGGCGTGGGGGACCGCTGTGAAGGCAGGCAAGCATGACAGGGCCACAGGGAAGGAAGTAGGCTGCTAGCTCTCTTCCTCACAGCCTGGCAGCCCCGACATGCTTGCCTGCCTTCCTTCCCCACCACCGGCTCTTTGTTCGGCTGCTTACCTTCCACGGCAGCTGGTCTAGAGTTGGGAAGGCAAGCTGACCGGAGTTTTCTTGATCTTGAGCCCCCCAGCCAGCCACCGCTGCTGGAAAGTGGCTGGCAAAGAAGTCTCCAAAAAGGCTTCTTTTTGGCAGCCGCTTTCTCTCAGACCATCAAAAACTACCAACAGAGAAAGCTGCTGCCATCATCGCCATGTTCTTCGCATATGCTCATCCCATTGGACTTGCAAGGCAATGGGATGCATGTTTGCGAAGAATATGGCGGTGATGAACATGGCAGCTAGGGGACCGGTTAAGAGGCATGGCTTGCCACCCATCACTAATGGTTCGGCGACCTTGGCTGCCAAATTTCCACCAAAGATTTGCATGAACCGGTGAGAACCGGAAGCAACCCACCACTGGTCTAAAGCAGTGAGTTGAACAGATATACAGAAAATTTTCTTCTGAGATTAAATTAGTTTAAGAAGTAATGCTCTAAGGCAGCGATTCTCAACCTGTGGGTCACGACCCCATTGGGGGTCGATTGGTGATTTGCCAGGGGTCACCTAAGACCATCGGAAATATGGGAAGTATACTTGCAAGTTGAAGAATCATGCTCTAATGGTTGACTCCACAAGCCAGCTGCAGCTCTTCAAATTGCTAGCCGAATTCGGCTTCAGGCGCGATGAATTAAAAAAGAGAGAAATCTTTGCTCTGATGTCTCCCTCTCAAGCCAGCTGCAATCACTCCCAAGCGCTAGCCTAATCTGGCTTCAGGCGTGATAAACTTAATAGGGGAGGAGTCTCCGCTTTAATGCCTCTGTCCTCAAGGCAATCTCAAGCAATTCAGATTGCTAGCCAATACGGCTTCAGGCGCGATAAATTCAAAACAAAAATAATTTTACGGTTGGGGTCGCCACATTATGGGGAATTGTATTAAAGGGATCGCAGCACTATAAAGGTTGAGAACCACTGCTCTAAGGAGACCTCTTTTATTATTTATTGTAAATAAGTTGTTTATTTATTTATTATAATGTTTCTCTCCCACCTTTCTGCCTATTAAGAGCAAGGACATTAAGATAGCTAAAACATACAGAATAAAAGATATAGAGTCAGATCTGAATAAATTTATCAGGATCAATAAACACTGGGAAAAATACATCTCCTTCCTAAAACAAAACAACGGCCAGATATCCTTGTCCATTTGAAATATTAGAATTTCTTTTGACCTTGGGATTTAGGATTGTGAAGAATAAAGCTTGAAAGGCCTTTTCATGAGTATGTGCCACCAAAAGACAGAGCAATGTCTCCTCCAAAGATCTGAATGTGTAAGCAACAGCATTCACTTTCTGTGCCGAAGGCAAACAAATTTTGCAGGAGGACTAAAGGAACATAAATAAAAGAATATTGCTAAAACCTCAGCCCTCTGAAAGTGGGGAGAAAGTTTCAACTCTGGAGGGGGATCATAACTTTGGAAACCATTTCTTATCCCATGTGAGGTTGGTTTCTAATATCAGAAGGGGTCAAAGGAGGAACGCCTGGAAGAAGCATTGATCCAAACCATCTTGGTACATGTTTCCAGACTTGCTGCTGTCATTCCTAAAAACTGGTAAAGTTGTGGTGAATTCCCTCCCACTATTTTTTTTAAAAAGGAATATGATAAAATAGAAAGTGAAACCAACATGGAATTGTTATTCATTCCTCACTTCCATTCTACCAGCTCCTACAGGATATTGGATCTCTAAATTATTTTAAATTAGTCACTATGAAGACAGCATATTTGCTTGGTCTATTCTACTTGTCTTAAACTGTATACTGTTAACCTGCAATGGCTTTATAGGGTATGTATTTTCCCCATATTATTTATATTTAATACTTGACAAAGAAATCACCCTGTACTTTTTTTCACTATTAGCTTTCACTCAGTGGAACAAAAGAGATTTTAATTGACTGGTTGTTGTTTTTCACAAAAGGAAATTTCATAGATGTTCATAGTTGGAATGCAGTGCTATTTCACTTATTTAGCACATTTGAGATATGTAGCAAAATTGTTTTGCTGATGGAAGTGTTTCAGTCTTCAATCATCTTTCCAATTGATCAAGGCACCCTGAATTTCCATTTTTCTATTAAATCCTTAAAGACGTCATCAAAAAGGAACTTCTATGAGCTCCTTAGTAGCAATGCTGTTGTCGCTAGTAAGGTTTTGTTATTTATTTATTATTTATTTTATTTGTCACAACAATATATATAAGCATCACACAAAAAGATTATATAGTATATAAACATATATATGAGGAAATATAAAGAGGTATAAGCATATATATATATGTTTTCTGAGGTTTTCACGGGTGTTTGTATGTAAGTCTTTGGTTGTTCGGGTTTTCTCCCGTGTAAAATTAGAAGTGTCTTGGCGACGTTTCGACGAAGTCTCATTCGTCATCTTCAGGCTTCAGCTTCGTGCTTCTGGGAGCAATGTGTGATTGCAGCTGTTTCTTCCTTTTTAACTGCTAGTGGGGGTTTGAACTGATTGGGTGGGGAGCTTGGCTGTGCTCTGATTGGATGGAGGTTTTTTTGTGCTCTGATTGGCTGGGGGTGTGTCCTGTTTGGGTGGGGGTTTGGTTGTGCTCAGATTAGTCTGAGTTGCAGGGGGATTTGAGCTGGTGAGCTGCATTGCTGTTGTTTGGCTTCGTGTTTGTGGTCGTGCTACATCTTCATAGTGGGTGTCTGTCTGCTGTATGTATGGATTGGAGGGGTTTGAAATGGCTAATGTTGCAGCTGCGGTCTGGCTTCTGGTCCTTGGTCGTGCTTCCTGATCAGTGTGGGTTTGGGTCTGCTTTCTGGGTGGATATGTGGTCGATACGTTCGTAGAAACGTCGCCAAGACACTTCTAATTTTACACGGGAGAAAACCCGAACAACCAAAGACCTACATATATATATATATATATAGTTAAAAAGGAAGAAACAGCTGCAGTTACACATTGCTCCCAGAAGCATGAAGCTGAAGCCTGAAGATGACGAATGAGACTTCGTCGAAACGTTGCCAAGACACTTCCAATTTTACGCGGGAGAAAACCCGAATAACCAAAGACCTACATACAAACACCCGCGAAAACCTCAGAAAACATATATATATATATATATATATATATATATATATATATATATATATATATATATATATATATATATATATATATAAAAGAAAAACAATAGGACAGGAATGGTAGGCACGTTTGTGCTCTTATGCACGCCCCTTATGGTCCTCTTAGGAATGGGGTGAGGTCAATAGTAGAAAGTTTTTGGTTAAAGCTTTTGGGATTATGGGAAGAGACCACAGAGTCAGGTAAAGTGTTCCAAGCACTGATGATTCTGTTATAGAAGTCATATTTTCTGCAATCTAGATTAAAGCAGTTGACATTAAGTTTAAATCTATTGGTTGCTCTTGTATTACTGCAATTAAAGCTGAAGTAGTCTTTAACAGGAAGGACATTACAATAGATGATTCTATGAGTTAAACTTAGGTCTTGTCTAAGGCGAAGGAGTTCTAAGTTTTCTAAGCCTAGGATTTCAAGTCTGGTGGGATAAGGTATTTTGTTGTTTTCAGAGGCGTGAAGAACTCTTCTTTGTGGTGGTCTCTCATGATATAATAGTCAAACACGCGTTCTTCCTTGGGATGAGAGCCCAGAGTCAAATTCAAAGTTCCCTTTTATTATAATTCATGCAAGGGGATACCTACATGTAACATCATGATAGGTCAGTGAAGTTGCATGCTTATATAATAAAACAATATATGATTGGCTGAGGTGCTGCCTATTCAGTGAGTGCTAAGCTGAGATAGATACCTAAAATGATTTTTCTGTTTTCATCTGCTGGTAACAGTGTGTGTCAGGTTCCTCCCAAGAGCAGAGATTCCCTGGGAATGAGTCAGAGGCAGGAGACTAAAGTTCACATGGTTCAGCTGCTAGTGGTCTGCCAACTAGTGGTCAGCCAACTAAACAACCTGCACATATATAATCTCTACACTTCTTGTAAAATATTTCTGGGCATGTTCAATTGTATTGATGTCAGAAATGTGGTGAGGGTTCCAGACAGGCGAGCTGTATTCTAGAATTGGTCTAGCAAATGTTTTATATGCTCTGGTTAGTAGTGTAGTGTTTTTGGAAAAGAAGCTACGCAAGCTTAGGTTTACAACTCTTAGAGCCTTTTTTGCTATATAGTTGCAGTGGGCTTTGGCACTTAGATCATTTGATATGAAAACTCCAAGGTCTTTAACAGGGTGGGGGTCATCTGTAAGGTAATGTCCATCAAGTATGTACTTAGTGTTTGGATTCTTTTTTCCATGGCATTGGGCCGGGTTATTTACGGGACCGCCTACTGCGACCGAATACCTCCCACCGTCCCGTGCGCTCTCACAGAGAGGGTCTCCTCAGGGTGCCGTCAGCGAGGCAATGTCGTCTGGCGGCGGCCAGGGGGAGGGGCTTCTCTGTGGGGCTCCCACCCTCTGAACGATCTACCCCCGGACTTCGCCAGCTGGACCTTGGACCTTCCGCTGGCTTAAAACATACTTATTTAATTGTGCAGGACTGAGCTAGATTTTAAATTTTGGGTTTTAAATTGGGTTTTATTTCTATTTTTAATTGGACGGGCTTTAGAATAAGTTTTTTAAATGTTTTATATTGTATTTATATTCTATTTATCTGTTTTTAGTGCCTGTAAACCGCCCTGAGTCCCTTGGGAGATAGGGCGGTATATAAATATGATTAAATAAATAAATAATAAATATGTAAGACTGAGCATTTGCTGGTTGAGATTTGGAGTTGCCAAGTTTTAGACCAAGCGGTTAGGTGATCAAGGTCTTTTTGAATGGTAGATGTATTGTCGGTGGTGTTAAATAGTTTGACATCATCAGCAAAAAGAACACAATTACTTGAGATATGGTCACAAAGATCATTTATGTATAGTATGAAGAGTGTTGGTCCAAGAACACTGCCTTGAGGAACGCCACTCTTGACAGGAACAGGATTTGATAAAGCATTGCCAATTTTGACCACTTGTTGTCTGTTAGACAGAAAAGCAGATATCCATTTGTGAAGGGTCCTGAAATGCCATAGGATTTTAGTTTTAGGAGAAGTTTATCATGTACTACTGAGTCAAAAGCTTTGCAGAAGTCTATGTAGATTGCATCTATTGATTTGCCTTAATCAAGATTTGTAGTCCATATGTTTTTACAGTGGAGAAGTTGTAAATTACATGATAATTTTTTCCTGAAACCAAATTGTTTATTAGAGAGTAGGTTGTTTGTTTCTAAGTGGAAGGTAATGGATTGGTTGATGATTGATTCCATTACTTTGTAGGTGACGCAGCATAGAGAGATCGGTCTGTAATTTTCAACTAAGCTGGGGTCTCCTTTTTTGAAGATTGGGATGACTGTGGCTAGTGACCAAAGTTTGGGAAGGGAACTGGTCACGAAAGATTTATCAAAGATTATGCTTAGGGGTTCTGCTATATTAGTGGAAAGTTTTTTTAAGAAGTATGCACATAGTCCATCAGGTCCAATAGATAGCGATGGTTTCAAGTTATGAAGAACTTTTCCAACATTATCTTCTGTGAAATCTATATGTGTTAAGTTGTCATACTCATTGCTGGTACGATTTGGGAATGTCGGATATGTGTCATCACTGTTAACAAAAACTGAGCCAAAGAATATGTTGAAGAGGTTTGCTTTAACTGTTTTGTCATTGCATTCTTTGCCGTTAGAATCTTTTAGTGGTGGGATGGATCTTGTTTCTTTAAGTTTATTGTTCACAAAATTATAAAAGGCATGATTGGAATTTATGCGCAGAAGGTTCTCTTCTTGCTTGGTGTGGTAATTTGTGCATTCATTGTTTTTGAGAAATTAGTAAGAATTTTTCATTCCTCTAAAGAAACCTGGAAAAAATAATCCATTCCATTTCTCTACCAACAACTTTCAATTTTGGACAGGTTTAAAAAGACAATGATGGCCCAGATTACCCATAATCCTTTAACTGACAATGTCAGGTACTTAATTTATGTTCTTCTGTATGTTGTCATCAATCTTTTTTTAACCAATACACAGTTTTTGTTATTTTTACATTTGTAATAAACTTATCAAATGTCCTCATATATAAATGATTGCTCTTGAGTTGAGTATTACATTTTTGTATTTTTAACTATTGTAATTGTAGTGAATTTAAGTTCTAAACTCAAGTTTAGAAATTAAATAGGATATCTAAATTGGATATCAAATAGGATATCTAATAGGATATCAAATATGCAGAAATTCCTGCTTTAAAGTTGATAGCTTCAGATTTCGAACTCCGGTTTCTGAGACATCCAAAAGATTTCTTTATTTTATATATAAAAAAAACAATTGGTTGTGCTGAAACTTGATTCAACTACTTGGGTGACCAAGTAGAATTAATGAAAACTTGTTCACAGCTCTGAGGGCATCTTCATGTTCTTCCAGAGGACGTATTCATCTTCATTAAAATCAGCTTTCAATTTATCATTATATCATAATTTCATTTTTTTCTCTGAACTGTAACATCTACATGACATATATTTACTTTAAATGGATTCATCATATACACATCAATATTCATTTATATTAGGTTGCTGGATCAAGTCCTTATGTCAACTCTCAGGACATGTAAGTGGTTTCCAAATTATCTATGTTAGTGCTTTGATAGCAGCTTTCAAAGTTATAGAAGATTGGTGGCTAGCATGATGTTACTACCTGGTTGAGTAATGAAACATCAGCAAGCAATCAACCAAAGTCAGAGAGCACCAAGGATTTCACACATCTTTGGTAATTGTTCTGAGAATTGATGTTGAGAACTAAATTGCAAATAGATAAAGAGGTAATATTTTTGCAATTGATAAGTGTTGTTAGCTTGGAATAGAACCAATATTAAACTACACACAAAGACAGCAAATAAAGTGGTTTGCCCATCTGGAGAGAATGTCTGGAGTTCCATACCATATAAGGCATATAAAAAAAGAGGAGAAGGTCAGAGAGCTTGGGGCAGAGCCAGAAGAAGATGAAAAACAACAACCAAGTCACACTACAGCAGCATGAAATAACAATGATTGAAGCCACGAGAAGTGGAGGAACCAAAGCTTTGTATCTCCCTCAACACCCAAAGTAATAAAAGCAGAAGCAAACAAAAAGAAGCTTGACGTTTCAAATTAAGTTAATTAAATTCTTAAATAGATCAAATTAAAACATATTTTGCACACTTAATAACTCACATTAGAAATCTATTTTGCTTTATCATGAGAGAGTTTTCATAGGCTTTCAAATTAAGCAAAAATACTTTCATTCCTATAACTACTGTATGGCACATTGTTATAAAAAGAGTTAATTTAGAGTGACCAACTAAACTTCTCATGTTCTCATTGGTAAGACTTTAATGAATAAGTACTAATATTGCTGCTGGGTTGGTAACCTATTTATTAACCAGTAATTACGGATGATATTAACTGCAGCTTGCCAAATACAGATAACATTGCTCCATAATACCAAAAATAGATCAGAAGCAGAAAATCACATATATTTTTAAAAAATACAATTGAAGTACAGTTAAAACTATAGTGTTTTATTCAATTTTGTAATAATCACTAGAATTATTTTAAAAACTTGCCCCTAGTTTGTAATATTGCCCAGCTGAGATTTACAATAACAGACAGACAATAACAGATGTGAAAAGTATTTGTCAATACTTACATCTTAAATTTTGTAAGATGATAAAAGTTAATGCAACAATATAGCCAGTGAATTTCCCTCCTGTGAACTGAAGTATATATCCATTTTCAAGAAAATGCAAAAAAAGGTAGACCAGCACATTCCTTAAGCCTTGTTGCACAATGCTTGGAGAATGTCCATCCCGCAAGGCCTCAAGGTAATTATGCATATTGACTGGAGAACATACCAGTGGTGGGTTTCAAATTTTGTAAATAGCGGTTCGGTGGGCATGGCTTGGTGGGTGTGGCATGGCTTGGTGGGCATGGCAGGGGAAGGATACTGTAAAATCTCCATTCCCACCCCACCCCAGGGCAAAGTTACTGCAAAAATCCCCATTTCCTCCCAATCAGCTAGGACTTGGGAGGCAGAAACTAGATGGGGGCGGGGCCAGTCGGAATTTTTACTAATGATTCTCCGAACTACTCAAAATTTCCACTACAGGTTCTCCAGAACTGGTCAGAACCCACTGAAACCCACCTCTGAAACATAAAAACGTTTGGTAATTATAATATAAATGACACTGTTCTCAGGAATCAAGATCTGGATTTCAATTTAGTAATTGAATTTAGTAATTTAGAATCATCAAATCTGATTCCTCAAATATGAGGAAAACTGAACTTCCAGATTGTACAGCAAATGAATTTTCATATATTAAAAAAACAAGTTACCCTTTGAGGCTGCCAAGATGCAGGAACACGTATATATATGTGGTAATTTTATGAAAACAGCATTTTGTGGGGGATGAATTTTTCTCAGAATAATAACTAATCATCGTGTGAAAAACACAGATGACTCTGCTAAAATTCACTATAAAACAATTATTATTTTAAATATAAGTCTGCCTACTTATAGTTACTCTCAAGATCATTGCTAGCAATTGCAGGAACTTTGTTTTCATAAAAGCATGACTATCAGTTTATTCAGTTTTAATAGGGTTAAAGTTATTTTTCAAAGGTATTATCTCTTTAATAGTTCTTTGAAAAGTTGGGCAAATTGCAATAATGAAAAAACTTAATTCCCAACTTCATTTTTATATAGTATTGCAAACTAAAATATTTTTCAGAAAGAATGATCTTCTTTCATTCTTAGGCAAATTGTAATATGTGTACTAAAATAATGAAATATTTATTTTGAATTACGGGAAATTTCAGTTGGGAGAGGAAAAGGGACAGCCCAGGAGTAAAATCCAGCAGGTTCTGACAGGTTCTGGAGAACTGGTAGTGGAAATTTTGAGCAGTTCGCAGAACCAATAGCGGAAATTTTGAGTAATTTGGAGAACAGCCCCAGAGTGGGTGGGATTGGAGATTTTGCAATATCCTTCCTCTGGAGTGGGGTGGGAATGGAGATTTTGCAGTATCCTTCCCCTGTCACACCCACCAAGCCATGCCCACAGAACCGGTAGTAAAAAAAATTGGATTTCACCACTGGGACAGCCCTTTTATTTATTTTATGAATTTAACAATATAATTTTAATTCTTTAAAATCTTAACTACCATTATCTATCAAGTTACAAATGTCTCCTTTTTGTTGCGCTTTAATTTTCTAATATTGTGTTTCGTTTTTTGTATCTATTTTTCTACTGCCATTTCAATGCCTTCCCTACCCTTACCCTACTATGTTTTCTCATCTCACTGGGTAGATGTTCCAGAAAGGATAAGCAAAAACCATCAGAATGTAGGCCAAGAGTATATAATCCCAGCAGGATTACCAAAGACATGAGAGTCATCCCAGCTGCCCAGCTAAAACAAGCAGGCACCTATTTTGGGCAGTTCCAATATAAAAAGATGCCAGAGGCGGATGATCATTTTATTGACAATGGCAAAGATATACTTTCATACTGTGAGGGGAGAGCCAATGGTAAATTACTCCTGTATTGAAAAAAAAAAGATGTGGAAGGACTAGATAAACCATTTGTTGGGTAATCACTTCAGCGTTATTTATCTACCTAAACAGATCAACAGAATTATCGCAGACAGGCAAAGAGCAGTGAGACTGGGAGCAACTTCTGATTTCTTGACAGCTCCCCCATTTACTTTGCTTGAAGGAAGATGGCAGGAAGCATTGGTATTCATGATTATGTGAAAGCAGTGGCATGCTGTGGCTAGGACTTTGCCACGGTTAGCATTAGCAACAGCAATAGCAAATATATGTGTCCCAGGATAATGTTGCTGGATCCAATCTAGGTCGGTCACTGGGACCAGAGGTTTACTTTTCCGAGCTTTTAGATTTGTGCTGGAGTCCAACCTCAGGGAGCTTCTTTCTAGCAGAATTTTTGTTTAAGCAATCCCTCTTGTTTGTGGTGAGGTGGTGGTGGTGGTGATAGAAAAACAACAACCCCAAGCTGTCTCTCCTGGGCATGCCCATTTTTCTTTCTCATAGAGTGGAGAGATCACAGAGAAAGGGATTACAAAAGAGTAAATAGCCATACAATGTAGAGTATACCTGGATATTTGTGTAGCATTCTCAGGGATGCCAGTGCCAGCAGTTTTGATGTACATTCCCCACTGTATGCCTGTTTACTCTCTTGTAATCTCTTCCTCTCCAATTTCTCTGCTCTGCAAGGAGAGGGGGAGAAAAACAGCAAATCAGACACAGTACAATGTGGATTGATTAAAATCATGTCATATGATCCTACAAAGATTGTAAATACAGGCATTAGTTGAAAAGTTATTTTTTCAGTATTGTAACTTTGAACAGTTGGTGAATGAAATAGTTGGTAAGAGCGGTATAACTGTAAACATTATGGGCAATCCTTTAATATTAGGATTATACAGCAGATTGATAAGGTTTACGATTAAATTCAATATGAAACCAATAGACCACAGAAGCAAGATATCGGTGAAGACTCGATGCCAGTGTTGCAAGTATTAAAGAGGAAAATGTAGTTAGACTTTATGGTCCAGGAAACAGAAATGAAGAGAACAATTTACCAACTTTTGCCAATCCAATGATTTCTTCATTGCTAACACAGTCTTCAAATAACCAAAAGGGTGCCTATATACATGCACATTGCTGGATGGAGTAGACATAACAAAGTACCAGTATGCAAACTATTGTGTAATATTCTTTATTTCATATGCTAGCAAAATAATGTTTAGGATCAAGCAACGCAGATAAGAGCCACATGTGGAAAGAGAGATGCCAGATGTCTAAGCTGAATTTACAAAAAACCAAGGAACTTAAGGCATTATTGCTGAAACATGCTGGACAATGTCAGGACTAAATTTGGGTTCTTCTATAGGTAGTCTAGTGATCTTAAACCATTTTTGACCAATGCCTAGTTTTCAGTATTTTTACATTTGCAATAGAATTACCAAATGTCCACATATATCAGGGGTCCCCAAACTTGGCAGTTTTAAGACTTGTGGACTTCAACTCCCAGAATTCTCCAGCTATGCTGGCTGGTGAATTCTGGGACTTGAAGTCCAAAAGTCTTAAAGGTGCAGAGTTTGAAGACCTCTGACATATATAAATAGTTGCTCTTAAGTTGAATGTTACATTTTGGTATTCTTAATCATCGTATTTTTAATGCATTTAACTTCTAAACTCAAATATGCAAGATAGGATAGCAGACCATTTTCCTTTAAGCAAAATATATTCAGTACATATATAAATGTATTATTTGTAGAAATATGAAACTGTATGTGTTATGTATTCATGTTTGTACCTTTAAATATTTGAGCGGGAAATCAGCACGTTGCTGATTGGTCGAAGCCTCCACCAGAACTGTATAAAAGGAGAGGTTTTTCCCCCAGCCTGTTGCTGGGTTCACCCTATATTAAAGAGCTGTTGTCACTACCCTGGTCTCCAGCCTCGTTACTTCCCGAACTTAACATTGGCGACGAGGGTGGGATCTCGAGGCTAAGGAGAACCAGAACCGAGCTGAAGCACGATAGACCGAACCCAGCAAACCCAGGGCAGAAAAGCGGAGATGGCCAGTTACACGCCCGCACCGCTTGACCCGCTAAAGAGAAATGGGGAACGATATGACCCGCTTCAAAGCTTTCTAGAAGCCAACGAACTGCACGGAGTTCCAGATAACCGAAAAGGGCTTATTTCTAAGCCACTGCGTCCGGAGGTCATCGACATCGCGAAGCCCTGGCAGAGCCAACGCCGCTGCAGTCGGTGTCGTGGCCAACTTTACAGACTTTACTAAGAAACCACTGCACCAACGCCGCCCAAATACGCGGCGGTTTGAATTGGAGAGCGAAGGCAGATGGAGGGCGAATCCATCGGTGACTACATGGCCGCTAAGAAGAGCGCCCAAGGACTGCGGATACCGTGACCTAGACGAGGTGCTCTCGAGCAACTCATCCGAGGGGTCAAAGACATCCGATTGCGGCGACGGCTGCTAGCAAAGAGCAACCTCACGCTAGCCAACGCCTGGACGAAGCCAGAGCACATGAAATGTCATCCCAAGCGGCAGAGACACTGCAGAAGCCTCCCACAAAAGGCGAGCGCAAGGCAACTCCGTGCACCAGGAGGAGGTTCAGACCGAATCCGACGGTGAAGATGAGGAAGGGTCTGCCGACCGAGAAACGCGACAAAGGGGACCGACGAATGCGGAAGCTGCGGGGTCAACACCAGCGCCAACGCTGCAAGTTTAAAGACGCGACATGTCGGCGGTGTGGGAAGAAAGGGCACCTAGCTCAAGTTTGTCGAGCGCCCAACCTTCCGCCGAAAATTCAAATCGCCAATCAGAGCGCGGAATCGGCAAGGCGGCCCGCGATTGGCTCAAACAAAAAGGCGCGGATTCCAACCAAACAACTGTGGTCATAGGCGCCTCGACCAAAGTGGAGAAGAAGATCTTCACCAAGCCAAAATAGAGGGAGTACGGTGCCGGCTTGAAGTAGACACGGATCAGCGATCACCATCATGTCCTGGGACACTTTGGCGAAGTCGCTGCCGTCCGTCAAGCGCCACCTGCAAGCACAACGGCTACGAGTCCACGACTACCAGGGAATCGATCCCTGTTCGAGGGACCACCTCCGTCCGAGTCGAGTACGGTCCACATAAAAAGACCCTGCCCATCACGATCGTCGAAGGAACTCTGCCCAGTCTGTTGGGACTAGACTGGTTTCGTGCCCTGGGCATGGGAGTGACTGGCATCTACAGAAGTGACTGTAACCTGAAAGACATTCTCTTTAACGAGTTCGAAGATGTCTTCAAGGACTGCCTGGGCAAGTACAAGGGGACCCCTATTTCCTTCAACTTAGACCCCCAGGTAGCCCCCATTAGGCTTAAGGCGAGGAGAGTCCTTTGCCCTAAAACCAAAATGGATAAGGAGCTGGATAAGCTCATAAACCAGGGGTTTTTGGTGCCAGTCGATCACGCAAAGTGGGAGACGCCAATCGTCACCCCCATAAAACCGGACGGGTCAATTAGAATTTGCGCTGACTACAAGGCGACGCTTAACAAAGCCTTACAGAAAAGCGCTTACCCGGTTCCAGTGGTGCAACACTTATTGCACTCTTTGGGGCAAGGGCAAGTCTTTGCAAAGTTAGACTTGGCCCAAGCCTACCAACAACTGCCAGTAGACGCCCGCACAGCCAAGCCCAAACGATTGTACGCACAGGGGGCCTTCAAGTGCACCCGATTGCACCTTGGGGTCAGAGTGGCACCAGGGCTGTCCCAAAACCTGATGGAACGACTACTGCAAGGGCTCCCAGGGTAGTTCCTACTGATGATGTCCTAATTTCAGGGAAAACATGGAGGAATTGGGGAGCGTTAAGAAAGGTCTTGAGCATTTTCCGGACAGCCGGACTAAAAGTCAAGACAAACAAATGCCAGATAGGGGTCGAATCCGTCGATTTCTTGGGCTACCGGATAGACAAGAAAGGAATTCACCCTACTGAGAGCAAGGTTAAGGCAATTAGGAAGGCTCCAGCGCCCAAAAACAAAGCAGAGCTGCAGGCATTCCTGGATTGGTTAATTTTACGCGGTCTTTTAAAGAACAAAGCAACTGCTATGGAACCGCTGCATAGGCTCTTAGGAAAAAATACTGTTTGGTCTTGGGGAAAGTCAGAAAATAGGGCTTTTGAAGCAGTAAAGAACCTGCTCTCAAGTGATAGCCTGCTCATCCAATATCACGACTCATTACCCCTAGTGCTGGTTTGCGATGCCTCCCCTTACGGGGTGGGGGCTGTACTCAGCCATAGACTTCCAAATGGCACAGAAGCCCCTATAGCTTCTACTCTAGAACGATGTCCTCCCCAGAGAGGAACTACAGCCAATTAGACAAAGAAGCACTAGCCATTGTGTCAGGGGTCAAAAATTCCACGAGTATGTCTTTGGGCGGAATTTTGAAATCGTGACTGACCACAGACCGCTACTAGGATACTGGCTGGCGATCACCAACGCCTGTGGCACTTTCGCCACGCTTGACCCGATGGACTATATTCTTAGCCGCTTACTCCTACAAGCTGCAGCATCGACCAGGAAAAGAAGTGGGGCATGCAGACGCGTTAAGCCGATGCCCACTACCAGGGGCGATCAAGACCCCACCCGGGACGCCCATCCTACTTATTGACTCGTTGACTCTGGCCCAGTCACATCTAAGGAAGTGGCTCGGCATCATACCGGGACATTGTGTTAAGGACTGTACTCGGTTGGGTACAGAGAGGGTGGCCGCTGCGCCGGGCTAACGGTTCAAAGAATTTGTTAAAAAACGAGATGAGCTCTCGGCTCAAGGGGGGTGCCTGTTATGGGGTGATCGTGTAATAATTCCTGATAAGCTAAGGGGAAAGGTATTGGACCTCCTCCACGAGGGTCACCCAGGGATCGTAAGGATGAAGGGGTTAGCTAGAAGCTATGTATGGTGGCCACTCATGGACGCAGAGATTGCTGAGAGGGTAGGGAAATGCCAAGCTTGCCAAGAGTCCAGACCTCTACCCCCAACGGCCCCAGTCAGAGAATGGGAAAAGCCCCAAGGGCCCTGGTCAAGAATCCACATTGATTTTGCTGGCCCTTTCCACGGCCAAACATTCCTAGTGGTTGTGGATGCATTTTCTAAATGGTTGGAGATCATAATCATGAAATCCACCACGGCCGAAGCAGTAATCGCAACCCTGCGCCACCTATTCGCAACTCACGGGTTGCCGGACACTCTGGTGTCCGACAATGGGCCCCAATTCACGGCAGCCCAGTTTGAAGAATACCTGGCAGAGGAAGGCATCCGACATGCCCTCTCTGCGCCTTTCCACCCCGCGCCGAATGGCCTTGCAGAGCGTTCCGTCCGGAGCGCTAAGGAGGCATTGTCCAGGCTCAAGCCAGGTGACTGGCAAACAAAATAGACTTTTTCCTAGCCGTCAGCACAGAACCCCAAGCACGGCCACCGGAAAAGCCCAGCCGAATTGCTAATGGGACGGAAACTCCGTGCCCACTTGACGCTTGAACCCCATTACACACCCGAGGGTTACAAGGGGAACTAGAAAAGACAAGGAAATGAGCATAGGCGACCGGTGTGGGCCCGAAACTATGGGGACGGCCCTAGTTGGTTCGCAGGACAAATAATAAAGATAACCGCCCAAAATCGACGTGGTAGAGCTACCCGACAACCGAGTGTGGAGGCGCCACATAGATCAGTTAAGGAAACGAATAACTGATCAAACCGAACCAAATGGAACAGATCATGACCAATACCAATTTGAATCCACAGCTGACAATGACCCGGGGGAGGCGCAAGACTTAGCTGAGGTCCCAGAGTTCCAGCGACGCCATCAGGTCCCCGAGGGAAGCAGCAGGGAAAGTTCAAAATTAATCCAAGGCCGGATGGCCAAGAAAAAGAGTCGGCCAATAATCCGGAGCCCGTTGGCCCAGAGAAAGAGCTGGGAGGAGACAACAGCCCCTCCGACCAGCTCAAAACACCACCCAGAACTGAACCGCGCAGGTCAGAAAGAACTAGGAGACGCCCAGGTTATTTGCGTGACTACGTCGAAAAATAACATGTAAATAAATATGTAAATAGAGGCAAAGTGTTTTCTGGGAGGGGAGGAGTGTTATGTATTCATGTTTGTACCTTTAAATATTTGAGCGGGAAATCAGCACGTTGCTGATTGGTCGAAGCCTCCACCAGAACTGTATAAAAGGAGAGGTTTTTCCCCCAGCCTGTTGCTGGGTTCACCCTATATTAAAGAGCTGTTGTCACTACCCTGGTCTCCAGCCTCGTTACTTCCCGAACTTAACAGTATGAAATTCATCTCCTTTCGTTTTTTTAATGCAACATTTGTGCTTGGAACATTTCCAGAGATTCATGTTTTAGAGTTGATAGATTCAAATTAAATTCTCACACATCTAAAAGGATTTACTTCTTTTGTGAAAAGACAGTTGGCTCCACTGAAACTTGATTCAACCACATAAGACCTTGGGAACGCTAGAAAGTATTAAAGAACTTTTATCCACGTTTGTGGTGAAGCTGAGGGGATCTTCATGTTCTGAAGTTTGTAATGAAGGTTCTGAATGTTCTGTCAGAATTGTAAATATCAATCATCATTAAAATCACTTTGTGTGATATGTATGTGGGTGCGCGCGCATGTGTGTGTGTAAAAACAGAAAAGGGGCTAACAGAATGGTAATTTTTGTCTGCTTTTGTCTTAACCTGCTTCTCATTGATTGTCCATCTTCCCTTGATATATTCCCACCTGTATATTGGACTGATCATCTCTTCTTCTTAGCTGTCCTCACTTGTGGAGCTAGGGGAGGTTCCCCCATGATCTCCATAACATGAAACAAAATCCCAAAATTCCCAAAGCTTCAATCAAAAACTATCAACTATTAACCTCACCCCATTTCTAAGAGGTCTGTAAGGGGTGTGCATAAGAGCACAAGCGTGCCTACCGTTCATGTCCTATTGTTTCCTTTTGTTATATCCAATTAATATAGTTATTACATACTCATGCTTATATATATGCTTATATATTGTATAGTTATTTCATGCTTATGCTTATATATACTGTGTGACAAAATAAAAAAATAAAATAAATAAAATAAACACAAAGAGGAGGAGAGTTGATTCCCATGTTGTGTGCATGGGTTTAGCCATTTTCATCATGTTTTTCACATGCTTTTATACCTCTACAAATTCACTGCTGTTTTTTTAAGTCCTAGATACCATGTACCGAATATATAACCTGTAATGTTATGGACTTTGGGACCCTTCTGAGTTATTTTGGCAGGAGTTCAGTGATCACTGCAGTTGTGTATGTCAATTGGCATTTTTTTACCACAATTATCAGGTGTAGCTGGCAGGATCAGGGTTAGGGGCAAGTTACTATGTTTGGTACATCCCTGTCACTTTTGGAAGTCCATGGTTCTTGCTTTTGGGTAGAAGATGACCAGACTGAGTCTGTGGGAGGAATCAAGCATACCTTTCTGGAGTCCCTTCACACCCAAAAGAGATCTATGTCCACCCCATCTTGAATTCATTTGACTTGTCTTATCTTAATTCTTATTTACCACTAATTTGCCTTGACCATTAGTAGTTCAGATTCTTGTAGAGAGTGTTGGCATGCAATAAACCTGCATTCATTTAAACAGCCTTGATTCCTGATTTCTTGCATCTGACACTGTGTCCCCTTTATCCAAACAAACCTCCTTGGAGATGTTTGATTGGGATTTAGGTGGTGGGAAATTCCAGTGGAATTCTGCAGGAGCAAGTTCAAGGCTGTAAATCTAAATCCAAGGACATTGCAATTGAACAACAATTGAGATCACAGAGAACGGGATTACAAAAGAGTAAATAGCCATACAATGTATACCTGGATATTTGTGCAGCATTCTCAGGGATGCCAGTGCCAGCAGTTTTGATGTACATTCCCCGCTGTATGTCTGTTTACTCTCTTGTACTCTCTTCCTCTCCAATTTCTCTGCTCTGCAAGGAGAGGGGGAGAAAAACAGCAAATCAGACACAGTACAATGTGGATTGATTAAAATGATATCATATGATCCTACAAAGATTGTAAATACAGGCATTAGTTGAAAAGTTATTTTTTCAGTATTGTAACTTTGAACAGTTGGTGAATGAAGTAGTTGGTAAGAGAGATATAACTGTAAATATTATGGGCAATCCTTTAATATTAGGATTATACAGCAGATTGATAAGGTTTACAATTAAATTCAATATGAACCAATAGACCACAGAAGCAAGATATCGGTGAAGACTCGATGCCAGTGTTGCAAGTATTAAAGAGGAAAATGTAGTTAGACTTTATGGTCCAGGAAACAGAAATGGAGAGAACAATTTACCAACTTTTGCCAATCCAATGATTTCTTCATCATTGATTCCCATTTTGGGAAGAGTTGATTCCCATTTTGTGTGCATGGGTTTAGCCTTTTTCACATGTTTTTATACCTCTACAAATTCACTGCTGCTGACCAGAGCTGTCCATTTTTAAGCAGTCTATAAAATATATATTTGTATCTGCAAACTGGGATTAGAGAGTTTGATGGGCTCAGTGAATAGTGAATACATGCTCTCTATTTCCATGCCACTCTTTTTATTACTGTAGTTGTTTTGTAAAGTAATATTATTTTATTTCTTTAAAACTACCTACGTTATCTGTAATAGAGTGACCTATAAATTAATTAAATAAATAAATAAATAAATAGTGTCAAGATCAAAAGAAGTACTACTTTTTTGTGTCTGATCTGTTTCAGTTAGGAATTCCAAATTGAATTTGGGGCATCACATTTTAAGAAGGAAATTGATAAATTGGAGTATGTTCAGAAGAGCAACCAAGATGATAAGAAACCCTACAGGAAAAGTTAAAGAGGAATGATTGGAGGAAAAAGGTATGCTTAGCAAGAAGACGGCTACATAGAGATATGAGAGCTATTTTCAAATACCTGAAAGTTACCTGAAAGACTGTCATGAAGAAGGTGGGACTGAATTCCTCAGGTAGTTCTAGAAAAGAAAACAAACAAGTTTGAATGATAAGGAAGTTGTAGTTGGACACCAGGAACATTTTCCAACGATAGACGCTGTTCAATCATAGACATTCCTTTGTAAAGAGAAGCTAGATGGCATTCTCCTGAGGATTTTCCGTGTAGGTTTTTCTACTGGGAAGAGAATTTCATTAGATCAGTGTTTCTCAATCTCAGCAACTTTATGTGTAGACTTCAACTCCCAGAATTTCCCCTGCAATTGCAGAACCTCTAAACATAATTTTTGAAAAATCTTTCAGTACCAGCACCTTGCCCTACTTATGGTCACAAGCCAAGGTCATATCTATCTTCAAAAAGGGAGACCCTAGCCTAGTTGAAAATTACAGACCAATCTCTTTATGTTGCATCACCTGCAAAGTCATGGAATCAATCATTAACCAATCTATTACCTAGATTGTCTCCACCTAGAGACAAACAGCCTACTTTCTATCAAACAATTTGGTTTCAGAAAAAAATCATCCTGTAATCTACAACTACTACAGTGCAAAAACATATGGACTACACATCTCGATCAGGGCAAAGCAATAGACGCAGTTTACACAGACTTCTCTAAAGCTTTTGATTCGGTGGTACACAACAAATTACTTCTAAAACTAAAATCCTATGGCATTTCTGGACTCCTACATAAATGGATAGCTGCCTTCCTGTCAAACAGGCAACAAATGGTCAAAATAGGAAGCGCTCTATCAAATACTGTATCTGTTAATAGTGGTGTTCCCCAAGGCAGTGTTTTAGGTCCAACACTCTTCATACTGTACATAAATGACCTTTGCGATCACATTAAAACAACTGTGTTCTCTTCGCTGATGACGTTGAACTATTCAACACCACAGACAATGCAACTACCCTTCAAAAAGACCTTGACTATGTGGCAGATTGGTCTAACAAGTGGCAACTTCAAATCTCAACAAACAAATGCTCTGTCTTGCACATTGGCAAAAAAAAATCGAAACATAAAATACAAATTAGATGGACATGACTTTATAGATGACTCTCACTCTGTCAAAGACCTTGGCGTACTCATTTCTAAAGATCTAAGTGCTAGAGCCCACTGTAACAACATTGCCGAAAAGGCACTAAGAGTTGTTAACCTAATCTTGCATAGCTTCTTCTCTGGTAATATTGTACTACTAACTAGAGCATGCAAAACATTTGCTAGACCAGTCCTTGAATACAACTCATCTGTCTGGAACCCGCACTGCATATCGGACATAAATACAATTGAAAGAGTCCAGAGATATTTCACAAGAAGATTCCTCCACTCCTCTGCTCGCAATAAAATACCTTATGCCACCAGACTCCAAATTTTGGGCTTAGACAACTTAGAACTATGCAGACTTCAATCTGACCTAAGCATAGTACGTAAAATTATCTACCACAATGCCCTACCTGTCAATGACTACTTCAGCTTCAACCACAACAGTACATGAGCAAATAATAGATACAAACTCAAGGTAAACCGCTCCAAACGTGATTGCAGAAAATATGACTTCAGTAACAGAGTGGTCAATGCCTAGAATGCACTACCTTACTCTATAGTTTCTTCCCCAAACCCCCAAAACTAAGCTTAAACTGTCTACTGTTGACCTCACCCCATTCCTAAGAGGTCTGTAAGGGGCGTGCATAAGTGCACCTGCGTGCCTATCGTCCCTGTCCTAATATTCCTTTTTACTTACTCTTTTCATGTATCCAAACTGCTTAATTTGAGGAATTAACGAAAGGGATGGAGGCTTGACGGTAACAACAACTCTTTATTTAAGAAGGCTAACAGGCAATTAACAATGTCTGGCAATCAAGGCAGTGCTAACGATAGAAGAACAGAACCTTTCTATCACAGCCGCTATTTATATAAGCTGCTGTCAAGCTATCAATCAATGGCGCCTGTTCAATTCTCCCGCCGGCTAAACCCCAGCGTCGCAGCCAATAGGCAACATTTCCTTGTTGCCAGGCAGAGACATGACTGCGTACGCTGCACAAACTATGTTTATACTTTTACCTGTTATCTTATATGTGATTGACAAAATAAATAAATAAATAAATAAATAATAAATTTACCCAGCCAGTTGATACCCAAACATCTTAAAATTGCTGAAGTTGCAAAACAATGGACCAAATGCTGCTCTCCCTTAGATGTTATACTTCTGTATTTTGTTTTATTTACATTATTTAATAGTTTATTGATTATTTATGATTAACTTGTCATTTTTATGAATGTGATTTATTTTTCATTGAGCATGTTTTAATTTTAATTTGATATAACCTCTACAAAGTCTTTTGAGTTGGCTAAGCTACAATACCAATTAAATACATTTTTTAATCAACTTTACATGGCCACCCATCTCACAAGAAGTGACTCTGAGCAGCACACAGCAAAAGAAAGTATAAAAAGAATACACAGTCAAACACAGTCATATTTAAACATACACATACACAGTCCACCCACTACAAAAGATTTGATCAGCAACAGAGCCACCTCAAGATCTCACCGGTCTTCTAAGGCTTCCAAGTCTGATGACAAAGCAAGATCTTGAGGGACTTCTAAAAAATAAGGAAAAATGGAACTGACCTCACTTCAGGGGGGAGAATATTCCACAAGGTAGGTGCCATGGCAGAAAAAGTCTGCTAAATATAGTTTCCTGAGATAGGGGACTTTTAGCATTCCTCTCTTCCCAGATCTGATGGAATAAAAAGACATAATCCAAAGAGATGGCACTTCAAATAACCAAGCCCCATGTCTCGAAGGACTTTAAAGGTCAAAATGAGCACCTTGATGTAGCCCCAGCGAATTTATTTATTTATTTATTTTGTCACAACAATATATGTAGGTATCATACAAAAAGATTTTATAGTATATAAACACATATATGAGTAAATATAGGAAGTATAAGCATATATATATATATATAGGAAGAAGTAAAGAAAAACAATAGGACAGGAACGGTAGGCACATTTGTGCGCTTATGCACGCCCCTTATGGTCCTCTTAGGAATGGGGTGAGGTCAATAGTAGAAAGTTTTTGGTTAAAGCTTTTAGGATTATGAGAGGAGATCACAGAGTCAGGTAAAGTATTCCAAACACTGATGATTCTGTTACAGAAGTCATATTTTCTGCAATCTAGATTAAAGCGGTTGACATTAAGTTTAAATTTATTAGTTGCTCTAGTATTATTGCAATTAAAGCTGAAGTAGTCTTTGACAGGAAGGACATTACAATAGATGATTCTGTGAGTTAAACTTAGGTCTTGTCGAAGGCGACGGAGTTCCAAGTTTTCTAAGCCTAGGATTTCAAGTCTGGTGGGATAAGGTATTTTATTGTTTTCAGAGGAATGGAGAACACTTCTTGTAAAATATTTCTGGACACGTTCAATTGTATTGATGTCAGAGATGTGGTGAGGGTTCCAAACAGGTGAGCTGTATTCTAGAATTGGTCTAGCAAATGTTTTATATGCTCTGGTTAGTAGTGTGGTGTTTTTGGAAAAGAAGCTACGCAAGATTAGGTTTACAACTCTTAGAACTTTTTTTGCTATATAGTTGCAGTGGGCTTTGGCACTGAGATCATTTGACATGAAAACTCCAAGGTCTTTAACGGGACGGAGGTCGTCTGTAAGGTAATGTCCATCTAGTATGTACTTAGTGTTTGGGTTCTTTTTTCCTATATGTAAGACTGAGCATTTGCTGGTTGAAATTTGGAGCTGCCAATTTTTAGACCAAGCGGTTAGGTGATCAAGGTCATTTTGAATGATAGAACTATTGTCTGTGGTGTTAAATAGTTTGACATCGTCAGCAAAGAGAACACAATTACCTGAGATATGGTCACAAAGATCATTAATGTATAGTATGAAGAGTGTTGGTCCAAGGACGCTGCCTTGAGGAACGCCACTCTTGACAGGAACAGGATTTGATAAAGCATTGCCAATTTTGACCACTTGTTGTCTGTTAGACAGAAAAGCAGATATCCATTTGTGAAGGGGTCCTGAGATGCCATAGGATGTTAGTTTTAGGAGAAGTTTATCGTGTACTACTGAGTCAAAAGCTTTGCAGAAGTCTATGTAGATTGCATCTATTGATTTGCCTTGATCAAGATTTGTAGTCCATATGTTTTTACAGTGGAGAAGTTGTAAGTTACATGATAATTTTTTCCTGAAACCAAATTGTTTATTGGAGAGTAGGTTGTTAGTTTCTAAGTATGAGGTAATGGATTGGTTGATGATTGATTCCATGACTTTGCAGGTGATGCAGCAAAGAGAGATCGGTCTGTAATTTTCGACTAAGCTGGGGTCTCATTTTTTGAAAATAGGGATGACTGTGGCTAGTGACCAAAGTTTGGGAAGAGAACTGGTAGTGAAAGCTTTATCAAAGATAATACTTAGGGGTTCTGCTATATTAATGGAAAGTTTTTTTAAGAAGTATGCACATAGTCCATCGGGTCCAATAGATAGCGATGGTTTTAGGTTATGAAGAGCTTTTCCAACGTTATCTTCTGTGAAATCTATATGAGTTAAGTCATCATAATCATTGCTGGTACGTTTGTGGAATGTCGGATATGTGTTATCGGAGTTAACAAAAACTGAGCCAAAGAAAATGTTGAAGAGGTTTGCTTTAACTGTTTCGTCATTGCATTCTTTGTTGTTAGAATCTTTTAGTGGTGGGATGGATCTTGAGTCTTTAAGTTTATTGTTAACAAAATTATAAAAGGCACGATTGGAATTTGTGCGCAGAAGGTTCTCTTCTTGCTTGGTGTGGTAATTTGTGCATTCAGTTTTTATTTGGTTGCATATATTTCTGTAGTGGTTTTTGAAATTTGCAACATAGCCTTTTTTGTTTCTTTTCCAGAGGGATTTTTTTTTTGATTGAAGCTTTTTTATTGATATGGGTAGTTTGTTTTTCCTGATCATGGTAGTCATTTGTGGAACATATAGTTTAATGACTCTATTGATTTCAAGTAGGAAGACTCTATGGTCTTCAGCGGTTATGCAGGTTGCAAACAGATTTTGCCAGTCCAGAAATGAAAGATCGTTGTTTATAAGGTCGTAATTGGCTTTTTGAAGTTGTAGTTGGGAATACTGTTGTTATGACGATTTAAGTATGGACGTATATTGAGACGAAAATCAATCATGCAGTGGTCACTGTTGGAAAAAGGTTCTTTAATTTGTAGTCCATAAATTGAGTTTGAATTTTTGCAAAAGATGAGATCAACGCATCAAGGTTGAGTCTTGTATTGTTAGTTACAAGTTGTTCAAGACCTAGGTTTGTAACAGTGTTGTATAGTGTAGCATGGATTGGGTCAGTTGAACATTCATTAGTTATCCAGTTAATAAGAAGTAGATTTAGGTCACCCAGGAAGATGAGAGGATATGGGCAAGAGGTAGCCCAGGGTGCCGTCAGCGAGGCAATGTCGTCTGGCGACGCCCAGGGGAAGGGCCTTCTCTGTGGGGGCTCCCACCCTCTGGAACGAACTACCCCCCGGACTTCGTCAGCTTTCGGACCTCCGGACCTTCCGCCGCGGGCTTAAAACATATCTATTTAATTGTGCAGGACTGAGCTAGATTTTAAACTTATGGGTTTTAATTGGGTTCTGTTTTTATATTTTAATAACGGGCTTTAGAATAAGTTTTTTAATTGTTTTTATATTGTATTTGTGTTATGTATTTTTAAGTGGCTGTAAACCGCCCTGAGTCCTTCGGGAGATAGGGCGGTATATAAATATGATTAATAAATAAATAAATAAATAAATAAATAAATGTTAGCATTGAGGTTAGCATATTTGCATGGGTAATGTCATAGTCAGAGGCTCTGTAGCATAGTAAGAATCGAAGAGTAGTGTCAAGGGATAGGTTGCATACAATAGTTTCAGGAAGAGAAAGTTTATGTGCTACTTGGATATTTTTTAGATTCAGTGACATTTTGTAAAAGATAGCCACTCCACCACCTCTTCGGTTTTCACGATCTGATCGATAGACTTGATATTCTTTGTTTGAGATAATGGAGTCAGGAAGGGATGAGTTCAGCCATGTTTCACAAACAAAAATGATATCAAATGTGCCATTGTTTAACAAGAGGATAAATTCAGGTAATTTGTTTTTATATTGTATTTGTGTTATGTATTTTTAAGTGGCTGTAAACCGCCCTGAGTCCTTCGGGAGATAGGGCGGTATATAAATATGATTAATAAATAAATAAATAAATAAATAAATAAATGTTAGCATTGAGGTTAGCATATTTGCATGGGTAATGTCATAGTCAGAGGCTCTGTAGCATAGTAAGAATCGAAGAGTAGTGTCAAGGGATAGGTTGCATACAATAGTTTCAGGAAGAGAAAGTTTATGTGCTACTTGGATATTTTTTAGATTCAGTGACATTTTGTAAAAGATAGCCACTCCACCACCTCTTCGGTTTTCACGATCTGATCGATAGACTTGATATTCTTTGTTTGAGATAATGGAGTCAGGAAGGGATGAGTTCAGCCATGTTTCACAAACAAAAATGATATCAAATGTGCCATTGTTTAACAAGAGGATAAATTCAGGTAATTTGTTGACAATGAATTGATTGGCAGGGTCAGGGTACAGAACAAAATCCAATGAAGTTAATCATTTATTTTATTCCTAGTGGACAGAATCTTGCCAAATTAAAGCTGTAACCTTCTAACCTACTAGATATATTCTGAGATTCTAGGGTGTGGCTACCCTGAACCTCTCTGCCCTCCCCCCCCCCATCCATTTTGGGACTCCACAGTCTCTTAATCATGGCCTCTCTCTAATGAGATTTACTGCCTCCTCTCTGGAAAAAAACTCTGTTGCTAAGAGTCCTCTCCACTGATTTTTTGGTGTGCATTCCATCACACCTGTGCCACTTTAACAAGCCAGGAGTGGCAGGGATCTACAGAGCATGTGGCTGGGCTTATAGTCCTAAGGCCCCTGTCTACTTATTCAGGTCCAACAAGTTAAACTGATCCCTAATAACCAGGCAAGATTCCTCCCCAGGTATCTGAACTGGATCTGCAACAAGGTTGGAGACCAATTCCAAAAAAGGTCAAGCTAATTTCTTTGTTAGATATTGAACAAATTCTTCCGCACATCCCTGCATATATTTCTCCAAGTTCCCTCTAACCAAGAGTACCCATGCCATGCTAAACAAGGCTGCAGGACAGCAGTCCATTGATGCAATAAGGGAAGAGAAGTTCTGATGCTTTGCCACTGTTATTGCCACAAGTTAGGCCTTAGTAGCAGTTTTAATCCATGTTCAATCACGTTTGTCCTTTGCTGAGTAACAATGATGCTCTAGACAACTTTTTTTTATCTCCCACAGCTCCTCTATGAATCATGAAAGGAGACAGGTCCTATAGGAATGATCCAATCCAGGGGTGGGCAATTAATTTTTATCAGGGGCCGGATGAGAAGCCTGAATTGTGTCAGAGGGCCACCAACTTTCTTTCATTGTAAAATACTTAAATTAAATATTTTGAATAGCTGGTACTGATAATCAGAAGAATAAAGCACTCTGTAAATATGTATATTAGGTTATGTGAAACTGTGGTCTATTGGTTAAATAAGAAAAACAATTATTGAACCAGTGCAATTTATTTTTCAAAATAAAAGTTAAAAAAAAAGTTTAATTTATGGTGTTTATGATTGGCCTCACGCGGGCCGGACAGGGACGTACAAAGGGCCGGATGTGGCCCGCGGGCCTTAATTTGCCCAGGTCTGATCCAATCCAAAGACACAGTCACTATCCTTTCTATTGCAAGTGGCAACCAAGATTATTATACATTAACGACCTCTGTTACCGTATTATAAGTAATTGTGTTCTCTTCGCCGATGATGTTAAACTATTTAACACTACCAACAATGCGGCTACTCTTCAAAAAGACCTTGTCTTCATGTCAGAATGGTCAAAAATTTGGCAACTCCAAATCTCAACCAACAAATGCTCTGTCTTACACATTGGAAAAAAGAATCAGAACACTAAATACAAGCTTGATGGACATGACCTTGTAGATGACCCTCACTCTGTCAATACTCTGTCAGTATTTTCAAATAATATTTGTCTCTAACTTTCTCCCATACTAATAGCAATGTATTTCTTATATAATGTCTGTGAAAGTATGTATGCATCTTACTTCTACCATACCATAAAAATGCATGCCACCCCAATTGTAAATTATGTCCTTTCAAAGTTAATAGTCTTTTATTTCTTAATTCAACCTATTCCTTCATCCAAGTCAATGCTACTGCCTGGTAATATAGTTCCCAATTCAGCAGTCCAAATCCTCCACGTAGCCTCGCATCCTATAACATTTTTATACTTATTCTTGCTTTTTTCCCTTGCCATATAAATTTCCTTATTATCTTATTTAGATGTTGAAAGTAAGTCTTTTCAATTTTTATTGGTACTGTCTGAAATAAGAATAGTAGTCTTAATTGTTGCAATCCTTCCCATGAATGACATGATATTCATATAAGTTTTAATGAATGAAGAACAACTGTCAAGCCATGAATCATGACATTAAAAAATAATAGGATTCCTAAAAAATATAAATGAACTCATCAATATATGAACCCAAATCATGCAAACTTTATTATGGCTCTAATCCCACAATGACCTTATTTAATCAGTTACTAACCTAGTCAATTGACTTGAAACTCAACATGAAGAAAACTAAGATCATGGCATCTGGCCTTCTCAATTCCTGGCAGATAGATTGGGAAGAAATGGAGTGACAGTGACAGATTTTATTTTCCTGGGCTCCAAGATTACCGCAGATATAAGCGGTGATCTTGGAGCCAAAGTGGTGGATAAACTTAGACAGCTGGGGGAAAAAGTTGGAGGGGGAATCCTAGAAAAAGGTAGTGAAAAAATATTTCTGCAATACTGCAAGGAAACAACATGAATGGAACCCTCAAGCATTAAACTTTATTTAATTCTAAATTATAGTGGTGAGATGAATACTAGAGCAACCACTGTAAATTATAGTAGTGATATGAAGACATCCTGAGGATTTATTCCATTTGTGTCAACAACTAACTTGTAGGTTAAGTATTCTTTAAGCATATGTATTTTGCATATACTAGGATGGAACTTGAGATTCAAACAGAAACCAAAGTGGATATTCTAAATAAACAAGTATGTACCGTAATTGAATGTCAAAAGATTCAAGGTGAGTTTGATCCCTATTCATCTTTACTATACAGTAAACCACAATTAAGCAAAATAGGACTCAAGATGATGTGGGCATTCAGCTTGCTAGTATTTCCAGATACTGCTGTCTATACCAGTGGTCACCAACCAGTGGTCCATGGACCATTGGTGGTCCGCAGAAAAATTATTTGCATTTTTTATATTGCACTAAATCAGAGGTCCTCAAACTACGGCCCTTGGGCCGGATACGTGCAATGAACATTTATGTTGCTGCGGAGAGTCTCTCCCTTTGAGGTTTTTGTGTGGGTCAGAGGGGGACAGAATTTCCAACTTGGGGTCTGCTTCAGCCTCCTGGTGCGGGGCTTTGGGTGAAGGCTGGAGGGAAGCGCAACTGGTGGAGAAGGGCAGGAGGGCCTTGTTCCAGGGGGACTGCATCATGACCTGGAACTGCTGACCATCTCAGCCTGCTGTCTCCAGGTGTCGGTACCTGGCCTTGCACTCCTGCAGGTCTTTCTTCTGTTTGGAAAGCTATGCTCCTAATCCTCAGTGAGGTGCTTCTGCTGAGCCTCCCTCTCAGTCAGATCCAATTTGAACTGAGCTGTTTTGCCAACTCTTTCTCATGGTGGCTGCTTAGCTCCAATAACTGCTTCCTGTTGGGGCACTAAGGAGCTTGGGCGGGCAGGTGAGGAGGGATTGGGAGAGGAGGGGGGCAATTAGAGACCGGTGAGTCGCCCCTCAATTTGAGTGACATCGATTTTACCATGCTCACCAGGTCACATGACCACCTAGCCACGCCCACCCAGCCGGTCATTAGACAGATCATATTAGTGGTCTGTGGGATTTAAAATTATGAATTTAGTGGTCCCTGAGGTCTGAAAAGTTGGGGACTCCTGGTCTATGCCATTGTTTTACAAAATGGTCTCTTTGGCCTACATTTTCATCCCAACCCACCATTTTACAATTGTAATTCTTAATTTCACATGCTGGGAAAATAATGCTTAGGATCATCCAATGTAGATATGTAACATGGAAAAAGAGTTGCCACATGTTCAAGCTGGTTTTAGAAAAGGCTGAGGAACACAAAATAGTATTGCTGATACATGCTGCACAACTGAGAATGCCTAAGTATACTTAAAATATTTAAGCCCCAGTAGGGTGTGACATTTAATGGGGTGAAAATTAATTTTTGCAATTTTTTTTTTCAGTGAGGGGTTCTAAAAATATGTGTTTTTAGACCAAGAATTCAAATCTGCTGTTATTTTTGCAATTGCACAATTGGTATGGTATGGCAGGTTGCTATGTAGCTTGATATGGTGAATCTACATTTGATCATATACCCACAAAAGTCTCTTGTAACCCAAATACTGTTAACTTCATCTTCTCAAAATTTTGTAACCTTGTGTTACAAAAACTAAAGTATTTTTCTGCATGAAACTTATCTAGCTAATCAAAAAATAATCCATGCAATCATAAACTAACATCAGAAAGCAATTATCTGAGTTACAAAAATGTTTAATCAGGTCTTGTTTTGATTTGTTATTTAACACCAGCCACCGACTTGCTTCTTAGCCTCTGATATAACCCTCAGGTTTCTCATGTGTCTACTGAACACACTGCTTGGTGCCTCTGTGATCTGTTTCACATATCTCTCTATGGACTGGACATGATGAACCAATACAAGTATCACAGGGCCACTGTGGTAATTGCAGTGGTTCATCAATCAATTTCTTTATTTCCACTGAAGTCAGTTTGCACATCAAAAGTGGCTCACCACCAGTCAATCAGCTCCAGCAGAGTGGATGCTCTGGCATTGATTAAAGGCATTTTTCTTGCACGTACAGAAAAATCTCCCAGCATGTCATTGTCTGCACTCCTCAAGTCAATGTTCTTTTGCATACCTGCTCTTGCCTCTTGAATGTCATCTGAACACAAGAGTGTTTGGATTATCATTTCAGTGAAAGCATACCATGCTGGGCACTGAATGGTTGGCAAAACAACTTCTACTGTCTTCTTTTGCAGTCTTCAATCCAGGAATGTTTTACTTTGGTGTTGAATCAGCAAGGACAGTACACACCAACAATGCTTTCCACTATCATTCTCAAGTTTTGGAGGGTTTTGCCTTTAAAGCCATGTTTTGAAACCCATATTTGACAAAGCCTATTTGCATAAAATCAGCATAAAATAGAATTCTTTATTGGCCAAGTGTGATTGGACACACAAGGAAAAGATACATTCGTCAAGAACCATAAGGTACAACACTTAATGATAGTCATAGGGTACAAATAAGCAATCGAATCATACTAGGAAAAAATCAATATAAATTGTAAGGATACAGCAACAAGTTACGGCCATACAATTATAAATGGGAGGAGCTGGGTGATAGGAACAATGAGAAGATTAATAGTAACAGTAATGCAGACTTTGAACTTTGGTATTAGAGAAGACTCCTGAAACTGTCTTAGACTGCCAAGAAAACAAAAAATGGATTATAAACAAATTAATCCAGAGTTCTCACTTGAGACACAAATGTCTCATTATTCTACATAATATAACAACTTTCTGAAAAAAATGGAAGGAAAGAGAAGAGGATGACTAGAAGCAAGAAGGATGGGCTCAATTGTAGTGGAAATGAATGCACTGTTGAAGCTCTGTTTGGGGCTTTTTTTCTGAAGCTCTGTTTGGGGCTTTTTTTCTGAAGCTCTGTTTGGGGCTTCTTTTCTAAAGCTCCGTTTGGGGCTTTTTTTCTAAGCTCTGTTTCTGATGCTTTTTTCAGCCTCTGAAACCTCCGTTTGAGGCAGGGCTACATTAGGAGTATAAGATGCACCCAGATGTTCACCCTCTTTTTTGTAAAAAAAAAGGTGTGTCTTATACTCTGAAAAATACGGTAATATACATAATAAATCAATCACAGTGGAATATATTTTTAATTATACCTCTGGTGTTTAGAATCTATCAAGATAATAAGGATTATAGATTTGATTGTAGAGTTGGCTAAAAATATTTATAGAATACCAAAAGAGAGTCAACATTTGATCTACAGCAATGGATTATTGAATATTGATTGAATTCATCCTTTCTTGACAAGGAGCCAAGGGAAAGTTTTGTCAGCCCTTCAAGACAAATCAGGCAAGAGCTATTGGAACTCTCTTAAAAGTCTGTAACAGGTTGCTTCTTTCCTTTTATATCAGTGTGTTTCATATTTGGCAACTTTAATTTGATACCATCGACCATGGTATCCTGCTGCAGTGGTTGGAGAGATTGGGGGTGGGAGGCACCATTCATCGGTGGTTCTCCTCCTATCTCTCTGACCGTTCGCAGACGGTGTTGGCAGGAGGGCAGAGATCGGCCCCAAGGCACCTCACTTGTGGGGTGCCTCAGGGGTCTGTTCTCTCGCCTCTCCTGTTCAACATCTATATGAAGCCGCTGGGCGAGGTTATCCGTGGGTTCGGGGTGGATTACCATCTGTACGCTGATGATACTCAGTTGTACATTTCCACCCCGAACCACCCCAATGAAGCCGTTGAGGTGATGGGCCGGTGTTTTGAAGCCGTGCGGGTCTGGATGGGGAGAAACAGGCTCCAGTTCAACTCTTCCAAGACTGAGTGGCTTTGGGTTCCGGCGTCCCGGTACAGTCAGCTCACACCATCGCTGACTGTTGGGGGAGAAGTTCTGACCCCCAAGGAGGGAGTGCGCAACTTAGGCGTTCTCCTGGACGATCATCTGTCCTTCGAGGAACATCTGACGGCCGTCGCCAGGGGAGCATTCTATCAGGTTCGCCTGATTCGCCAGTTGTGCCCCTTCCTTGACTGGGACTCCCTGCGCACGGTCACTCATGCCCTCATCACTTCCCGTCTGGACTATTGCAATGCTCTCTACATGGGGCTCCCCTTGAAGAGCACCAGGAGGCTCCAGCTAGTCCAGAATGCGGCCGCGCGGGTGATAGAGGGAGCACCGCGTTGCTCCCATATAACACCTATCCTGTGTGGCTTGCACTGGCTGCCGGTAGCCTTCCGGGTGCACTTCAAGGTGTTGGTTACCACCTTTAAAGCGCTCCATGGCTTAGGACCAGGATATTTACGAAACCGCCTTCTGCCACCGTTTGCCTCCCAACAACCTGTGCGCTCCCACAGAGCAGGCCTCCTCAGGGTGCCGTCGACCAAACAATGTAGGTTGGCGGCCCCCAGGGGGAGGGCCTTCTCTGTGGCAGCACCAGCTCTATGGAACGAGCTACCTCTGGGGTTACGACAACTTCCCGACCTCCGGGCCTTCAAGCGTGAACTGAAGACCTTATTATTTCATCGAGCGGGACTAGCCTAAAGTATATTTTTAAATGAAATTTTAAATGGTTTTAAAGCGGTCTCTGACCGTTTTTAGTGATTGGGCCATTAATCTATTTGGTTTTAATTGTTTTTAATATTGTTATTTATTACTTTTTATTTATCGTGTATTTTAATATGGCTGTAAACCGCCCTGAGTCCTTCAGGAGATGGTGCGGTATAGAAATTTAATAATAAATAAATAAAAAATAAATAAAATAAATTGTACTTCAACTGGCTGAGAATTCTGGGAGTCCACATATCTCAGACTTGCCAGGTTTGAAAAACACTCTTTTAAACCAGGTAGAATCAAGGTGAATTTACTTTGAGCCATTTTCTTATGGTTGCTTCTTTCCCAGGTCCAAGAATTTTCCCAGCTCCAAGATTTTCATTTCCTGTCTCTATTTCCTATTAATGCTGTTCTTTTTTTTTGCATTCCTTTGCTATCTCTCTCTCTGTCTCCCAACTTTTGAGTAACGTGGTCAAAGTTTTAGAATTTCTACATATATATTTTTTTTCTCCTTTTGGATTATGTGAATTATGAGGTTGTGTTAATCCATTCAATGCATGCACAAACTTTTCTTTTGTGGATTACTTTACCACAATAAAAGAAAATAAATGCTGGGAATTAAATTAGCAACCGGAATTAAAATCCAGTGCATAAGAAGAGTATCAGCTTGGGTTGGCATGGCACACTGAAGCACAAGTCAGTCAACCATTTTTTAAGCCTAATATACCTTGTGAACCTCAAGTAATTAATTTATGGTTTGGTATGTGATGCAAACGGAAAAAAATATATTAACTAAATAAACCACGACTAAGCATGTCATGAAAATACAATCAGTGGCAGCAAGCCAGGACTTCCCTTTCTAATTTGAGATGGTGGGAATTGAGCCTCATTCCTTGAGCATGAAAATTAGTAAGCAGTGAATAATTGTGTATCTCTTTTACCTCTATAATTAACAAAAGATAAAAGGACAAGACAAAGAATAGGAACATTTCACATTAATACTTATGCTAATAAATCTGAACAGAAAATAAATTATTGCTCTTCAACAATGGGGGAAAAGAATATATATATATATATACGTATATGTATAAATGAGCCTTGGGAAGGAATAATTAGTACCTGAGGCTGATAGTGATGGAGCTTCTGATTGTAGATGGCCACCCTGTCTGAGAATGTGCTGTGTAGGCTGAAGATTTGAACAAAGGTGCTCTGTACAACTTTTTGCAAAAAAAGTGAGAGACAGCAATGACATTAACTGGAATCCAGCAACCCATATTAGAAACACAGGCCTTCAGCTCACTACAGGTACAAGCTGGGACGAGTAACGAGAGCTCACTCCATTACGCAGTGCTAGGGATTTGAACTGCTGAACTGCCAACCTTCTGATCGACAAGCTCAGTGCCTTAGCCACTGCGCCACCAGGTCCCTTAGTGTTCCTTGCTATTTCTTGCCAAATCAAAGTTAACCACTTTAAACACAATTCCATGGGTATGCCTGGAACTGGACAGTGTATTCCCAGATAGCAATAGCACATAGACTTCAAAGAACATGCAGTGAAAGGAGGCTGTGTGGTGTGCAGTAAGTACTAATGTAAAACCAGCTGTTGCAACTATAACTTTTGCAACTTTCCACCAGGCTGAATGAACCAGAGACTCAATCACCGCAGTGTGACATATTCTGAAAAGGGATTGAAATGTCCCATTGCTGTGCCAGAGAAGTTCTGCAGGAACTTGTCTTGTCCAATTCAGCCTTTTTAACACAATGCAAACCTTACACAAGGCTGTGTGTGGAAGACTTCCCATTAGCAATTGAGGAGGCTTGTGATAACTCCCTGGATCATGTTTCTCCTGTAGTAGTAGAACTGTGCTAGACAATTTCAAAAAGTTGAGTAGGCAGCTCCAACCATGTTTGAGGACTGGGTGAAAGACTAGGCCAGGGGTCTGCAACCTTAAACACTCAAAAGGGTCATTAGGACCCATTTGCCACAGAAAACACTGGGAGCCACAAAACCTGAGTGGGCATGACCAACTCAACGTCACTCACACCCAGTCACATGAACCTCCAGCCATGCCTATTTAAAAGCATCCTCCAGGCAGCTTTAAATCTTACACGGGGGACTTTGACCGACTGGAGGACATTTTTCAATCAACTCCGCTGGTGCAGTAAAGAAGCTCAGGCAGCGGGAAATGGGGGTGGCCCCACTGAACCTCACATGCCCACCCTGGGACTCAAGCTTGGAGAAAGCTGGAGCACCCTTGCCACCTGTCAGCTAGTCAACCCGCCCACTCTGTGCGCCTTTGCTGTGCTTTGGTCAAGACCAGCCGCTCGCTTGAGAAGGGTATCCCTGCTTTTGTGCGCCCTCCTGATAATCCTCAGATTTCATGATGCCTTGCACACAGTCAAGGCACCCAGTGCCAGAGGCAGCAAAACAACCCCAAAACATCATTGAACCTCCACCATATTTCACTGTAGGCACTATGTTCTTTTCTTTGTAGGCCTCATTCTGTTTTCGGTAAACAGTAGAATGATGTGCTTTACCAAAAAGCTCTATCTTGGTCTCATGTGTCCACAAGACATTTTCCCAGAAGGATTTTGGCTTACTCAAATACATTTTGGCAAACTGTAGTCTTGCTTTTTTATGTCTCTGTCAGCAGTGGGGTCCTCTTGAGTCTCCTGCCATAGCGTTTCATTTCATTTAAATGTCAATGGATAGTTCGCACTGACACTGATGCTCCCTGAGCCTGCAGGACAGCTTGAATTTCTTTGGAACTTGTTTGGGGCTGCTTATCCACCATCCAGACTATCCTGCATTACAACCTTTCATCAATTTTTCTCTTCCATCCACACCCAGGGAGATTAGCTACAGGGCCATGGGTTGCAAACTTCTTGATAATGTTGTGCACTGTGGACAAAGGCAAATCTAGATCTCTGGAGATGGACTTGTAACCTTGAGATTGTTGATATTTTTCCACAATTTTGGTTCTCAAGTCCTCGGACAGTTCTCTTCTCCTTTCTGTTGTCCATGCTTAGTGTGGCACACACAGACACACAGTGCAAAGACTAAGTGAACTTCTCTCCTTTTTATCTGCTTTCAGGTGTGATCTTTACATTGCCCACACCTGTTACTTGCCCCAGGTGAGTTTAAAGGAGCATCACATGCTTGAAACAATCTTATTTATCCACAATTTTGAAAGGGTGCCAATAATTTTATCCAGCCCATTTTTGGAGTTTTGTGTGACACTTTGTCCACTTTGTTTTTTTTCCTGCCGTTTTTTGTTTTGTTCCAATATACACAAAGGGAATAAACATGTGTATAGCAAAACATGTGTTACTGCAATACTTTTCTGTGAGAAATACTTGATTTCCTGGAAAAATTTCTGGGGTGCCAACACTTTCGGCCATGACTATATTTACCAGATTCCCAATTTTTCTCATAGATAAGCCATTTCCCCCACAGGGAGAGGTTCTGCTCACACAACAGAACTGCACCAGTAAGGCATTGAGGAGAAAACAATATGATCGTAGAAACTTCATAGTCGTATTCAAATTCAATAATTCTAATAGTAGCAGACAGCTGTGATTAGAACTATTATTTACTGTAAGAGGAAAATAATCTATTCCCACTTTCTCTGCCCATTTCAAGTCTTTTTAAAAAAAATCATTTTGATGCAATTGAACTGAAATTTTATTTTGCTGGAAAAAAGAACATTCTGTTGATTCAGTTACCTCTAGTTGCATGACACAACTGATTTGATAGTTTGGTTTAATGTTAAACGAAAACAATTGTGGTTATGACACACAAAACATCACCCATGATCCAGTTAAAGTGGATAACATCTGAGAATGCTTTTTTTGTCACTTGTTACTTGACTCTCTGTTGAGCTCTAACGAACCTGGAGGAACACACTGGACATGGAAGAGATTACATACTCCACAGCAGACCTGGGCATTTTACAGCCCCCAGACCACAACCGGCCCTTTGGCTGGGCCTGACTGGCCTGCATGGGGTCAATTGGAAATTAGAAATCAAATGTAAATAGCTGCACAGCAGGGGGGTGGGGAAAGAAATTGATTCAGGTCCAGCTCTGTGTAATTGTTGTGCACGCCTTCAGTTGGCTGCAGGAGGGCAAGGAGAAAAAGTGCTTTTCTGCGCCTGCGCAGTGCTCGTTCCTAGGAACCTGAGGAGTTAAAGAGACAGAGTTTGAGGACATCAAATCAGGTTACATTGATTTGGCCATCCACCACTGTCCCAGTTTCTAATGTGGTCCCTTGGGAAAATTAATTGCCCACCCCTGCTCCAGAGACTGAAGCAAGTGTGGAATAGAATCTCAAAATAAGCCCACTTTGATTTGTTTGGTACTAGATGAGACAAACAGGAACTTGGACAGGCATTCAAGATAAGGCTATTAATGCCCTATTATAAGGAAGTAGCAATCCTGGAATCTCTATTATTCTGTTTCTTGACCTGGCCTACTTTAAAGAGACTGTCATATTCTTAGATTTCTTGTAGAGAAAGGAGTGACAAGAAGGCTGCTTTATTGGGAAACTAACGTTTCTAATACTGCAAAGCAGTTTTTCAAGTATCTCTCTACCTTCCGGGACTTTGACATGAGTTTCCACTGTGTTTGTTTTGATTAATTGTAAGATAGTTAGATGTGCCCTGATCTCCTCCATGTTCTACACTGTTGACCAAATCAGGTTGGTTCAGCCACCTTTAGGGATGTGTCTCACTCCTAAAACAAGAGAATACCTACAGATTCATCTGCACCAGTTGCTATTGACCATATTTTTGCTTCTTCCAACCAAGTTATCCCTTGGTCTTCCAGAAACCCATTGGCAGAGTATTATAGAAGCTATCAGGAGCATGGCAAGGATGTGGAGTTGATTTGCAGTTCTAGTGATAGAGTTGTAAGTGTAAAATTAAGTATACTACAGTAACAAGATGTGTGATGGGGAAACATGTCAACGGAAGCTTTATATCAGCAGTAGAAAACATCTCTAAAATGCTTATCAAAGCCAATTTAATCTCCTGAGTTGAAAATATTTCTATCCTTATATATAAGTGACTAAACCATTTTCCTAGTCTTAATACATATTTACTGTATGTAGTTCTGTCAGTCTCATTATAGATCAGATCAGAAAATCAATCCACAAGGAGGCTAAATTTTACTTTGATTGAGATTGACTGTAATGATAAAAGCTTGCAAATCTTATTGTGCTCTATTTACTTCTCTTTCTTATAGTTCAGTGAATTAGGGAGGCATTTACCTGACTTACTCCTAAATATTAACTCCTTGTTATGGACTTAAAAAACACTTCAGGCCCTTTTGCCTGGGCAATGGTTCCTGCTTATCTCTGTCAAGGTCATTTCCCATACTCTCTGCAACTTCTGACATAAGGAAGCCCCCAACAAGAAGCAAATGTGTACTAGATATTTAATGTAAGCAAGTTCCAGTAAAGGAAATGAATGAAAATACTAGTTCTGCTTTTCTCGTTTGCCCCGCCAGCAGACAGAGGTACTCATTTTTCACGTTGTCAGTCAGGAGTATGTTTATGGAGATTCTCAGTCATCCACGTCATGGTTACCCCAAAGGTGCTTTTTCAGAGGCTGCTAGACTTTCTGGAAAGTCTAGTTGCCCCTTGAAAAAGCATGTTTGGGACAGTCAGCAGTAGCACTTTTGCAGTGTTTCTAGTGGAAAAACATGTCCTGACAATATTAAATCATGAAATTATCTCAGAGACATGTATTTTAATCTTGTTTTGAAACATATACCAATTGATTTTAAAACATGCTGTAAATGGAGAACTATGTAAAGCAGAAACATTTAATGTATTTGATCCCATGGAAACTGTACATGTGTATAGCACCTAACATTCAGTTTTGAAGTAGGAAAAGAAAGAACTTACAGAATATGGTAAAGCTACTAAGAGACAACAACAGTTAACCAAGATTTTCATTCAAAAAATCTGAATAGTAAACATATTTTACTATATTTACTATACTGTCTTGGAAGTTGTAGTTCAATAGCATCTCAAAAGCTACATCTTGCATATCAATGCATCTGAAAACCAAACTAGTGGTAACAGCTTTATTATATGTCAGCAACTCTGCAATGTATGATGTCAAGTACAATGCAAAAAAGCTGTTTTATCCATCTTTTCAACAATATCTGACTGGATTGAGAGGCTGAGGTCCTCTTAGAATCTTTTCTATCTAAAGACACTGTTATGTGAACTGGAGACCAAATGGATTTATTGGATTGCCCTTAAGAGAGAGGCAAATAGTTATATTTTTCTAAACAACTTCTTACATATTTTTATCATTCTTAATTTGACAATTAATTGAGATTATTAGTCTTAAAATGTTCAGCTTTTATTCAGATCCTATTTTTCAACCATGAAAATATTACACCTATAGAAAGTGCAACTCTGTATAAGAAATCCTAAGATAAAGATTTTGTCATACAAATGGGTATGAATGTAACTGAGGTCTACTGAAAAACAAAATATGAGCAGGTCCATTGTATTTTTACAGAAGAGAGCAAATACACACAAAGAAATGCCTTCTTACTTCATTGTAAATGAAAAAGTAAACATGTTGGTTGGGCAAAATTTGCCAATGACAAAAGAGAAAAAAGGAAAGTATTCATGAAATCTTATGTTAAGAACTTGAAAGCCATAGCTGTATCTGGTCCTGATAGTTAATGTCCTTCGTTAAAAAAATGGGCGTGATTGTTTATCATCTTTATGTTAAAAGTTATTTAAGAATTCATCCAGCCTCACTATCACTGCTGCTCCATGCATCTTCATATGCAGAATTTAAGAAATGCTTAGAAGGCAACTAAAAAATAAAAGAAAAAGGGATTACAATTATGAAAAATTAACTTGAATGAATTCTGTCTCTATAAATTCCCATGACTACCATCACCGGAAATAATTCTGCTATATTATTGTATAGCTCTATGGAAATAATTATATATAGGTAAAGGCAGGCTAATGACAAGACTGCTAGGAACTACTCATACAAGTTAGCTGAAAGTAAAATCCTTCTTGTTTGCTTTAAAGTCCTTTCCTTAAGAACAGCAGTTAAGAAGCTACAAACAAGTCATGCTTCAGCCAATATTTTCCATTCTGCATGTGTTTTATCCTATACCATAACATACTGAAAGGATAAGAAATAGAAGCCATGCCCTTGTCTGGAATGTAAAGGACACACATTTCTAAATATTGAGCCTGTCTCCCTTGCCTTAGTACAAATATAATGAAGCTATAGAATCAATCCAATCACACCTCAAATCAGTACAAGATGAGACAACAATTTGCCATAAGGAGCTATAATTAGCTATCATCCCATTAGTGACAAGTTCTTGTTGCTTACTAAAAAAGCAGATAAGCATTTCTTCCTTTCATGTCCTTATCTATAAATTTTCGAGTTCCAACTTTGCTGCAGTTAAAGTTTTTTACCTTTTCAGAATGAGCATCATCGGGTTCTGGTTCCCTCAAATATGGCACCCAGGCAAGAATATTGCCATCTCTGCCACTGCTATAAAGTTCCTGTCATTAAGAAACAAACAAAATAATGTTAAGTTAATGCTGAATAAGGAAAGAGGATAGTCTGATATTATCCTAGCATCTGGGCACCTCAGCATGCTACATTAGCCACTTCAATTGGGCTGACAGGGAAATATTATTCAGAAATAAGCTCCAATAAGCTCAACAAGACTTCCTTCCTAATAAGCAGATTTTGTGTTTTCCTAAGTTACAACCGTACAAAGCAAAAAAGAACTAAAAAGACTGGTTTGATCCAGAAACTATATGAAGGCCTATATAAGCCAAGAATAGGCTATCTTAAAAAACTGTAACATGCATGGCTAAACAATGTTCTTATCTCACCACTGTTTAATAGAAATGTGAGCAAAGGCCTTTTGGTATCTTCTTCCAGGCTTTGAAGCACTTGGCTAGGGAAAGTACAGCTAACTTCTTCTCTGTTATCCTGCTGTAGACAGTACTGCAGGCTACTTCTGTTGACTGCCAGCTGCCTATAATTTGGTAGTTCAAATCTCACTAGGCTCAAGGCTTCCATCTTTCTGAGATCAGTAAAATGAGAACTCAGATAGTTGAGGGCAATATGCTGACTCTGTAAAATGCTTAGAGAGGGCTGTAAAGCACTGTCTAAGCACTATTACTATCAGTATATAAAGTGGCTGAATGCTAGGTTGGGTAATCAGTTATATCTTTTTTTTAAAAAATATTAATTTTTAAACTCTGATAATTGTTTTTGAAATATTATTGCATTGTTATTAGCTATCTTGTGGTATTTGTTGGTGAAAAAATTATACCTAAACCTAATCAATTTGAAATATATTCGTAATGAATTAAAATAAATTAAAATAAACATGGTCATTTATTCATTTCTGTCTTAAGGTAGCAGAGACCCCCTGGTTATATTGGATTACAACTTCAACCACTTCTAGAATTATAAAACGTGTAGTCCATTACTGAAGGACCTAAGCTAGGGGAAAATGCCCACAAAACAAGTTCAGAATATTATTTCTCATGCTCCATAGATGTTGGTCTTGAAGGATAAACCAGGCAGGAGTCATCATCAGTATTACAAATTAAATTAAATTTAAATTACAATTCTTCTTCCCTTCCTCCCATTATCTCCTTTACTTAGGAGTCTCTCATCTGAGCCCCTTGCCCTGCCCTCTATCCAGCTGTGGGCTATGCTGACTCTTTATCTGTCCACTCCTTTGGCTTTGCCTCTACCATTTCAACAGAGGAGTTGCAACAGTTTTTAAAGATGTTTTCTTAAGAACTGTTCTTGGCCGTAGAAGTGCTGGGATAAGACACTTCCAAAAAAGGCATCCCATGACTAGTCACATTTGTTTCTAAATTAGCATCTTTATCCTAATTTTAATATAATAATCTAAAAATACATTCTGTGTATCCTGAAAAAAACCTGAAACACTGAATAAATGAAAATTTCAATTGGGGAAATGTAGATGTATTAGCCACAGCATAAAATTTATCCCCATCTTGAATTAACTGTGTCCCAGCCTTTCAATTTCCAGAACGTTTAAAATATGTGGCTAGAAAATGCATTCTATACAGTTTGCATTCTATACAAAGTTTTTAGAAATACTCCTTCTACCAACATTTTCTAATCTACATAAATAAGCTTGAGATGTTGATCTCCAATGACTTGCAAAGTTAATGCCATCTCAATGTAATGCAAAAACACAATTTAACATTTGTAAAGATTTCATGAATGATGTTAACTTTCATAATGCACTTATTGCAATAAGTCAAGTGTCATTAGGTTTATTTAAAGCATATTCAAAAATTCAATTGTCTAGACCAAACAGCTATAAGACTAAAGCTTATAATTTTTCATTATACATTTGCCTAACTGAGAACCTCGCCTTAATTTGTGTACTAGCATTATTGTAATGCTGACATGGTAGACTGCTCTAAAGACAGGAAGCTGCTTTAAATCACATCAGGCTGTTAGGCCATCTAATTCAGTATTAGTCAAACTGATTAGGAGCACTCGATGGGATATCAAGCAAGTCTTTTGTTTTGTTTTGAAACTTGAAAGGTAGAATCTGGGTCCTTCAATTTGTTTAAAATCATAAAGATCCTGTAATCCCTTAATTTGGAGTAGAGTTTGGGCTAGATGAAGCTAAGAGTTTACTGGCCGATGCCCTTCCTGATGCCACACAGAGTTCGCAGCAAATATTTTTTCTTTGCACCTTAGGAGGAAAACACCTGCAACTACCTAGGATTGAACTCTCAACCTTCTGAATGGGAGGCACCACTAGGGCACCACACCGCTCTCAGTTGAATCCCTCAATATACCCTCTTAAATACATAGCAGAAATTTTTTTGCACAAATGAGACCTGCTGCTAATGGGAAGGGATAATCTTAAAGAAATACATCACCATTTGTCTATTAATCATAATCACTTAACTGAAATCCCATGTATAGAAATAGTCATTCTCTTACTATACTTTAAATGTTAGAGAAACACATGGAGAGACTGTCATAGAGACAGTGCATCATATTCAACCTCAAAATGAAAAGCTGAAACGCTTTGCTTTCTTAAACTGAAGTTCACTTGAACTCTACTGCATATAAGGATAGGGACCATGTACTCAATATAGCTCAGTGTTTTAAAGAAAACCTGTTTGGTGTCATACTTAAATAACCTAAAATTCTCCAGATGGCTTCACTTACCTGAAAATTTGGTTGAAAGACACAGCAGTCAACCGAACTATAATGTCCCCTAAGTGTAGTTATTAGGTCTCCTGAATAAATTGTGTAAACAGCAACAGTGCTATCACACGGCACAAATGCAAATTCAGAACTGCAGCCATGTGATACAGTAAACCTGAGTCCTTTTTTACTTTCATTGCTCACCTTCCCATAATTTACCTGTAAAGATATAAGATAAAAAATTTAGCCCAGCCAATTTCACAAAGCAAATGTCCAATGGTTTGTTAAATTTTAAAAGAGGTTATTTCCCACTGAACGGGAAAAATTGTGGAAACCTTTTGGGAAAAGTGTATTTTTGAGGTTTGAGGGCTAATAACACCACTTTCTTTTTTGGAGTTTCAAGATAATCATATTCCACTGCTGGAATGGCCTGGAAATAGCCCAGACCTTAACCCAATTGAAAATCCATGGAGCCAACTAAAGAAACTTGTTAGTCAGAAGCGACCCAGCAATAAAACCCAGTTAATAGAAGCAATCATTCAATCTTGGTTTCACATTATAACAGCTGCAGAACTAAAAGACTCGGTTCACTCCATCGGAAGACGTTGTAAGGCCATAATTCATGCTAAAGGTTACCCAACTAAGTATTAACTGACATGATAATTTTTGTATATCTCATTTTTTTCTGTTTCACTTTTCTTCTTTATACTGTAACCGCTATTCTAATAGCAAATCCTTCATAAAAGTTATTGCATTACATTCTTGATTAAATTATGTTTCCATTGATATATAATGTTATGGTACTACTCCAAAAAAAGTGGAGTTAGCTAGTTTTAGAAAATACACTTTTTTCAAAAGGTTTCCACAATTTTGGCCACTACTGTATAGTACTAGAAAGAATACAGTCATTTCCTACTCCACAATAGCATTTATCCAAGTTTAGACTTGAATAACTCAGAACTACTTCATAACTCCTTAAGAGAGAGAGGTAGCTTTTTGGTAACTGAAGGCTACAATGGATAAGAGTGATACTCAGAGCAGGAAGAAGAATCAAATAAATAATTTTGTGTCTTTGTGGGGGGAATTCTCCCTCCCCTCTTTTTTGTGGCAGGGGCCATTTCACAATTTTTTCTATTAATTATTCTTGGACTTATGAAACATATATGTTACCATTTATTAACTCACCTGATCCTGTAAACTAAAGTTACATTAGTATTCTCTAATACTGCTGTAACATGTCTCATGCATGATGATTCTCAGGAACATTCAGCAAACCCAATTTTGACTCAATAGGAACTTGGATACCAATGATTCTCCAAGTTTTAAGACTTGACACCCAGCATAAAACCTTGCATTAATGTTATTATGTATGGAGATTATATCACTTGCATTTTAGGGAAATCCACTTTAGGATTGTCCTAAAGTTTCAAATATTGGAGATTACATCTGATAAAAAGTTATAGTAAGCATGTGGCTTCCTTTTTTAAAATAGTAATTCATTACAGTTACATTACAGTTTATATTTTTAAGACTATTCTTCCCTCTTATTACATTCTTTATTGCATTCTATTTGCAGAGAAAAATTCTTTTTCTCTGCAAATAGAATGCAATAAAATATGTGTTTGAATAAATATATATGAAATATTATGAATATTAGAATAACTAGAATGTCCTTTATGGTATAACTTACTTATTCATAATATGTAGGATGAAGATATAATGATTTCCTATAACTTGTATATGTATGCTATGTTGTTAAGCATGTTTGGCATGATAATGTTTAATCTAATATCTAAAACTGCTCGTAATATTATGGAATAATTACATTTGGTTTAATCAAAATCTTTGGTGTCTATTTTAACATTTTCCCCCTGTATCCCAAGAAACTAAAGTTAACTGTATACATTTAAAAGGCACAAAACACAAATAAGGCTGTTATCCTATATATGGTTACCTGAAAATTCCCACTTAAGTCAATGGCACTTACTACTAAGTAGATAGTGATAGGCTCAAAATATAAACATTAATAAGTATTTTGAGGGTGCATTCTATATATGTTTATTTGGAAGTTCTGAATGCTAACTTTTGGAACCAACATAAGATATATTAATGTGGGAAAGGCAAATCAGAAATGTTTAAGTGTTGAGTTATAATATAACCCAACACTTAAATATTTAATATAATATATTATATTATCTATTATACATAAACCCCTATAGTGTGAAACCCTTTGACATCTTGTAAGGATATGTTTGCAGGGTATTTTTTTTTTTGATAAAGCAATTCAGATCTGCTTAGATCTAAACTCAACTTTGGATAATACCAGCGGGAAGGATTGACAAAAGAAATTTGTTTCCAATTCCAATGATGTAAATAAGTAGCTTGGAGGTTTATAACTTCGTTGGATAAACACTCATCTTGGGATACTAGAGAATATTTGCCTAAATCCATATTACAAATCTTTCTTTGTCAGAACATGGAACATGTTTCAGCCCGTTTAAGAAGGCAAGAATAAGACTTTTGTTTAAACAATGGTCATTAACTATCATCACTGTACATTTCTGACCAGTCTCAAATCAAATCTTTTTGAATCAAGTCTTAGACTATGTGGTGACATCAAAATCTCAAATTTTTTTGGATGAAGCTGATTAGATCCTAGATCCCTTTTAATTCAGATTAATGAATTAAAATATGTCCAGATTATATATTATATAAGTGGAAGTTGGCATAAAGAAATAAATGTTTTTCCTTGTGCAGTCTTGCAGATAGTTTTCAGGCATAAGAACTATCCACCAGTTTATAAATCTTTTTATGTAGCTGAAGTTTTTAAAGACAATTTAAAATGAAATGCATATTTTCATTAAACGAATTGGGGGGGGGAAGGTTCTTATAATGCACATCAACTTAGAACATTCTGCCAATACAAAGGAAGGTTAAAATGCAACTGCTCTTTCTACAAGTAGTAGCTAAGAAAAGAACAGCATTAGTCAGAAGAGTTTACTAAAGTTTAATAATTTACCATCACACTAAAAAATGTGGAGTTAAGGCACACAGAAGAGATAATTCTGCAACTAGTTCTCTTTTATGTACAACAAAAATATTTTAAGAATGTAAAACTGGAGGGGAATGAAAAGATTAATGAACTGATAAGAGTGCCTTGGTAAGCAAATAGCCTGAACTATCAAATTTAAATAAAGAATACTTTAGTCTATATATTTAGCAGAATGAAGGGAGAGTAAAATAAAAGTATCATGGAGTTTATTATTTTAAATACGATATCTATTTCAGTATCGACTTTGAATACAAGCTTGTGCAAAAGTAAGTCTAACAGAAGAAAATTACCTTCATCTTATTGTCCCGATACTATTTTTCTCCTGAGTGCAAGTGAATGTTATGCTGGGACATACTGAAAAACTATTATCTGATGCCTCACGATAAGGAGACATTTGACAGAACAGAGGTTCAATTCAGCCTCCTAATTTCAGGAAAGTCACAGGAAGTCATCTGGTAATGTAACCAGAAAGGGATCAAAAATTTTCAGCATGTACTGTAGTGTGTGTGTTTATGTGTGTTATGTGCAGTTTGCTTGGTTTTAGGAAGGCTTTTGTGAGGCAAACTGCTCCCTTCTCTAAACCTAAAATGCCTCAAAATACTACTTTTCTTAACACTGTCATCAGACTGTTTTTCACTGAGTTGGTACGCTAAGGAAGGGGAGTTGAATTTTTGTCTCCTATCGCTACCCTTAGAACATTGAAAAAGGAAAAAGTAAGCTGAAATTTGCCTCAAACCAGTGATCTGAAGCTATTTGAAAGGATTGTTTGGGGAGAGATGTTAAGGGTGGATGTTGAGAGTTTTCTAAAAATTGAAATTTTGCCATTTTGCCATGAGTGTTTAGTGAAATGTTCTTAGTGGATGGGATATTATGAAGGCATAGGATCTACTCCATATGGAGCTAGAAATGGTATAGGGTATTATTTTATCTTGTTGATATCCACCACAGGATATCGATGCCCAGTGTAAATCACCTAACTATTGTGGATTACAATTGACATAATTTCTGGCTCTTTATCAGACTATTTTAAGACTGATGGGAAGTATTATTCAAAACATCTGGAAAATTGGGAAATCCATTCTGTTGCACATCTACCATTCTGTTGCTACTTTAATAGCAGAAATGTTTTCTCCTTATAGGTAGTCTTCGACTTACAACCCCAACTAGGACCAGAATTTTGGTCACTAAGCAAAGCAGTCATTAATGTGACTGCTTCTCTCAATGATTGTAATCCTGGTTCTGTGGTTGTTAAGCAATTTTGTGGAAGGAGTCCTATGTAGGAAGCATGAGAAACAGTGGGAGGCTCCACTAAGGAGCTGAAAATCCTTCCTAATGAAATCCAATACAGCCCCTAAGAGAAGAGTCGCTCATGCACAGCATGTGTCGGTCTTCTAAGAACTTCCCCTACCCACCTGAGGCATCCCACACTCCTTTTCTCACCATGCTGCTTCTCTGCTTGTATTTCAGCTCCCTCTCATCTCTGGGAGTTGACTGGAAAAACTGCCTGCCAAAGTATTTCATCTCCCATTGGGTATGGAAAGGAACTCCTTCAACGGGGTGCAGAAATGGAGCTGAAATTGTCAGGATTTGAGTTCCATTTCTGCACTCGCTGAAGAAGGTCAGCTCTCCTCCATGCATGGAAGGCAACTGTTTTGCTTGGGTGTAAGAACAGAGCTGAAATCTTTGTTTCTGGACCCTGCCAAAGGAGTTCAGTTCCCCTCCATGCATTGAAAGTTATTCCTTTGGATGGCTACAGGAACAAAGCTGAATTCTTGCCCTTCAGTAAGCAGCTCTTTCAATCAGTCCCTAGAGATTAGAGGGAATCCTTCAGGCAAGTGGCAGCAGCTTGTAGCTGGCTTTCCCGTTGGGTTTCTAGGGAATCTGCAGAGTTGTTTGCAAATGGCAGTCACACAATTTCAGGACACTTGGCAACTGGCTGTAAGGGCAAACAGGATGCCCAGCACTCAGATCATAATCATGTAATTGCAGGGTGCTGCGACATTTAGAATAGTTGGAAGCATGCATTCCAAAGCCATCATCATTCCAGACCATTGTTAAATGAGCAGTCGTAAGTCAAGGGCTACCTGTATTCTATCTGCCAGCTGAGAATTAATAGAAAAAAGTTCAGAGCATAGTGAAGGAGGATAACAGAGTACCACATTTTAACTAGGCTCCCTTCCTGTGTTCTATGCTGATTGCTCCTGCAAACTTGCCTTAGATAGACTCAGATAATCTAGTCTCAGATAATCTAGTGACTCTTAGGGAAGGTTTCAGAAAGGGATAATTAATAGTATAACTACTTAGAGCACTTTCTGCCCACCTTGACAAAGTTTTATTTAGTCACATTTTTCTTGTCCCAAAGGTGCTTTTTCAAAAAAGCAACTGGACTTTGTTTTCATTAGGACATTAAAGTCAACTGAATACTTATACTGAATATACAAGTAATAGATGATATGGCAAGTTATGACAAGTATAATTGCCATATTGTTGTGATTGAGACAATTATCCAACTGGCTGAAGGTATCTTTTTAACTATCTCATTTTGTGACTGAAAACCAACCTTCTGGCAGCTTCTAAGGTGTGGCAATAGGAAAGTGTTTTACTAAATTGCACAGCAGAAGTTCATCTCCAAATATTGTTTACACAGTGATACGCAATATCACATTAATTGCTATGGGTAAAGCAACTATATTAGTAAAAACATTAACATATATTGTATCAAAAGAATACTGCTTTTTAAATATAGAGCCTTATTCAACTACAATTTTTTTTTATTACAAAACACAGAGAATTGCCCAACCAGATGTCCCAAGGCTACCTGTAGCTTTCCATAGCCTTGGACAGTGATCCCTAAGCTTTCAAAAAATTAAATAGTTTGAATGTTATTGAATGAAATATATGATGAAACCTTAACTGTATTTAACTAACTTAAAGTTAAAATGTAAAGTTAGTCCATATCCCGGACCTGTTCATTTCTTGAAGTGTGGCCAGAAAATGTTTATTGGAAACTTCAAATTCAGCCCTTCACCCCCCCTCCCCAAAACTGTGCACCCCTAAAAAAAAAAAACTTGGTCAACACTGTAAGATCCCTGAGTTATATTAGAAAATATTTTGGTGGAGCTTAAACTTACAAACAATTAAAGAGTGTTACTAAAATAAACACTGACAAATGACAGCAACTTTGAAACAAATTTTGAATATCTTATTTTACAAAATCCATCATTTCATGTTCTAAAGAATATCGGACTTGTGCCTTATGATTGTAAGGTTGGATTAATTTAGATAGAAAGATCTATAGTGGTGCTTAAAAGTTGGTGAATTCTTTTGGATTTTCAATATTTCTGCACAAATAAACCTAAAATATGATATATTCTCCACACGTCTGAAAACTAGATACTGTAAAATAAAGAGAACCTAATTAAACAAACAAGTCAAAAAATAGGTAGAAATAGGTTTTCTCAAAATAGGTTGCTGGAAGTTAGCTACATACCACTGCAATATAGGGAATCACTGTGGAAGTATAGTAACCCTTGACTGAACTAACTGCTAAAAGGGACATACAGTATATAAGAAATGTAAGATAAATAAGATCATCAGGTAGGTATACTTGCAAGTTGATAATATCTGCAGAAAGTTGGAACAAGTTTGAATGTTCTTTTGCATGGAACGAAAGCTAAAATGAACAAAAAAGGCTTTTTGGGGCTTTTACTAATAAGAAGAGGAAAAGGCAATAGGTGGACATGCTGCTTAGGAATGATTCAGGATGATAACATGTTATTAAGGTAAGGCAGAACTTCTCATATCCTTCTACCCTGAGGGAAAACATAATGAAATGGACTGAAGCAGAAAAATAGGCAAGGGGAGTGTGTGATAACCTAATGCAAGTAAAAAGATGGCTAAGAAGCACCAACTACCATGAACAAGTTTAAATCTCCAGGACCAGATCTATTATGTCTTAGAGCTTGTTGATTTCATCTTGAAGTTTTTTTGTCATGTTTCAGAAATTAGTATAGTATTATAGGAGGGCAAATGTTGTTCCTGCTCTCAAAAAAGAGAAAGAAAAAGAACTGGAAAGCTACAGTCCTACCAACTGGATTTCAAAGAAATGGGTAAAACATGGCAGAAGCCAACATGGGTTTATCAAAAGTAAACTATATCAAATCAACACGATCTCCTTTTTCAATAAAGTAACTAGTTTAGCTGACTAAATGTGGCAGACACTGTGTAACTCAAGTTTTATGTTTGGGTAGCAAAAGAAGACAATATAAGATAGAGTGGATGTACTGGGTACACATGAAAAAGAGATTTGAGTTTTTGGGTGATTCACAAGATGAAAACGAATTCATGGTTTGAGGTAGCTGCAAAAAGAAGAAATGATGGTTTCCAGGCTGTATCGCATCAAGAGTAGTGTCAAGATCAAGAGCAAACAGTTCCTTTCTATTCTATATTGGTCAACTGCACCTAAAATACTTTATCCAGTTCTGATCATATTTTAGGAAAGATATTGAGAAATTGGAGCATGCTTGGAGGAAAACAACTAAGATGAGGAACATGAAGAGATATACTTACAAACTACTGGAGGATAAAATGCTTAGCATAGAGATAAAAAGTCTGTGGGAGCAGTGGTGAAATCTAAACTGGTTTACTACCGGTTCACTGGCTGTGCATGTGCGCTGTGCGCATGCATGCGCAGTGTGCACCATGCATCAAATGCGAGGTGTGTGCACGCATGCGTGCAGTGCACACCAAAAAGCGGCATGGGGTAAGTAGAACAGCCGGGGGGGGGGCATAATAGCTCAAGCTGGTAAAGCCTGTTATTAGAACACAGTAGCCTGCAATTACTGCAGGTTCAAGCCCGGCCCGAGGTTGACTCAGCCTTCCATCCTTTATAAGGTAGGTAAAATGAGGACCCAGATTGTTGGGGGGGCAATAAGTTGACTTTGTAAATATACAAATAGAATGAGACTATTGCCTTATACATTGTAAGCCGCCTTAAGTCTTCGGAGAAGGGCGGGATATAAATGTAAATAAAAATAAAAAAAAAATCAGCTGTGGCGCGCAATCTTTTTTTTTACTTTTAAAAGCATTTTTTTACAACCTATTCGGCCGAATACGTTGTAAAAATGCTTTTAAAAGTAAAAAAAAGGCTCTGACGTTGCACGGCTCAGCTGTGATCCTCAAAGCCTTTTTTTTACCTTTTAAAAGCATTTTTTAAATGAAGCAGCAAGCGGGAAAGCAGGCAATTGGGCAATTGGGTGGGCATGGGCCGGGGGGGGGGGGAGAGAGGGATTTTTGTTATTTTGTTACCGGTTCTCCAAACCACCCGCTGCCATTGGTACCGGATCAGCCAATCCGGTCTGAACCGTGAGCATTTCACCACTGTGTGGGAGATATGACAGCTGTCTTCCAGGGTTTGAAGGACTGTCATGTAGAAGATGGGAAGAATTGTTCAGAGTTCTTCCAAAAGATAGGAAAAGAAACTGTGCAATTAAATCAAGATGTTTAATTGGACTAAGGAAAACAGTTCTAATAATAAGTTATTCAGTAGATTATATGAAAAGGTGACAGTCTCTCCTTTGTGGAAACTGTTTAAACAGAAGATGAATGGCCACCTGGAATGGGCAGGGGGTTGGGCTAGAAGAGCTCCAAGTTACTTTCCAGCCTTCATAGTCTATGAATTTATATATAAACTTTCAAGGCATATATGCTTTTGGATTAGAAATATTCTGCTTAAAGGAAGCAACACTTTCCATACAACAGACGTCTACCATACTTTGCATTATTAAGAAGCAGCATAGCTAAGAAATAGCTTTAAATATAGTTTGACTATAGTGAATCCAACAGTTGATACATTTTCCATTATAACCTTTTCCTCTTCTCCTAATAATATTCTATACTTTACTGTAATATTCTATAGTATTTGCCTCATACATATTGGCTGAACACCAATCCTTCAAATAAGACTCAAGAAAGGGAGCACAGTCAGGATATATCCCTGAGTGTCCATATTCCTCCCCAAAACCTGTTCAGACATTACCTCTTAATATACTTTTGCAAACTGCTTTCATAAACTGGTTAACTAATGCATACGGTTAACAAACTTATGAATAAGTTTATTTCTATTTTTGAAATAAATGCTTACAGTCATAGGCCACACAAATTACAGATTTCTACTGTAGAGCAAGCTTTCTTATAAATATCTCTAAGAGACTGGAAAGGGAGAGCCTATAAGACTTAAGTGCAGGGTAGTAAGTTAATAGTTTTTTAATTTAAATTTTATGGCCAAGATTCAATATGATGAAGCCTGTTAATTACCACAAGAAAGAGGTCTAATAATGCTGGGTTCTTTTTTAAAATCTCATTATGTTTCCATTCCATTATTTCCCTAGTGTTCTCTTCCTCAAATTCACATTGCACTTTTTCTATTCTCAGTGTAAACTTCACTGTCTTGTGTACAATTCTGTAACATTAAAAGATACATTTATATCCATTATGTAAGAAATACCAATCTTCCCACACAATCTCACAATTTATGAGCTGAGATATTCTGAAAGAAAGGAAGAAAGAAGCAAAAATATTACCCTGTGGCTCCCGAGGACGTGGACAGGTTGTTGGGGAGGCTCCGCGCCACTACATGTTTACTGGATCCGTGTCCTTCCTGGCTGGTGCTGGCCACTCAGGAGGTGACACGAGGCTGGCTCCAGAGGATTATAAATGCTTCTTTGTTGGAAGGGGTTTTCCCTGCCGCCTTGAAAGAGGCGGTGGTGAGACCCCTCCTTAAGAAGTCCTCTTTGGACCCGGCTATTTTGGGAAATTATCGGCCAGTCTCCAACCTTCGCTTTGTTGCGAAGGTTGTAGAGAGTGCTGTGGCGCGTCAGCTACCCCAATACCTGGAAGAATCCGTCTATCTAGACCCGTTCCAGTCCGGCTTCCGACCCGGTTACAGCACGGAGACAGCTTTGGTCGCATTGGTGGATGATCTCTGGAGGGCCAGGGACAGGGGTTACTCCTCTGCCCTGGTCCTATTAGACCTCTCAGCGGCTTTTGATACCATCGACCATGGTATCTTGCTGTGCCGGCTGGGGGGATTGGGAGTGGGAGGCACCGTTTATCGGTGGTTCTCCTCCTATCTCTCCGACCGGTCACAGACGGTGTTGACAGGGGGGCAGAGGTCGACCGCGAGGGCCCTCACTTGTGGGGTGCCGCAGGGGTCGATTCTCTCGCCCCTTCTGTTCAACATCTACATGAAGCCATTGGGTGAGATCATCAGTGGCTTTGGGGTGAAGTACCATCAGTACGCTGATGATACTCAGCTGTACTTCTCCACCCCAGGTCACCCCAATGAAGTTGTTGAAGTGCTGTCCCGGTGTTTGGAAGCCGTACGGGTCTGGATGGGGAGAAACAGGCTCAAGCTCAATCCCTCCAAGACGGAGTGGCTGTGGATGCCGGCACCTCGATTCAGTCAGCTGCAGCTGCAGCTGACTGTTGGAGGCGAGTTATTGGCCCCAAAGGATAGGGTGCGCAACTTAGGTGTCCTCCTGGATGAGCGGCTGTCGTTTGAAGATCATCTGACGGCCGTCTCCAGGGGGGCCTTCCACCAGGTCCGCCTGGTTCGGCAGTTGCGCCCCTTCCTTGATCGGGATGCCTTGTGCACAGTCACTCACGCACTCGTTACCTCTCGCTTGGATTATTGTAATGCTCTCTACATGGGGCTCCCCTTGAGGTGCACTCGAAGGCTTCAGCTAGTCCAGAATGCAGCTGCGCGGGTGATAGAGGGAGTATCGCGTACCTCCCATGTAACACCTCTCCTGCGCAGACTGCACTGGCTCCCTGTGGCTTTTCGGGTGCACTTTAAGGTTTTGGTTATGACCTTTAAAGCACTCCATGGCTTAGGGCCTGGGTACTTACGGGACCGCCTACTGTTACCATATGCCTCCCACCGACCCGTACGCTCTCACAGAGAAGGACTTCTCAGGGTGCCGTCCGCCAAGCAATGTCGGCTGGCGGCCCCCAGGGGAAGGTCCTTCTCTGTGGGGGCTCCCACACTCTGGAACGAACTTCCCCCGGGTTTACGCCAAATACCTGACCTTCGGACCTTTCGCCGCGAACTGAAGACACATCTTTTTATTCGCGCGGGGCTGGGTTAACTTTTATGGATTTTATAGTTATTATTAATTTTAACTGGGTTTTTGTTTTTATATATTTTTAAATTTTTAGGCAAATTATAATAAGTTTTTTAATTTTACATTTTATATATAGTGTTTTGTTTGTTTTTATTTGCCTGTACACCGCCCTGAGTCCTTCGGGAGAAGGGCGGTATAAAAATCAAATAAATGAAATGAATGAAATGAATGACTTTGATAACAGAATTTCAATATACAGGATTTCTAAAAAAACCCAAAAAACTGTACACCTTAGATGTCTGGATGATCAGTGGCATATAATTTTAATCCAAAACCTGAGCTGCCTTTTCTGTAGTCATAATCAATCAATACTTCCAATTCTTATTATTTCAAGTTTTTATTTTATTTATTTGTATCTCACCTTTATAATTCTTACAAATAACTCAAGGCAGTGAACATATCCAACACATCTTCCTCCTCCTATTTATCCTCTTATCTTGAGGCAGACAAAGCATCAATATTGTTTTAAAAGACTGGAGATGTAAATAATTCCACATTTCTAACCACATATTTCTTACCAGTGTGTTCTCACCAGTTGAACTATTCCAGAGTCTCATGCGATCATCTGTACCAATTGTCAAAAGGTAAAGCCCATCACTGGTAAAACATAAGCCATTGACTCTTCCATTATGGGCAGTATTTACTATAAAAAAATATATGCACAATTTGAAATTCTGTACAGCAATATATATAGCTTGGTATTGCAAAAAGAATTGTTATATCATGAAAACATTGTGTTTTGAAATTATATAAAAATATTCTGTTACATAACAATATTTATTATGGAAAGATAAGTACTGTATTTAACGATGTACTGGTAGCATTATTAGAATAAAATCTACATCAAGACACCAATGTCATTTTATTTTTATTTTTGAAAGGAAAAGGGAGAAGGATCAACTAAAAAAAAAAGCAATACTAGATGAAATATATGATTGAGCAATTTATTAAATAGTAGCCAATAGTAGCCAATATTTTCAATTTCATTTGTTTTATTATGGAATGTGGCTGTCCAAATTTTTACTGGGAAGAGCAGGGGTCCCCAAACTTGGCAGCTTTAAGACTTGTGGACTTCAACTCCCAGAATTCTCCAGCCAGTCTTAAAGCTGCCAAATTTGAAGAGCTCTGGTTAAGAGTATCATGTTATTTTTCTTCTGCTAATACCACTTTTAATGCTTATTCTTTAGCTAGATTTGTGCCTAAAAGAATTCCACTTGTGTGCACTTGCAGTAAAAATGGAGTAATGGCTGGTGTCAGATCCACAGGTGTAAGCTTCAAGCCAAATACTTTATTATATTCTGCCTATTATATAGGAGTTTCTTCAGACTACCAGCCTTCACCTGGGAACAGACAGCTAAAGCTCTATGGAGCTTAAGGGAGGGACAATTGTAGATCTCTTGTGGCCTGGGTCATTGATATTTGCATTGAGTCCTCGCTAGAGTACATCATGTGGAATCGTGGAATGCCGGAGTTGGGAGGCATTTTGGAGATCATCTGTTTTAACTCCCTGCCCAATGCAATAATTCTCTACAGCAAAACGAAGGGCAGCTTATGGTTCCCTTGCTCATTAACAACACCATTATGCTTGAATATTTTTTCTGAAGTAAGATGATGTTATACCATCTTGATTTCATAATCATTTATATATTCTACTTGCATTTTTACTAGCATGACACACCATAGAAGAGGGGGAAAAAAGCAGAAAGACATTTCCATACTATTCCCCAATTAAAATTAATGAGTTAAGACTTGGGAAAGCTACTTGCATCCTAGGAAAGATATGAAGATGAACAGGATTCCTATAATCCTGGATTATTTTTGTAGGTAAAAATAGACACCTGATCTTAAACCAGCTAGTTAATCCCTTTAAAATTCTAAAGATTCAGTATGGGAGATTTCAACAGATCATCCATTTCAACACATTGAAATCATATTTAATTATTATCTGAATTATTATCTAAATTACTAGGAATCATAATTATGGATTTAAAACAACTCAGAAGAAAACTTTTTTTTGGTTGAGAGCTGTAGTCTCTTGGGGGACTATATAATATATTGGTGTCATATGCTAACCATGGATACGACAAAAGCTAGTATTTTTAAAATGGTCATGAAACCTTTCATATAGCATTTAGTACTGACACCATCATCTATCCTGGGCTATATAATAGCATGGTTCCCTTTTAATATGAATTTATATTAGAATAAAACTGTAATATTGATGTATGAAATATATTACTTGCTTCAGAAGCTGCTTTTGACTTCTCCCCGTTATGTTGATCAAGAGTGAGTAGACAGGCAGATGCTCTCCTTACATCCCACAATTTCACTCTACTATCAGCACTGAAGGAAAAACAAAACTCTGAGGTGATTTATGAGCAATACAAATGAACTTTCAACAGTCTCGTAATTATTGTTTTATTTTCAAATATTTTTTTCTTAACTTCGATATATTTACGTGTTCTTTTATAAATGCCAAAAAGGATCTCTGACAGTTTCTTTTGGAACCACATTCTAATTATCCCCACCCCTCCCAAAAATATTCTGAAAACTCGTAAAACTTTCTCCTCAAAACCACTGCTGACACCAGATAATCTTCAACCAGTTAACCCCCACCTGTGGTCACATGACCATATTTCAATAATTTGGCATCTGGCTTGCATTATAACCAGTTCCAGTCACATGACTGCAATTATGATTTTTTTGGCTAGTTTCCAGTGCTTTTTGTTTGGAAAATAGATTTACTTAATGACCACCGATTATTCAGTCTTATAATCACATGATTTGCTTAACAATCACTATAAAATGGTTGAAGAATTGGGTCTGGTTATGTGGGTGCCTCTGCTTATAATCATAATGATGTACAACTGAAATTCCAATCCCAATGGTGGTAACAAGTCAGGGCTGTCAAACTCTTGGCCCATGGGCTAGATGCGTCATGTGCTGGCCATGCCCATGCCCGGTTTAGCCAAGGGGAAAAAAGTCCTGATACGTCATGTGATGCCACCATGACGATATGAGTTTGACATCCCTGTCATAATTAAAGGACTTCGTGTATTTTAAACTCTTATGAAAATCAGCAAAAATCAGTTATTGTGAAAGGTAAGACTTGTCTTCTTAAAGGCTTTTTAAAAATCTTAGTACCTACCAAAACCATCAAATTAGGTGTGAGGAAGGTTTTAGTTTATTTCAGGACTTTAACATATTCCTAATTGTGCTTTTTTAAAATAGTAATTTTATTAAATATTATAACTACAATGATAAAAAATATAAACTATAAAAAGTAAAAGTAGAAGATAAAGTAAAAGACAATAGAAACTATTGAAAAGAAAAATAATGAAGAAAAAAGAAAAGAAATATATAAAGAAATGACTTTCCCTTCATTACAAGTGTAATAAGACTATTGCTTAACACAATGTAAGCCGCCCTGAGTCTTCGGAGAAGGGCAGGATATAAATGCAAAAAAATAAAAAAATAAAAATAAAAATAATACTTGATTATTTTAGTAACTTATGTCTTAAAATAGAAATGATCTTTGCTTCTCATATTTCATATCTCATCTATAAATGAATCCTTAAACCTTGTTGTTCAGTCCTAGGCAGAAAAAGTCCATTAAGAGTTACCAGAGATAACATATCTACTTTAATCTTGATCAAATAAATCACCTTTATATTCCTTTCTTCATCTTAAACTTTAGTCCCTTCAAATAATATCCTAAAATACATTTCTCTTGGGTTTTTTTCCTTTGTCTCTTACAAAATTCTTCAAAGCTTTAATTGGCCTCTTTTGTGAATCCAATATAAGAAAATTATTTATTTATTTTAAAGTTATTTTAATTATTAAGACATAAGTCAGTTTCTTTTGTTATGAACCATCTTTTTCCATATCATTCTTGGAGCTTTTCATTAATTCCATTTTCAAATCTGTCTCACTTTTATCTTGTTCCACTTCCATATTTTAAACAAAGTCTATCTATAGAACCAGACACTCTTAAAATTATGAGTCCATTATTCAAAAATATCCTTCACTATGTCTGATATTAAGATATTTTACTACATTTTACATTAATAAGTCAAATTTAAGTGTTATTTACTATGTGAACTGTGAACTGTGATCTTTAGATACTTTTAATTCCCTCTAGTATCCAACCTTCAATGTCTTCTCCATTCTTTATTTTTTTACAGAACTCAAAATAAAAGTATTTTCTCATAGGGTTCTCATAATTAATACTAAAACCCTTTTTTTGTAACCATTTCTTTTGATAGGAAAGTCACTGGTGCTCTAAACCTTGAAGATCCAAAGATTCCTAATACCGTATATACTCGAGTATAAGCCGAGTTTTTCAGCACGTTTTTTGTGCTGAAAAACGTCCCCTCGGCTTATACTCGGGTCTATACGGCTTATACTCGAGTTTTTTTTTTTTTTTAAGCCCCTCGGCTTATACTCGAGTATATACGGCTTATACTCGAGTTTTTTTTTCTTCTTTTTTTCACATTTTACCGGACGGAAGCCCTGCCGGTGCAGTGAGAGGGCGGGGCGGGGGAGCCGCCAGCCTTCTCAGCTGAGGGAGGGAGGCTTTCCCCAACCGGTAGGTGCCTCATTTCCCACCCTCGGCTTATACTCGAGTCCCCAGTTTACCCCAGTTTTTGGGGTAAAATTGGGGACCTCGGCTTATACTCGGATCGGCTTATATTCGAGTATATACGGTAGTTGAAAAGCAGTTAACAAGCAATTTCCGAAAGTAATTAGAAAAGAATGTGGGGACTTCCTGTGAATGACATGTGTGGCTGATATTCTTCTAGTAGCAGGACCACATTTGCAAGAATTGTGGCTAGATGCAGGAGCCAGGCTGTTAAAATCACTCTGAAGGAAGGAGAGATTGTTGAGATTATTCAACAGCCAGTCTTCATGAGTAGATCACAAAAGCTGCTGTTTTGCAGTCAGCTTTTGAGATGAGTGGCTAGGAATTGTGATTCCATCAAGCTCACACTCATAAAACTGCATTTAATGGACATGAATCTTAATCAATTTCTTAATCATTTTTTGGATTTTTTTTTACTGTACTTTGGCAAAGTTTTGTATTCATTAGGTGAGTCCTCATTTCTTTAGAGAAATATGATGTAAATTTAATTTTAAAAGCCTTTGAATATACGTTTTGGATTATGCAGCAAAAGGGTGCTTAGAATATGAATTTTGGATAGTTAGCAGATTAAAGGTCCAGTTAGATTTGGAATCTGATTTCATTAGAATAAATTTTATCATGGAAAAATAGTCATTGTTTACAATTTTTATGATAAGGGGACCTTGAAGATTGGGCACTAGAGGGAACTAAAGGGTAAAAAAAAAAGAAGAATGGGCAGATATTTCTCTGCCAAACCTTCTGATAAGACAAATAAATTTCTTGATAAGATAAATGCAGCATGCTGTAATGAAGTTGTAGAACAATTACAACGAATAATTTTGAAATTATCTAGAAAGAGGATTTAAATATAAGTAATAAGAATATGGAGAGAGAGACATACAACTGATGGATGACTTAATCCATAAGTGACATGCACAACTATTAAACTAGGAAATAAAAAACTTTTTTATTATACAAAATAACAGTGTTAAAGTTTTGAAATAACTGTGACTCCAAAAACAGATGAACAGAAAATTTAATCCCTTATTGAAGGGATTAAAAAATGAAATTCTTAAAAGTGCTCAGGAACTGTATAAGGTACACAAGTGATGAATTTTGGAAAGAAGCAGCTTATTTCTTTTATTTCTTGTCCTAGAAGTACTCTAATGGGATATTTATTATCAAATTAAATAAATGAATAAGTGAATAAAAATACTCTTGATCACAAATTTGTCATTTAATAAATATTGCTGATGTAGGTATCAAAAAAGTTAAGTGAAAAGAACACAGACTATTAAAATATTCATTCAGCAATAATATAGTAAATCTTTGACTTAACTCTAATTTTACACTTCAATGCCAAGACTTATATTCATGGTTTAAAAGTATTTCTCTGCTTTTAAATTTAAAAATTAAAAAAAATCAACTTAGGAAATGCTGCCAACCTGGGCATTTAAGGTCAGAGGTAGGGGACATGGTGGCATGAAATGATAATTACATAAATGCCATGACTTATGTACTTGGATCAGGTGATTTAAGGGAGTATGTAATCAGGGCAGTTGCATGATAATGTCACTGTGTAATTTATACAAGATGTAATTTTTACGTCATTGCATTTTATATGGATGTGACTGTCAAAGAAATTTAGAATGGATTTTTAAAACACTGACTTTAATAAACACTGCTTTATTTTATTCGCTTCTTTTACCTTCCAGTTGCTAAAATAAATTCATGACGTGGTGACCAAGATACTGCTAGAATTTCTTGACTGTGACCTAAAAATACAAAAGCATATTATTTTTCGTTTATTAAGACAGGTTTAACATTGTTTTCTATTATTCTCCTTTTACATAAATTATATTGCAAATTTTTGTACAGACTTTAGTATTACTGTATATTTTAAAAAAGAATAGTAACTTAAATTTGCATTTTTGTAACAAAATGAAATCTTTGTAAATTGCAAGGCTCATACAAATAATAGAAATAACTTTTCAATTTTAAATTAACATGTATAAACTAATTATATAAACACTAATTCTTATAGAGATCCAGCATCAAGTGTCACTTAGTTTATATGAATAGCTAGTTTTCTGAAGGCATTATTGAGGACTATACAATATGCAGAGTGAAACATCATGTCACTTTATATATATCAACATAAATTCAGATGTAATTCTGGTAATGGAGGAAAAGTAGAATTTGTGATAACATGTATGAGTACAGCAGAATTAAAGGGTATAATTATAAGAAATTAGAAGGAACTATGCCTTTACAGAATGAAGATGCAATAATTTTCAATGTTAACAGGATTTTATAAGATTTGCATCCAAAATGGCATTCCTTACTTACATCTTGAAACAACACAGGTAAATTATATAGCTCAGGATTCTAAATCTATTCCATAATGTATTAAGTCTGAATTCTTGCTAGCTATTAAGCTATCACTTTTCACACTACAGATTCTGAGCTGATACCAGAAGGTAGATTACCAGATACGATACCTGAGATAATAGAGGAAGGCCACTAACTAATAACGGTAAACTCCTTGGCGATGGTGAATGGGAACAGGGCAAGACAAAGGGCAGAAAGAATGAAAAAGGACCATGACCTACTAGAGAAATCATTCCCTGCTCATTACTTGTTTTCTGGAATAAAAACATTGTTTCACGGCTTACCTGAGTTAGTTTGCAATTAAAAATATAATTTTAATTAACCAGGTGTAATCTAAAGCATTTGGACAAATATTACCAAGACAAGTTTCTCAACTTGCTTAGAAAACTACAATTTTACATTTCAATGATATAAAACTCAAGGAGTCCAGCTTAAGTAGACATCAGCATTATTTATAATTATCAATAATATATCTTCAGGCTAACAAGATCAGAAAAACGTTAAGTAAGAAAGCCCTTCTCACTGTGTTTCTTTGACAACTGGCACTAAACACATCTATCCTATTACTTACAAAGAAAATATTGTTCAGTGCAGTTCTTTACACAGTGTGGTATACTCAAAGTAGTTATTGTCTAACATTTATGTTTCAGAGTAAGAAATACCCTGCAGAATGTGAGAACAAGATCCAGACTTGAAGTCACAAAGCTGTACTTTGGAGCTTTTGGTACCAACTGTAACAGAAAAAGACAAAAACTCATTACAGAAAATAAACACAAGCTCTGCATGTTGATATAAAAAAATATACAAAATAGATAGCAGTTTTAATATCTTTAAACTTCACATAGAGAATTACTTTTTGGATAATTACATTTTGCATTAGCGCACAGCGTCTTTTTTATAAACAACAAGAAAGAAGATATTATATCTTTTCTTTTATAAAAAAGGAGTATATTATAATAAAAGAAACATACCGTATATACTCGAGTATAAGCCGAGTTTTTCAGCACATTTTTTGTGCTGAAAAACGTCCCCTCGGCTTATACTCGGGTCTATACGGCTTATACTCGAGGTTTTTTTTTTTTTAAGCCCCTCGGCTTATACTCGAGTATATACGGCTTATACTCGAGTTTTTTTTTTTTTCTTTTTTTCACATTTTACCGGACTGAAGCCCTGCCGGTGCAGTGAGAGGGGGGGGGGGGGGGGCCGCCAGCCTTCTCAGCTGAGGGAGGGAGGGTTTCAACCGTAGGTGCCTCATTTCCCACCCTCGGCTTATACTCGAGTCCCCAGTTTACCCCAGTTTTTGGGGTAAAATTGGGGACCTCGGCTTATACTCGGATCGGCTTATATTCGAGTATATACGGTAATAAAGGAAACAAGTATGTGTAGAGCAAAACTTTATATTCATCACCCTATACAGAGTTTCAATTGGATAATCCTTAATGCCAACATAATACTTTCCTTGTTCATGAGATGCTCGTTTCTAACAACTCAAAATTTAGTCACAATGCCTGGTAAACTATTATGCTACATTTAATTAGTGGCATACGTTCATTGAAACCTAATTCAGATATGAATCATGAATATCCTTAAAAATATGGTGATGGGGGAGAGAGAAATGATAGATGAGTCAGATATGTGGCCCCATCATGTAACAAATATGACTTAATTTTTTATTTTAAGATTATTATTTGCTATGCCTAAGTATCAGACTGGCCAAGAAATATTTTAATAGTACAATTTGTGCATGTTTATTAAAAAAGCCCCAATGTGTTCACGAAAGCATGGTAAATATCTAGAAAATACATTACACAATAAAGTAATGTACTATTCAAGTATTCTTTCTCAAAAGTAAAAGTTTGTAGAGACCAATAATTATAAACAGAAACCAACACCAGCCTACTGAAATTATGCCACATTTTGTAACTCTAAATTATGTTATGTTGCAATTTTGAATATAGAAAAGAATTTTAGAAAATGAAAGGCAGTTAAAATATGATTATTATATTCAAAATATATTTAAAATTAATGCAAACCTGCAATTAAGCAATGTCTTGTAGCAACAGGAGATATATGATGGCTATATACTGTCCCATCAAAATGAAATTCATCGGCAGGCTGTTAATTGAAAAACAATACATTATTAAATACTTGGACCAATTCAAATCTTACCCAGAAGCAATAGACCATAGTTATTATTTATGGCACATTAGCAAATATAAAATAGTGTCACATTTTAATCTTGCATATACCATCAACATAATACAAAGATACATGTACTTATAATTACAAGATTAAACAGCTTTTACTTCAACGTTTTTAATCCTGTTTTCAACTACAAAAGAAAGAGAAAAAAAACCTCATACCATTCTACATTTATATTAGGTTTAGCCCCTACAGTTATTTTTCCTATTTTTATATATGTGCACAAATTTTTACATTTTATAATTTTATACATATTATTCACAATTGTCACTGTTATAAAATGATTAAATTTCAGTACTATTAATATCTGTAAAATTGAACTTTAAATTTTAAACATTATTTTACATGACATTAAATAACATTTATTCCTTATTCATACAAACTTGTGAATAAAATAACATTGTAGTAGAATAATTTATTACTTTCTATTATCATTTTAATGCAATCTTTGAACGTGGTGCCCTTTAACCACAGATACGTTTATCTGGCTTTAAAGTTGATAGGTTCAAATGAAAATCCAAGTGATTTCTTTCTTTTGTGAGAAAACAACGACTGCACAAAGACTTGATTCAACTTGATGCAACACTGAAAATGCAGTAACATTTTCTCCACAATTTTGAAGAGGTAGAGGACATCTTCCTGGTCTCTGAAGTTTAAAATATCTCTCTTGATTAAGATCTGCTTTGAATTACCATTGCAATATAATTCCAAAATTTCCCTTTAATTTATAATTTCTACATTATATACATTTACTTCATATGGATTCATTATGTATCCAATTTCTCTGTCTCTATCTTTCTCTCTCTCCCCTCCCTTTTTCCCACAATAGCTATACCTTCTCAAAATAGTTTCATCCTTTTTTGTTTCCTCCTTTTATGGTATTTTGCAAAAGAGGAAGATGAACGTGTATAGTTTGTACATGTTGAGCTTGATTTACATGGTTAATGTGGCAATTTTGTAAATTAGATTACTAATTATTAATTCAATTAATTAGGAGCTATTAATTCAATGTAATCTATATATCTATAATCTACATTTCTGTAATCTATATTTTCAGCCATATTGTGCCTTTTTGGAATGTGATTTCTTGCAGATACTTACTCTGTGTGTAAATATATATAATATAATATAACAACAGAGTTGAAAGGGACCTTGGAGGCCTTCTAGTCCAACCCCCTGCCCAGGCAGGAAACCCTACACCATCTCAGTCAGATGGTTATCCAACATTTTCTTAAAAATTTCCAGTGTTGGAGCATTCACAACTTCTGCAGGCAAGTTGTTTCACTTATTAATTGTTCTAACTGTCAGGAAAGTTCTCCTTAGTTCTAAGTTGCTTCTTTCCTTGATCAGTTTTGATACACACACATATATATATACATATACATACATACATATGTATCCATATATATATCAGTTTCCACCCATTGCTTCTTGTTCTACCCTCAGAATACATACACAGATATATACACGTGTGTGTGTGTGTGTGTATACATATATATATATATATATATATATACATATATATATATACATATACATATACATATATATATATATATATGAATATATATACATGTATATATATATACACATACACAGATATATACACATGCCTAAATTTATTGTATAATATATGACTTCTAAATGAGGAAAGTATCTGGGGGCTTCTAGATATAGTCTGTCTTTGAAATAGCATGAACCATTCCAAGAATGCATGGATTAACCAACTCTAGCAGAAAAACAAAAAATTCCAAGAACAACCCACTCTATTTGCATATCCTCAGATTATACCAGCAACATCAAACAATTCTATGAATCTTGTGAAACATAAATTCTAAAAATATATACCTGCGTCTCTAAAATGTGCTGCTTCTCTTACTTGGCTTGTAGGTTCCAACTACTAATACCTAATTGGCAAGATTATGTCAAACTAAAAACTATGATCATGTTTAGATGACATACTAAACATGCTGTGCCAAACCAGACAGTTATTGATGTACAAATGATGACTCAATAATTCCTGTAAAACTGTTTCTGAGTTGACACAAGAAAAACATTCTTAGTTATACCTGTTTAATGTTTCTAATGTTAGGTGTCCGTTTCAAGTCCTTGGAGATAATAGAACCTGGAAACTTCAAGTCTCTACTGTTGATACTGTGTTGCCTAATATTGTAAAAGGTGGTAGGAGAACTTCTTCTAAAAATCTACTAAAAATACTAAAATCTACTCTTCAGTTCCAGATTGTTCTGGCTGCACCAGAGCCAGTTGATCTACCTCTTGTCTATATGCAGACTCATCATCATCTCAAATGACTTGTTGTATCATCTACAAACTTCAGTACTTTAACAAATGGATCCTTTGAGATGCAGTAATTGGTAGTCATAGACAGAGAAGTGTAATGGAGGGCACACACAGCCCTAAGAGGCTCCTGTGCTAATTGAATGGGTGTTCTAGGTGATTTCCCCTAGTTTCACCTGCTGCTTGGACTGCTTCCAAGTCATTAGAAAGCTGATAATCCATCTACAAGTGTGGTCAGGACCATCAGGCACAACTAGCTGAGTCAGTTTATAGAAGAGGATGTCAGGAATAATGATGTTGAATGCTGAGCTGAAGTACAAAAAGGACCCTTACATAGTTCTTTGGTGATTCAAGATGTTGTACGATGTAGCGCAGTGTCATATTGATAGCATCATCTGCTTGATCTATTTGCATGGTGGGCAAATTGCAAGGGGTCTAGCAGCAGATATGTGATGGCTTTCAGACGGGCCAATACTAACCTTTCAAAGGTTTTCATAACTATGGATGCCAGAGCCACCTGTCAGTAGTCATCCAACTCCTTGATAGAGGGTTTCTTGGGCACCAGAATGATAGTAGAGCATTAGGGATAACCAATGAGGCTGATTTGATGCCAAACAGGTTATTGAGAATATTATTTTTAAAACTACCATATTTTTCGCTCCATAAGATACACTTCTGCTCCCCCCCAAGTGGTGCAGGTCCTTTGGTGAATAGCAGCTGGCCGCCGCGGAGGGGTCCTTTTACAGTGCTGAACATGCCTCTTCTGTCTTTGTCATTGCTCATCTCTTTTGCCTCTTTTCTACAGTGCAGGAGTCATTAGGCAGAGCTGGCACAGGAGAGGACATCTATCTGTGGTCCTCTCAGGCTCCACCTGATATATTTTTTCTTGTTTTCCTCCTCTAAACTTAGGTGCATCTTAGGGTCAGGTGCATCTTATAGTGCGAAAAATATGGTAATTTATTTTAAATTACTTTGAAAAAATAATATTTTTTTAAAAGGAGGAAATATTTTAGCCGAATACTACAACGTTGACTGGGATATCAGCCCACATGTCTGCTCTACAGCAACCTGGTCTTTCCTTTATTTACAGAATCATATATATAAGTAAATTATTCAATTACACTAAATGTGGCATGTTGTGTGGACATTTTCTTTGTCTAACTTTAAGCTCATTCAACATAACAGAGCCAAAATGTAGCCTGTGGTTTTAACTTAGCATGTTTGCTATCTTAGCTATTATGAGTTGTAAACTACAATTTAATGTGAGGAACCCTGCTTTAATAAACAACGGTTATATAATCTATGGTTTACCACAATGTATAGGCCCGTATCTGATATTTACAAGTAATATAACTTACTGATTTAAAGGCTATTTTTCCATGATTAACTATTTAGCTTTCCATACCAAGTACAGACTCTTTGCTGGTCTGTGATCCCACAACATCTCTTGAGACCAATCATACATTAGGCTTGATTGTATTGTGTGTTCATTTAAATTGCTTTACAAAAATTAGCCAATTCCTTATAAAAACAAGGATGTTAAAATACTACTGTTTCTCTTTCATATAAAAATCAATTATTAAAGAAAACTTACCTGTAAAGTATTTGTATCCCATATTTTCAGTGTTTTATCAAATGAACTTGAGGTAAACATGCCAGTATCATGAGGATACCACTGAACAGTCTCTACGCTGTATTTATGAATACTAGGATGGTTCCTATAATAGAGTCATAGAAAAGTAAAATTGACAGGGATGATTTGCTGTAATAATGCTCAACAAATCTGAATATGTTAATTCTTTCAAGCGCTAAGTAGCAAACCCCTTGCAGGAAGAGCTAAGATTAGTTCAAACAGGAAAGAAAGATTAAAATAGCTCAAATACTATGCTAACTATAATTATACCTTGGTTTAATGTAACAGAAAAACTTAAGCTGGGTCTGCCACCTACTGGGTAAGTGTTTAATCACATAATTTTTTAAAAAAATACAAAAGCCTTCCAAAGATCTACAAGAAGGCCATCTCTCTTAACCACAGTTTTCAGTCTGTTTCAACTCACAGCACACATTACAAAGGTGGGATTTCCAGGTCTTAAAACTGGAAATCCCATGGCGTCACAAAAAGAATGGAGGCAGTCCACCTGATGATGTCATAGAGGTAGGTTTCTGGCTGAGGCAGCATACCTGCAAACGTTTTATTGTGACACACCTAAGTGCTGCAGTACAATGATAACCAAACTTTGCACAAAATCAAAGTGTACAAAATTAGGAGCCATTACAGCAAACTTGGAAACAATGGACCAATGAAGAGGAGACCAAAGTTTACTGTACTAGCTCTGAAGCAAAGTTATGTTAACCATTCAAAGTTATAACGGCACTGAAAAAAGTAACATATGACCAATTTTCACACTTGTGACTGTTGCAGCATCCCCATGGTCACATGATCAAAGTTCAGGTGCTTGGCAACTGACTCATATTTATGATGGTTGCAGTGTCCTGGATCATGTGATCACCTTTTGTGACTGTCTGACCAGCAAAGTCAATGGGGTTCACTTAACAACCATATTTATTCAAGCGGGACTGGCTTAAAAGTTTTATTAAATTTTTTAACTGGGGCTATTTATATTTTAGGGTTTTAAATTGGTTTAAATTCTGACCGTTTTTGTAATATGCTCGGTTTTAATCTTGTTTTAATATGTATATTGTGGGTTTTATTCGGCTGTACACCGCCCTGAGTCCTTCGGGAGAAGGGCGGTATAAAAATCTAATAAAATAAATAAATATTATTAACTTAATTGCAGTGATTCACTTAACAACTGTGACAAGAGAGGTTGTAAAATGGGGCAAAATACACTTAACAAATGTTTCACTTAGGAACATAAATTTTGAGTTCAATTATGGCCATAACTAGAGGACTACCTGTAATGGTGACATGTGGGAAGCATTTATTTAATGTTTTCTATTACAATAATCACTCCCTTACATTTTAATTATACATATATATGAACTTAATGCCAACTACAAAGAAATTAAGTAAATTTCCGTAAATGTTTAAGCAGGGGTGAAGCAAATGAAATAAAAAACTGTACATTTGTAAATAAAAAACTATATCAAACCTTCCCTAAAGGACAGCTGAAGATCAATTTTGTTGACCTTGGTACAAGATCAGATTAGAAATATGTGCTAACTATGCTATAGCACAAACTGTGCTAACAATAGTTTCTTAAATAATGTTTCATTTATTTTGTTGACAAAATATGAGCAGTGAATTATAAACATGTAATGTAGGTAACATATTCGTAAAATATTTTTAAGTATACACACCTTCCCACGGAACAAATCACTTTACAGGTATAGCATGGCATTCTGCTAAAGTTCTCAAGGTCATACAATACAATAGTACCATCAGAACCACCTGATAACATACTGTAAGAAAACAAGTTATGAATCAATTGAGATGTTGTAAGCTTTAGCCCCCCCCCCAACATGTAATTTTTATCTTTTAAAAATACTTGAAAATTAGTTTTAATCTAAAAATGCTAGAACATCTGAATTAATATCAAAATTAATATATATTATATTAATTTCAAGTTGATTTCTTCTTTTAAAATACTATTTTATGTGCTATGTCATCTCCCCTCCAAATAAAAAATATTTAAGTTGTCCTAAAACAAAACAATTTTCCTCAAATTTTTTATTGGCATATCTGCAAATATTTTAAGGCACAACACAATTCTACACACCAATCATGTTCACATGATATGCTAAGACAGTGAACCTGGTAAAGAAAGCACGGGTATACTACCTCCCTGCCCACAAGTGCTCCAGGTCCAATCCTATGCAGACCTTTATCCTAGTTTCAGGTTTACCTAAGCCTTGATGTTCTGTCCAAATATGGAGTAGCAATTATTTCCATTAAGTTGATCATCTGTCTCTCTGGTTTGGAAATGGCTTGGTTAATGCTTATTTTGTTATCTGCCCAGATTCCATTTTCGCTAGCTAGACAAAAAACTAACCCACAGCTAATTTTGTACTGATCCCTCTAGGTGATGGCACATACTATGTTTTCCCAAAAACAAGACCCACCCAGAAAACAAGACCTAGCATGTTTTCTGCTCATGCATCCAAAATAAGCCCTACTCGCAAATTAAGCCCGACTTAAGTGCCTGCTCAGCTGGCCACCCACCCATTCCGTCTGGCTGCTCATGGTGCTGTACCAAGGTGAGGTGAGGCAAGAGGGCTGGTGGAGCTGTCCCATGCGCACACTGGCTTACTTCAGGGCCCCCATAGACAGGTCAGTTGCTGGAAGAAGTGGCCACGCAGGGTCTTGCTGGATGGGGCTATTGGAGTTGCTGCCGTGAGGTAGGGTGTGTGGGATAACTACCTTCCTCGCCTTGCGGTGGCAGCATTAAAAAAATAAGATGTCCCCTGAAAATAAGCCTTAGTACATATTTCAGACCCCAAAAGAAAATAAGACTGGGTCTTATTTTCAAGGAAACACAGTAGAAGCCACAGGTCAATTATACAGTAAGTAATAAATAAGTTACCAACACAAGAGGTGTTGGTAAGGGCTGTTTGAGGGGAACATATGGGATTAATCAAAAGGACTTCTGAACAAAACAGTAGCAATAACAGACTTATATACCACTTCATAGTGTTTTACAGTCCTCTCTAAGCGGTTTACAGAATCAGCATATTGACCCCAACAATTTGGGTCCTCATTTTTACTGACCTCAGAAGGATGGAAGACTGAGTCAACCGTGTGTGTGTGTGTGTGTGTGTGTGTGTGTGTGTGTGTGTGTGTGTAATATTTAATGAAACAAAATAAATAAATAAATAAATAAATATATTCTGGGACAGGCATTTGAAAATTGTTAATTATGGTTTAAAAATTATTCAGTTTGTCTGGCATTTTTTCATTATGCTGCAAGGAAATTTTCAGAAATTTCATGGATTCATGAAATTTGAGAAAATGCTTCTATGAAAAAAAGTTACCATGAATTCAAAAATGAAAATGGTTTCAAATCGGTTCAGTAAAATACACTTCATAACAAAACATAATAAAATATACATACTATCGATTTTCAACAGGTTCAATATCCAAGGTATTAATTCCACTTCCGTGTATTCTTTCAACATCTTTGTTCTTATTTAACTCCAAGCTTAATACCCTTTAAAAAAAGGAAGCTATTATAAACAAAATTAAAATTATATAATATTTTGTTACTGAAATGTGATTAAATTCTTCAATCCACTACATTTACCACTTACACTATCATTTGTAGTCAATTTCAAAATCTGGAAAGCAGACATTACTACTTGTCAGTAGTGTAAGTTATTTGTATCTAAATTATGTAATCAAACATAAGCACAAATAGGTAAATAACACTTCAATCCAAGCAAATAAACCAACAGTATTGTATTGTATAGTATTGTATTTCTATCTATCAAATAGCATTTCAATTTTATTAAGTGAATTACTTCATTGTCTCTATTCTAGGTAATCTTTATAAGTTATAAATAAAAATGAATCTTTTTTAAAAATCCTACTGATTTGGCAAAACTAGAACTTAGATTTTTAATTTAAAACATTTGTTAAAAATCACACACCCTTTTCGTATAAAAGGATTCTATCCTTATAATTTTAGGATTTACAAATAAATTATCTACATTCCACCTTTTGACACTGTGCCAGGTAGTACATATAAAATTGATTATTCAATTCTATCTATTAAATACAATGTACTCTTTCTCCAGAAGCAAGATTAGAACTAAAGGGTGGAAAATAATGAGCCATAAATTTTTCCTGAACATTAGGAGAAAGTAAACATAAACTCTATCAGTGGAACTGAGTGCCTTGGGATATGGTGAACCAAATTTTGCTAGACTCATTAAATAACTGTTGGATGCTCTTTTCTTAAAAATGGTATAGTCTCATTTTATGTGGCAAATTCTGAATTGAACAGGCATTAGAAATTCATTCCTGGATCTGTAATTCCATAAACGTATTGCATATTTCACTGTGTATGCTGATAGCCATTCCACATATAATGGCACAATATTACTTATTATTCATTCATTCATTCCTCAAATGAAATTGACATAATTATAAAATATAATCTTTTTTGTCTATTTTCACATTTGATTTACAAGTATTAAAATGACAAATATTTAACTGTTTGTGTAATGTGCTATTTCCTCCATCAATATAGATAGAACCTTGGTCAATGTCTTCACTATATTTTGACAATTTCTTTAGTATAGTTAGAAATCCACACTTACTCGAAAGAGGTCAACTCCACAATTTCAAAGGATGCTTGGACTGTCATTTCTATTGCTATTTTACAGTATACATTACTTAGAAAATAGTTCTCAATAACTACAAGGTCAATTTCTTTCAAAGTAAATTGCAATCTATACATAGAATAGAATAGAATAGAATAGAATAGAATAGAATAGAATAGAATAGAATAGAATAGAATAGAATAGAAGTTATTGGCCAAGTGTGATTGGACACACAAGGAATTTGTCTTGGTGCATATGCTCTCAGTGTACATAAAAGAAAAGATACGTTCATCAAGGTACAACATTTACAACACAATTGATGGTCAATATATCAATATAAATCATAAGGATTGCCAGCAACAAGTTATAGTCATACAGTCATAAGTGGAAAGATATTGGTGATGGGAACTATGAGATGATTAATAATAGTGCAGATTCAGTAAATAGTTTGACAGTGTTGATGGAATTATTTGTTTAGCAGAGTGATGGCCTTCGGGAAAAAACTGTTCTTGTGTCTAGTTGTTCTGGTGTGCAGTGCTCTATAGCGTCGTTTTGAGGATAGGAGTTGAAACAGTTTATGTCCAGGATGCGAGGGGTCTGAAAATATTTTCACGGCCCTCTTCTTGATTCGTGCATTTGCTAGTTCTGGTACATTTGCTAGTTTTGGTCAATCATTGACCCATTAAGACAGATTTCCTTCTAAAGGAATTAGTAGCATATTGTGTTTCTACTTCTGTGAGCTACACCATCAAATTGTAGCTTACATTTTATTCACATAATTATTCATGCAATTTTTCTTTAATTAATTAATTACACCAATAATTAGAATAGTATTTTTGAGACTTATTTACCAAATAACCTTAGAAGGAAAGTTGTGAATCACATAAATGGTTCTCTCCCAAACATTTAGAAATTGCATACTTAATGCATGGGGGAAACATAATGGTGCCAGGTTTTTAACATTTCATTATAAGGCTGCATTCATAGGTCGTCTTATGTACCCTTTCCCATCCAAATGCCATTCTTGAATCTGCAGTTAGATTGATGGAACTAGGGGCATCAGTTCCTTTGCAGAATAAAACAAAATCCCTCCCCCCAAATAAAGCAGAAAATGAACCTACTGAAAATGAGTTACAGGCTAAGTATTTGTACAACCAAGGAGGCTTGAACAAGGGCACGTTCATACAGATGAAGCTTTCTTGCATATTGTGCCCATATAATTTTTCCACTTTCTAGGAATGGTACAGAAAAGGGCATTTTGGCTCCCCTCTACACAGTGAATCTAACTCATGACCAGTCTTGCTTGCTAATTTGTATACTTGCAAAGGAGGGTTAGTCAATGCTATTTCCTTTCCTACAATTCTCTCCCACATGACACCTTTCAGATTTATTAGTAAGGTAGTATTATTGTTGTTATCAGGACCTACTAGCAAAGAGAGCTACTTTAAAGTAGTGTCCCAAAGGTGCTTTTTCAAGAGGCGACTGGACTTTCTGGATTCTCTTCTCAATCCAAGAAGCTTCTTCAGCTCTGACTGGATGGTGGGGAATGGAAGGCTTTATATTCCTTGCAGTCAGAGCTGAAGAAGCTTCTCGGATGAGAAGCGAAACGGCTTCAAAGAAAAACCAGTAAGTCCAGTTGCCTCTTGAAAAAGGCACCTTTGGGACAACCATGACCTGGATGACTGAGAATCTCCACAGACACTTGAAGTAGAAATTGGAATATTACGAGTTCTATTCCCACCGTAATCCCAAAGCTAGCCGGGTGGCCTTGGACCAGTCCCTCTCTCAGCCCTAGGAAGGAGGTTGGCAAACCACTACTGAAATCTTCCCAAGAAAACTGCAGGAACCTGTCCAGGGAGCCGCCAGGAATCAACACTGACTTTTTAAAAAAAATTTCTTTTTGTCACAACAGTATACATAAACAATTGTCATAGATAAAACAACATATATTGAAGAATATATATATGTATGTATGTATGTATGTAAAAAAATATGCATCAACTATATTAATTTGATATAATGAAGACAACAATAGGACAGGAACGGTAGGCACTTTTGTGCTCTTATGCACGCCCCTTAAAAGCCACTTGAAAGCCACGTTCATCTACCCAGAGACCCACCCCACGAACCCGGGTCTGAGGCGTTTATTCTGACGCTGAGGCTGTGCAGGACTCTTTTTTTTTTTTACAGATTAACAAGAATTGGAAGGGACCTTATAGGTCATCTAGTCCAACCATCCTGCTCACGTGATCACGTGTGGCTTGAGGAGATTAAATGCGATCCGGGTAGTAGGAACGCGGCTTTACCTCCTCGTAGCCTCCGCCCGTCGGAGCCTCAGCGGGTCATCTACACCTGCCTGACGAGCGAAAAGAAAACCCAGCATAGCCGAAAACGAAGAACCCGAGACGGCGACGCCACCATGCCGTGAAATTATCTCCCGTCCATTGGCTCAGAGGCTCGCTCTCTTAGCCAATAAGAAATCTTGATATTGAAACGTCATCGGTCGGGAAAAAACCGGCTCAGAATGCCTCATCGTCGAACGCGTCAGGTTTAGGAGAATATAGAGAAATGCGTAAGAAAAGATACGAAAAAGCGGCTTTTCCTTTGCCCTTCTAGTGTAAATTCGAAATACTTCCATTCTCCCACAATGATGTCCAGAAGATAATTTTTAAGAGTAATGTTATTAACAGAGAGCCATTCAGCCGTTAGTAAATTAGAGTTTTTACATAAAATACATTTGTGTGTGTGTGGAAATGTTTTCTTCAACTTTATTATCTCTAAAAGCGGGACGGACGTTCTGGGCCTGAGGGAGATGTGGGCGTGGCTTCCGACGGAAAGGGGAGGGCGAGAGCTATCACAACGCGTTTGGGACTCCTCACATGCCGGTCCTGTTTGGGGAGAGGCGGTTGTAGTTTGCGGCATCGCAGCGCCCTTCGCCTGGATGAGTGGCGTCTGGCGGTTTGTGCGCTTGCTAAAGCAGCGCTTTATCGGGCCAGGGAGCGAGTACGTGGGCATCGACCACTTTGGAAACAAGTATTATCGGATCCCGCAGCACAAAACTTGGACAGGTGAGCGAAACGAAATGGTCGCTCGAGGTCGGTCGTATTTACGCGCCACTTCTCGTTTTATCCAAACCGGAATTTTCTTAATCGTGGTTTATAAACTAAACTGTCATTGGCTGGCACCTTGCTGCTGTCTAGGCAATAAACCAGAGGTCTTCAAACTTGGCAGCTTTAAGACTTGTGGACTTCAACTCCCAGAATTCTCCAGCCAGCATAGCTTAGCTGGCTGGAGAATTCTGTGAATTGAAGTCCACAAGTCTTAAAGCTGCCAAGTTTGGGGACCCCTGCAATAAACTATAGTTCGTGAATTACAATAGCTATACCCGACATATACTAAGTGAAAACTGAGGGGGATCTTGTAGTCCTAGTGGACAATCATTTAAATATGAGCCAGCCTTGTTGCTGCAGCTGCCAGAAAAGCCAACACAGTTCTAGGCTGCATAAACAGAGGGACAGAATCAAGATAACATGAAATGTTAATACCACTTTATAATGCCTTGGTAAGGCCACACTTGGAATACTGCATCCAGTTTTGATTGCCACAATGTAAAAAAAGATGCTGAGACTCTAGAAAGAATGCAGAGAAGAGCAAAAAAAAAGAGACTGGAGGGTAAAACATAAAGAACAGTTGCTGGAACTGGGTATGTCAAGTCTGATGAAAAGAACGACTAGGGGAGACATAACAGCAGTGTTCCAATATCACAGGGGCTGCCACAAAGAAGAGGGAGTCAAGCTTTTCTCCAAAGCACCTGAGGGCAGGACAAGAAACAGTGGATGGAAACTAATCAAGGAGAGAAGCAACTTAGAATTAAGGAGAAATTTCCTGACAGTTAGAAAAAATAATCAGTGGAACAACTTGCCTGCAGAAGTTATGAATGCTCCAACACTGGAAGTTTTTAAGAAGAGATTGGATAACCATTTGTCTGAAGTGGTGTAGGGTTTCCTGCCTAAGCAGGGGGTTGGACTAGAAGATCTCCAAGGTCCCTTCCAACTCTGTTACTTTATTCTGAAATAAGTTAACCTGAACCGCACTCTTATTAAAAGTGGCATAAATTTTAATAAAAGTTCGCTCTTAAAATGTATGCACACCTGGATAGCGCCTTGGCCAGTGTTCTCCCAACACTTAGAGTTGAAACTGCAGTCCAAATTAAAGGATTCTGGGCAATCCGCAAGTAATCAATCTTGGGATTAGTTATTAAATAACAGTCAAGGATGAGATTGTACAATTTGAACAAACGTGATCTACATGATTTAGTCAGCAGTATGAAGCAAAATTATATATCTTACAACTTATTTATTTATTTATTTAGATTTTTATACCGCCCTTCTCCCGAAGGACTCAGGGCGGTTCACAGCCAGATAAAATAGACAATAATATAAATACAATATAAAATACTATTAAAAAACTTATTCAAATTAGCCAAGATTAAAAGAAATTTAAAATCATAAAACCCAATCAAAAATTAAAAACCATATAAATCTAAAATCCTATGCCAGTCCTGCGCGAGTGAACAAATAGGTCTTCAGCTCGTGACGAAAGGTTCGAAGGTCAGGGAGTTGGCGAAGTTCTGTGGGAAGTTCATTCCAAAGGTAGGGGCCCCCACAGAGAAGGCCCTTCCCCTGGGGGTCGCCAGCCGACATTGCCTGGCAGACGGCACCCTGAGGAGTCCCTTTCTGTGAGAGCGCACAGGCCGATGGGAGGCATTCGGTAGCAGTAGGCGGTCCCGTATATAACCTGGCCCTAAGCCATGGAGCGCTTTAAAGATAGTAACTAGCACCTTGAAGTGCACCTGAAAGACCACAGGTAGCCAGTGCAGTCTGCGCAGGAGTGGTGTCACATGGAGCCACGAGCGGCTCCCTCTATCACCCGCACAGCTGCATTCTGGATCAGCTGGAGCCTCCGGGTGCTCTTCAAGGGGAGCCCCTGTAGAGAGCATTGCAGTAATCCAAGCGAGAGGTAACAAGAGCATGAGTGACCGTGCATAGGGCATCCCGGTCAAGGAAGGGGCACAACTGGCGAATCAGGCGAACCTGATGAAAAGCTCTCCTGGAGACGGTCGTCAGGTGATCTTCAAAGGACAACCGCCCATCTAGGAGAACGCCCAAGTTGCGCACCCTTTCCACCGGGGCCAGTGACTCGCCCCCAACAGTCAGCCGCAGGTGCAGTTGACTGTACCGGGGTGCCGGCATCCACAGCCACTCCATCTTGGAGGGATTGAGCTTGAGCCTGTTTCTCCCCATCCAGACCTGTACGGCTTCCAGACACCGGGACAGTACTTCAACGGCTTCGTTGGGGTGGGCTGGGGTGGAAAAGTACAGCTGCGTGTCATCAGCGTACAGTTGGTACCTCACCCCAAAACCACTGATGATCTCACCCAGCGGCTTCATATAGATGTTGAACAGGAGAGGCAAGAGAATCGACCCCTGCAGCACCCCACAAGTGAGGCGCCTCGGGGTCGATCTCTGCCCCCCTGCCAACACCGTCTGCGACCGGTCGGAGAGATAGGAGGAGAACCACCGATAAACGGTGCCTCCCACTCCCAGACTCTCCAGCCGGTGCAGCAGGATACCATGGTCGATGGTATCAAAAGCCGCTGAGAGGTCTAATAGGACCAGGGCAGAGGAGTGACCCCTATCCCTGGCCCTCCAGAGATCATTAACCAACGCGACCAAAGCCGTCTCCGTACTGTATCCGGGTCGAAAGCCGGACTGGAACGGGTCTAGATAGACAGTTTCCTCCAGGTATTGGGGTAGTTGACGTGCCACCACACTCTCTACAATCTTCGCCACAAAGCGAAGGTTGGAGACCGGACGATAATTTCCTAAAACAACTGGGTCCAGGGAAGGCTTCTTGAGGAGGGGTCTCACCGCCGCCTCTTTCAAGGCAGTAGGAAAAACCCTTTCCAACAAAGAAGCATTAGTATGAGCCAGCCTCGTGTCACCTCCTGTGTGGCCAGTACCAGCCAGGAGGGACACGGGTCCAGTAAACATGTGGTGGCATTCAATCTCCCCAACAACCTGTCCATGACCTCAGGAGCCACAGGGTCAAATTCATCCCAAACAATCTCAACAAGACGCGTCTCTGACCTCTCACCTGGATCAACCCAATTTTGATCCAATCCATCCCGAAGCTGAACGATTTTATCGTATAGATAACCACTAAACTCCTCGACACGTCCCTGTAATGGGTCATCCCGCACCTCCTGTTGAAGGAGAGAGCGGGTCACCCGAAACAGGGCGGCTGGGCGGTTATCTGCCTATGCAATGAGGGAGGAGACGTGGAGGCGTCTTGCTTCCCTCATTGCCACTAGATAGGTCCTATTATATGACCTAATTAGTGTCCGGTCAGCCTCCGAACGGCTGGATCTCCAGGAACTCTCTAGGCGTCTTCTCTGGCGTTTCATCTCCCTCAGCTCCTCGGAAAACCAAGGAGCTGGTTGAGACCTATGCCGGGTCAGAGGCCGCAAAGGCACGACATGGTCTAGAGCCCCAGCCGCGGCCTGTTCCCAAGCTGCGACTAGTTCTTCAGCCGTGCCGTGGGCCAGACCCTCAGGTAATGGCCCAAGCTCCGTCAGGAACCTCTCCGGGTCCATCAGGCGCCTGGGACGGAACCAACATATTGGTCCCGTCTCCCTGCGGTGTTGAGTGGCGGTCCGAAAGTCCAGACGGAGGAGAGAATGATCTGACCATGACAAAGGCTTGGTGACTAAATCTCCTAAATCGAGATCATTTAACCACTGTCCAGAGATGAAAATCAAATCCAGTGTGCCTCCCCCAATGTGAGTAGGGCCATCAACTACTTGTGTCAGGTCCAAGGCCGTCATGGAGGCCATGAACTCCCGAGCCGCTGTCGATGACACGCCGGTCGATGGCAAGTTAAAGTGCCCCATGACAATAAGTCTGGGGGTCTCAACCGCCACCCCGGCAAGCATCTCCAGCAGCTCGGGCAGGGCTGTTGTCACGCAGCAAGGAGCCAGGTACACGACCAACAAGCCCATCTGATCCCTATGACCCCACTTTACAAAAAGGGATTCACAACCAGCAATCTGAGGAACAGTGGTCTCCCTCGGTTCTAGACTCTCCTTAATAACAACCGCCACCCCCCCCACCCCTACCTTGGGCCCTCGGCTGATGAAATGCTCGGAAACCCGGTGGACACATTTCAACAAGGGGCACCCCCCCCTCCGTGCCCAGCCAGGTCTCCGTAATGCCCATAAGGTCCACGGACTCCCCCTGTATAAGATCCCGAATTAGGGGGGCTTTATTAACCACGGACTGAGCATTGCACAACATCAGCCGAAGGTCCAAGCCCTGGTGATACTGGCCGCTCGGGGAACGGGAAAAGTCTTGAGGGGCCGGAGCGCGCAATCACTTTTAAACAGCGAGAGCGCGCCCCCTGAACATGATACGGCCCCTCACTTCCGCCATATCTGCCCCTCCCACTTACCGTGCTGATGGAACATCCCTGTGGAGTAGAATAATGAACCTCCCCCTTCACCTCCGAACCTGATAAAATCTCACCACGAGCATTTGTGAGGACTGGCTCCCTCCCCGACGGGTTTCCCCCATCACCCGACTTCACCCTCCCTCCCCTTAAAAATCTATCTAAAAAACCCTAAATATTCCTTCTTGCCACATGCCATCTCTCCAGGTCCCAAAACCCGTCATTGAGATAGGCCCCCGGTAACGTAGAGGGCCACTCCTGCGAGACAGGGGAACCTCGCAGACGATGGAGTTCCAACGAGGTATATCTCATATCTCGTATTGGGCCAACTGGCATAAAAGAGTTCATCCCAGACCACTGATGATGGTATAGCAGCCATATTTTAGGGGACGATAACAAGGAGCCCACAGATGGTAAAGATGATAAAGCACTTAAATATATCTTAATTATATATCTAATGTATAAATATACTTTATATGTCTTATCAACATTTATAAATCAATTTATCTCATATGTATCAGTAGGGGTGGGGTTCCAAATCCCGTCGCTACCTGTTCGCTCGTGTGTGTGTGCGCGGGCAGTGCTTCTGTGGATGTGCAGAAGCGTCAGGGCGGGTGGGGAGAGGCTGGATCCAGTACAAACCGGTAGCAACTCACCACTGGTATCAGTCCCTTAACCTTCATTCAAAGAATTCACTTCCTAGCTTTCCATCATAAAAATAGATGCCAATATAGGCACAATTCATGAATCTTTCCCAATTATTTTTTAGATTTATATGGCCAGAAATGGCATGTACTTTTATTTATATCATAAAGATGGGGGAATATCTGAATTTCAGGCATGCATAGTTTGTTCGTCTTTTTTACCTTTTGCATATTGAAGAGAAAGTTTAAAGTTTTTATTTCCAATTTCTGTTATTTTTAACCATATTAACCATATTAATATTCTGGTTGTGAACTACTTAAAGTGATTCAGAATTGTTGCTGGATTTCAATATACTTTGCTATAATAGACTCATTTGATTTTGTTTGCCAGGTAAACCACAATTGGTCAAATTTACACAACATATTCAGCCAATTGTGGTTTACTCGATAAATAATGGTTTATCACAAATAATAAACTGCAGATGAATGGAAGCTTCATATTTCCCAGCCTTTGGGGGTGTGGGGGGAGAATGTGGCAAAACAGAATGTTCACTCCTTTTGAACATAATAGTAAACTGTTATATTAAGTTATCAATGCTGTTGCAAGATTTTTTTTAGATATATATATGACTGCTGTATTCACTGAGTGAAATTGGACCATTTATAATTTGTAGAAACATGAGTTCAAGGAATTTAAAATAATAAATATTTGGAATATAATACCCAACAGGGTAACAGAATAACAGAAATAGCTCTAAAAACAGAATTGACCAAAGTTAACCACACATATCTCAATCAAGATCTTTTATTATAGAAGTGCTTATTCTACATGCTGGCCAAATTGCAGGGGAAAGAACGAAGTTTTCAAGGCTTTATGGAAGGATAGAAGATTTGTTTCTTTAGTTGCAGCATTTCTGAAAAACTTTAAGGGAGATAATGGGAAGAGGAAAAAAATTTGTACTGAACTCCTTTCATATACCTCCATGATACTTGAAGACCAAGGTATTATTCATTCTTTTCACTTTCTTACATCTGTTTATTTTCTAATGCCGAAGCAGAGGAGCGGAGTCTATCATCCCCAAGGAATTAACCATGGCAAATTCCAAATAGAATACCACTGCTGAGTTTAATAGAAATGGTCACAAAATACAAATGTTGAGTTAAATTTTTGAGAAATGTGAGTTTATGGATAAAGAACAAGAGTAATGTTTGGAATCTGTTGCTCTGTACATCAGAAAAAGTCACAGTGATATCTGAAATAAAGTCAAATCTATAGAATTTAATTATAAAATAAAAATTAAGGAGTCAGATTAATAGATAAATATAATAAAATAGATGGGGGCACTGGACTAAGTTAAGACTCACCTGAAATCTGTGTTCTGTTTATGCTAAATTGCTGTGTTTATTAAGCTAATGAGTACAGGTAGTTTTCAACTTATGACCACAATTGACCCCAAAATTTCTGTTGCCAAGCAAAACATTAGTTAAGTGAATTTTGCCCCATTTTATGACCTTTCTTGCCACAGTTGTTAAGTGAATCATTGCAGTTGTTAATAACATGGTTGTAAAGTGAATCTGGCTTCTCCACTGACTTTGCTTCTCAGAAGATCACCAAAGGTGATCATGACCCTGGGACACTGCAATTGTCATAAATTTGAGTCAGTTGCCAAGATCTGAATTTTGATCACATGACTGTGTGGATGCTGCAATGATCATAAGTGTGAAAAATAGTCGTGACTCAGTGCTTACGACTATTTACGATTTACTGTGCTTACGACAGTAACTTTGAAAGGTCACTAAATGAACTGTTGTAAATCGAGAACTACCTGGGTTATAATGTACTATCAAGTTATTAATCATCTTCTACAATGTTTTTGCTATAAAATAGATTGCTCTGAAGCTTAAGTTCTGGCTAAAAATGTGCTACCACTTTGGTCATGTAAATAAATAACTGGTGTTTGAAATAGCAATAGACATGTGTCTGATTGAAGATTGATTAATGGAAAGGAAAGTGAAGTATAAAATTATTTATATTCTTAATTTTGGCAGTATAATATTTATCAATAATAGTAAATTATCAGTGATTGCATCATGTTAAGTTGTTACATAGTGACTTTTTCTGACCAGGAGTAGAGTTAATCACTTTTCCATTTGGTGCCTTCTAGTTTCATTACCAGAAATAAACATCTTCTAGTGAATAACCATAATAGCCAAAGGTTGAGTTGAGATGGTACATCAAGTTGTATACTGTGGTTCATAATGGTTTTGTTTTTAAAATACAACCATATCAACCTCAAATCAAACCAACTACATTTTGCATAATACGTGTATTCAAAAAATTCTCTGACAAAATTGTCACTGCTCTGTACTTCTATTAAGAACAAATAGGGGTGGAATGCAAATTAAATTGATTTATTTTTAAGGAACATTACTTAAATACAGTCTATATGATTATTTTGTCATGTATTTGATAAAGTCCCTAATTATATTAAAGGACAAGTCAAGGGCATTCCTAGGACTGCAGATTTTGGGCAATAGTTACAAATCACAAAACTATTATCTAATTGCAAAATCAGCCTGCAATTTAAAGAAAGACATTAATATTAATGTTTATTTTCATATATGTTTCCCAACTAGATACATTTGGAAAGCAGTTTTCACTCTCTATATAAAAGGAGTTACACAAATGATAGTACAGATATGAAACAGGACATAGGTAACAACTTGCATGAACTGGCTTTTTCTTTACCAGTGACAAGATACATAAATATTGGTGCACAATCTATTGGAATGATTAAAATTATTGGAATGAGCAGATGTTTATAGAGACGGATTAAAGGGAATATTGTATATAAACGTGTTAGCCAATTTAAGGTATATAAATATAATATATATATATATAAATATATAAAGTTATGATAGTCAATTCATTTGTTGATCACTGCTTAACTACTTTATTTCTCCCTCCTACCCTTCCTCGATTATATAAGTTCATTGTGCTTGCCCTGATTTTATTATATTGCTTTAGTATTCCAGAACTGTATCCTTCGAAATCCAAAGTAGTAAAAAGGAAGTAAAGAATTCCAGAACTGTATACTGTAATCTGTGAATTGTACTACCAAATTACTGCACAATCTGATATACTGTATACAAATTATAAATGTTAGATTAATATATTTTTTTATAGTAAAGTGATTTCCCCCCACATTGAACTTGTCTCCTGGTAACTGGTGATATGCTTCTGCAATTTACAATTTGTTTCTTAAAAAGTTGTCTACTATTTGTGTCCAGAAGGAGGCAGTGTGGCTTGAAAAAGATTTATATCAGCAGCATATTTATAAACCCTGCATTGTGCAAAGGACAGGCTGTAGTTTTTTCACAGGTTATGCTGTGAATGGCGGGGGGCGGGGGGAGAAGGAACATAGCTAGATCTAATTTATACTAACACTATTCACTATATTTCTCTATCATTTTCTCCTTGGAAACAGTACTTGCTTCTACCATATCAGTACACTGATCCACACACTACCTTTTCTTTTTTAGCCGTAATCTTAACCTCTCTCAATATACAACTGTTGTAGAGATTCTTTTGTATTCAATCAATATTAACTAATCAAACATTTATTCTTCTTTTATTGTACATACTTTCTATTCTAAACCCACCTGGAGTCACTTAGGTGAGATGGTCTAGAACAGGGGTGTCGAACTCACAGCCAGCGGGCTGGATACGTCACATGCTGGCTCCACCCCTGCCCAGTTTAGCGAAGGGGGAAAGTCCCAATATGTTTTGTGATGATGCGAGTTTGACACCCCTAATCTAGAAGTATGAAGAATAAATAAATCCCATTTCAGAGCATCCTGATGTAACCAACTCTCATTTGCATATAACAAAATGAACAGAAACAAATTCTCATAGCATAACCGTTTCTACTTTGTTTGATAAACTGTCTTTTCAGCAGACCATGTATGTTGACTTATCTTTCTACCAAGATTTTTTTTTAACATTTCTTTATCTTTAATGAGCATTTGTCTAGTAAATAGATTTCTAGGGCCTTTCAACTCAGTGTGACTTTTGGTGATGTACAGTAGGCGCAGATAATAACAAAAGAAAAATACCATGCAATATTAAAAATATATAACATAAAATGGCAACCAAACAGGATAATTAGTCAATGAAATGGGGACACACAGGCCTGGAGAAAAATGTTTTAACAGTTTTTACCAGTTTTTCTAAAAGCATGCAGAGTTTGGGCCCATCATATCTGTGGTCCGGGGACAAAGTTTATTCCAGGCACACTTCATAGGTACCAAAGCAAGATGTCAAAGATGAAGATGTTAAAGGTGAAGGCACTCAAATTTGTTTTATTTGCTCTATTTTTTCTTCCATTGTATTATTTGCAATTTCTCATTGTATATCTTCCTGTCAAACCCAACTACTTTGGTCTACATTACTTGGAATTTCATTTCTTTAGTTCTTATGGCACAGTACAGTTTACTCCAATATTTGCCCCAAATGGTTCCTTCAGGCTAATATCTTTCACTTCTTTTCATTCACTCCCATTTTTCTCCCAAGATCCACTCTTATCACGACCAAGTAATGATCTGCCTCACAATTACAGCCTTTCATCATCCATATCTTCATTTATTTATTTATTTATTTATTTATTTATTAGATTTCTAGACCGCCCTTCTCCCGAAGGACTCAGGGCGGTGTACAGCCTTATTAAAACATATAGGTACACAATAAATTTAAAATACATTTAAAATGAAATATTTAACCGGCCAATTTAAAACTAAAAACGGTCAAACGACCGATATAAAACCCTAAACTATAAAATCACCATTAAAAACCCATAGCTTAAAAAACTAACCCAGTCCAGCGCAGATAAATAAGTAAGTTTTGAGCTCGCGGCGAAAGGTTCGGAGGTCCGGAAGTTGACGAAGTCCTGGGGGGAGCTCGTTCCAGAGGGCGGGAGCCCCCACAGAGAAGGCCCTTCCCCTGGGTGTCGCCAGACGACACTGTCGCGCCGACGGCACCCTGAGGAGTCCCTCTCTGTGAGAGCGCACGGGTCGGTGAGAGGTATTCGGTAGCAGCAGGCGGTCCCGTAAGTAACCCGGCCCTATGCTATTATGCTATCACTATTTTTCTCTGTGCTTCATGAGCAATCAAACCAATCTTGCTTTTAAGATTTATATTTATTTCTTTGTCATTTTTATATCTGAATAGATCTATGCTTAAACCATGTATTTGATATTAACCTTTTTCTAAAGATTCATCTGTTACCATTGGTGGGGGGGTTTTTAGTATCTGATCCAGACATTTTTTCTCTTCTCTTTTTCTTGTTCTTACCTATCTATTCTTGTCAATAAATTGGAAAAAAAATTTTCCTTGAATAATATCCATTTGGAACATTGCACAATGTTTCCTAAAACTCAGCTCTGGTCTTTCTATTGTCACCATTTGTGTTTATTATGCTTCTTATGGTTGATTGCACAGTTAGCCAAAATGTGTAGATTGGATTAGGCATTTTTATTATTACTATTGTTATTACTAGTATTATTACTATTTTATTATTACAATTTCTATTACTATTAGTATAGTATAGTATATAGTATAGGATTACTACTATTACTATTGTTACTATTTTATTATTAATATTACTATTGGTATTCACTTTGCTTTCTCTCGTCACAGTTGTTGTATTTCTATCTGCTGGTCTTCGTGTTTTGTGATTCCCCCTCCCCAGTTCTTTCTGTTTTGTTGTTTCCATGTGCTGCAATATCCACTATCCAGCGTTTTTTTTTTGTCTTTCTTATCAACAGTTGTTAAATCTAGGATATGTGGCAGGTGCTTGTCTGTTTGTCTGGGATTCTAAAATCTCAGAGCATTTTAGCTTGTTCATTTTCCCCCATCATATTCCCAAACGGCATGTTCCCCATTATTTTTCATTGTTGTCTGAAGACATTGTTTGAATCTTTGCTTAGTACAGAATCTTATTCTCCTGAGATTATAAAATTCAAATACACCTTAAATTTCTTGTCTTAGTTCGGTCAGTTGATCTGCTCCTTCATAGATCAATAACTATATTGAGCATTCTTAGGCAGTGCTTTGAAAGAATCATGCAGGAACTTAGCAAAACATCATCAGGAAAGTAATTTCCTGAAGCAATGGAGTGCAAAAATTAAACTGCTAATTAGGAATTTAATACAGTATTAACCTGAATGGTTAATCAACTTATAAGAGTCAAATTAAAAGAAAATTCCAGAACAAAAACTACTTTGTGGTTCTGTATTATCCCACTGTAATATAATTCTGAAAACTGGAAATTCAATTAACTGGAACAATGACATTTTGGGGCCAAGAATTTGTATTATATATATACACACTTCTAGAACCTAATGCTTTAAAATGAAAATGACATTGGTTTTGTTAAGAAGCCATTGCACTTAATCATAGAGAACTTTAACAACAAAACAGGGCAAATAACTTTGTTTACAACACATTTACTGTAGCACCAGGTAAAATATCAGAATTGTCAGAAATTAGAGGCAAATTACAGAAAAGAACTTCCAGCAAGTGTTCCTTTGCATCTATCACTTGTAAAGAGAAAAGGCAATTCCTTTCCTATTTGCAAACTTAGTTAGTTCCCAAACTTTTTTTTAATGATTCACCTGGAGAAGATAGGGAAAAGAAGAATCATCCATTGACATTAGAATGGCAAAGTTGAGATGCTATATTAATTTCACTAGCATTTTTTTCTTTATTTTAAATGATATATAGATTTTCTGAACATAAATACTGATGCTAACCCATATTTTCTCAATACTGTATGCAAGAATACTCCACAAAGTAGCTGACTTTCAGTGACACAATTTTTCTTTTTTGTCCTTTAAAAGTTTGTAATAGGTATGGAAACTGAAAACCATTTCATAATTTACTAAAAAGAAAAAAGAAAAGGCAACAATATTTGCCAATTAGAAGAGCTAAAGGACCAGGTTAGGGACAGATCATCATGGAGAAAATCTATGTTGCAAGATCCAATCTGGGTCGGTCACTGGGACAAGGGATTTAGCCTTCTGAGCTTTCAGACTCATGCTAGAGCCTCAGGAAACTTCTCTCTACCGGAATGTGTGCTTTGGCTATTATATGTGTCCTATTTATATGGTGCCTTCCAATGGTTGATTGGTGATTAGTTTCCTCCCTGTCTGTCCTACATAGTCATAGGGGCAATCCATGCAGGAGATCCAGTAGCTATGTAAATAAAAATCTTATGTTGTCCATAAGAGTAAATAATGAGTTAATAGCACATCATCAACATCATGCGCTATCATTATGAAACTGTGCAAAGCTCTCTGTGGCCATTGGAAGACTAAATAACAGGAACTAATAATATGTAAACACTGACCAAACCAACTGATCTCCATAGCATCTTATAACATTACTAACTTGTAGTTATTTTATCATGACAAAAATATTATCATTGTTGTTAAATGGGTAATTATTACAGATCAAATGAAACTATCAAATTTTCTTCATATTTCGAAGCCATAAAGTTGCCAGCAAAGAACTTTTATGAAGTCATGGTTATACTTAGTAGCTATTAGCATAAATTTGTCCACAGAGAAAGCAATATAAGGACATAGCAATTCAAATTAAGTTTTTTAAAATTAAAAAATGGGAGAATGAAGACATTTGAGCCCAACATGAAATTAAAATAATTTATTTTTAAAAAAGCTGGCTGAAATGTTGAAATCACATTTTGGATGGACACATGCACATGCACAAAAACTATATACAAACCAAATTTAAGGACAATGAGTTTTCCTATAGCAGCTTACAAATTAAGAACAATTATGCTGAGATAAAATATAAAAAAATTCAGCTAAACTGTCAGCTTGTTTTGACCCATGAATAAGTTATCAACGTTTGTTAGACATCAAAATTAACAGTATATCAAAATGACTGGCAGCAGCTCATATTCTAAGAGCTATGTTTAAGATTCCCTGTGCATTCTTATGAGTGATTTGAAAGAGTTTTTGTTCCCAACTTTGAATTTTAAGCTTCCTTGACAACTCTTACTTTAAAAAAAAATAAAAGACATCAGATGAAAAACAGGGTTCTTTATAAGGAGGTAGATGTTTCGTTGTTCCTATTCAAAAAATATAATGAAATTTCTATTTTTAAAAAGTTCTTCAGATATAAACCACATGTCCATAAAAATTATCTGTAAATGAATAAGAACAAGAGTATAGCATTAATATATTGTGCAATTATGGATTTTTATTGTTTTATTAACATCTCTCTAAATTAGTAAGAAAAAAGAGTTTGATTCTCCAACTGAAATAAGTTTATTTTCAAATTTTAAAAAAAATTGAAATAAAGACCAGAACATTTACATGTTGTATATACCTTTTAGTTGGTGAGATATTGTCCACACTATTTTGATTTACAAGGTGGTTTCTAGATTAGGAGTCTACCTTACCTAGAATAGTATTAGCATACGAGAAGTAAAACTGGGATTTGATTGTACTTGTTGAGACATACTGTCCCAAATGTGCCCAAACTCTCTAGTACAGCATTTACCATTAGCAGGGTAAGCATTTGGTATGGATACTATGAACTCTGGTAACTTAGTCAACACTTTCTTTCTCTTACTAAAAAGCATTATATAAAAACCTTGACCAAAGCTATGATGGTGACAACAGTGGTATACAGCAAACTGACCTGGATTCTAAGAAGAGCAAATATAATGACATAACATGTTGTGTAGCGGTGGGGAAGGATGTAACAGAACTCAATGAATTCTGTCTGTTCAATCATGAATAAAAAAATTCAGTGAGTTTTGCCCCATTTTACAACCTTTCTTGCCACAGTTGTTAAGAGAATCACTGCAGTTGTTAAGTTAGTAACACGGTTGTGAGGTGAATCTCGCTTCCCTATTAAATTTGCTTTTCAGAAGGTTGCAAAAGGTGCTCATATGACCGTGGGACAAACACGAGTCAGTTGTCAAGCAGCTGACTTTTGATCATGTGATCCCTGGGGATGTTGCAACGGATGTGTGAAAAATGGTCATAAGTCACTTTTTCAGTGCGGTTGTAACTTGAATGATCACTAAATGAAGTTGTAAGCAGAAGACTTAAACTGTATATCATTGGGAGTTGGGCATTAAAATGATAATTTTAAAAAAGTATCATCATCGGAATATCTGCAAGAAATAGAAAGAATTGGAAAGGCAACAAATTAGATCAAGTAATAGAAAAGGCACATTTCCTCGGCCTGACAAGATGACAACATTTAAAAGAAGGGACCTGGAATTGTTTAGGAATGGAGGGGAATGGCTGATGCCAAAGACTCAGTAAAGGTGTCATAATCCTGAAAAATTACCCTTTCCAATATAATTATTCTGTTTTGGCTACAATGCCTATTATTCTATTGGTGTGTCTGCTGCTGAAATAACATACCCATTGAGATCCAGCTGGCTCTGACGCCGTTGGCATTCTTGAAAGAAAACATGACTGGATTCTTGGGCATGTGGGCCCGGAAGTTAAGGGAGCCTGTGAGATGGGTGTCATGTATTGTTTGCTGTTGTCCTCAGCAGCCATTTTGTGCCCATGTATATTTTTGCTTTGTATAAAACTTCTAACATTTCTTTCTAGAAATAAGACAGTTGTTCCTTAAATTGTATTTTCATTTAGGCGTTGGCCCATTTTTCAACGAAAACAAAAAAAGAATTCCATCTGTTCACAGAGATGCATATTTTAGCAATGAAATTGCTTTTGTAGGTGTATTTTAAATTAACAGCTTGACTGTTTCTCTCACCTTCATGTATTTTGGGGGAAAGAACTTTGGAATACAATTCATATTACTAGGAAATAAAAATCCTTTATATTGCTTAAAATAGCATTTTTTCACTTAGTTAGCTCTTTCCTTTTTTAAAAAAATATTTTTTTATTTTTTTACAACAAACAAACATAAGAGCCTCTTCAATCCAATTATAATGTGTTGATGGGGTAGTTAGCTCTTTTCTTATTGCCTTCCATGTTAGAGAGCAACTGTCCCAGTCAGGAGGAGAATCAAGTGGGAAATTGGCATGAACTCACTATGTAAACAAATGAAGAACAAGGTCTGACCACTCATCTGAATGTCTTTGAACATTATCTAGTCTTTCCCAGGTGGCAACTGTCATCTGGGGAATTTTTTTTTTAAATTTGTATTTATATCCCGCCCTTCTCCGAAGACTCAGGGCGGCTTACACTATCTTAGCAATAGTCTTCATCCATTTGTATATTTATATACAAAGTCAACTTATTGCCCCCAACAATCTGGGTCCTCATTTTACCTACCTTATAAAGGATGGAAGGCTGAGTCAACCTCAAATTTCTGTATTATAAGCCGAGAACAATAGAATAGCTTGTTTGAACTCTATACGTGTGGGTCTGTTTGTTTGCTCCTGACAATTTACTAACCAAACTCACCAAAACATGGACAGCTATTGAACATTCTGTACAAGTCCATATCTTCTTTTGTAATGCAGCAACTAATTTTGATTATTAACTTTGTTGATGAGGCTGATTTCTCAAAGAAATAAATACTTTACACTCTAAATGTTGTACCTTTCTAATTTTTCTAGAATTCATTTTCACACAGGGAAATTCTTTTAATTCAAAATTTATATTTGCATCATCTAAATGGAATACTTTGAGTAATGTTTCTAGTTTGAAGTAAGACTGTAATATAATTGGAACAATTATAAATCTCTGAAACAAACTTGAATTGTAATATCGAACATTTTTATAATGGCTTGTTGCATATTGGCTACTGAAGCAGGATGTTGGCAGGGATACTATTCTAGTTTAGAAAGATCAAATGTATAGAAAAATAAGGCAGGATGCATAAGTGAAATGTGGTCAAACTCAATCAAAGTTTTAAAAATAAAGTTAAAAGGGCCATAAAGGTCATCATTAGATGAGAAATGTAAAACATTTTTCGTAAGAAATTAGACAAAAATTTTAATTCATAACTGCTGAAAGGATCATCCAGTGTTAGAATTATTACTGCTTTCTGCTTATATAAGTGTTAAGGATGGCTTACAGCAATAAACAAAGTAAAAAAAATTCGGGCAGTAAAATTAATACAATAGAAACAATATCAGCATTTTTAAAATTATGTTAGAGGACACTAAGTAAAATGATATAGGATATTTCAAACGGGAAAACCTTTTTACTTAATAGATTGACAACAGAACTACGTGATTCTGATTCACACAGGTAGGTATGCAGTATAATGAAGCCATTCACCTGGTAAATGCTGTCATAAACCAAATGGGCAAAATAATGCAAAGAATATTGACAGCCATCCTGTTTCCTTCATTGTGCCTTTTGTTCAAGCATAATGCAATAAAGATAGGAAAAAGGAAAGATACAATGCTGATCTTTGGAATTGCTCAGAGTGGAGGAGTAATGTATTGTTAAAGATGATTGATATATAAAACCCTTGAAAATAACAAGCACTTTGAGATTGAGCACTTACCTGCCTACTGGAAAGGGAAGGGGAGAGGAAAGGAACTGAGAAAAAGAAACTCTTACATACCCTTCCAGCCCATGCCAAACCCCCCCCCATACAATTCCCCAACCAGTGCCACCTGCTTGTCTTTCCTACCCTGTACTAATCACTGTGTGCTTTCCCTGACTCACGAAGCACCTCTTGTGCACCTCCATGGACATTCCCTGACCTATGCTAGCCCCTATGTACCTTCCCTGAACTGTGAAGCAACCATGTACCAGTGGTGGGATTCTACCGGTTTGGACCAGTTTGGGTGAACCGTTGGCTCCAACTTTCAGCTGTGAGTGAACTGGTTTCGCTCCGATTTTGAAGTGGGCCTGCCCGGCTGCCCCTGGGTTATACTCACCTATATTTCCGTTCCCAAAGCCCAGTTGATCAGTACCGTAGAGTAGATTGCTGCACCTCAGCTATTTTCCTTGCCATGCAGCAATGCAGAAGATGAGTTTTCTTCAAATTGCACACACGCACACAGCGAACAAGTTTTAAACCAGTAGGATCCCACCCCTGCCATGCACCCTTCTCAAGCCACTCTACTCCCTGTGTGCCTTCCCTAACCTGCATAGTATCTCTTGTACACTTTCTATCACCACTTCCCACCCACACCCCCTTGTGCACTATCCCTGATCAATGTGGTATCTCACACACACCCCTGTGACCACCATGCATCATTCTTGACCTTTACCTCCCCCCCCCAAATTCCTGACCTGAGTGACACAGCAGTCTGGACATCCTTGCTGACTTATGTTGCCCACCAGCATACCCTACTCGACCTGCACAGCATTTCTAGGAGTCTTTCACACACCTTTCCCAACCCATGCGGCATCTCTCATGCATCCCCACCTCTGGTTTCTGACCTGGCTCCCTCTCCCACTTACTTTCCTGCTGGCCTTCGACTTGGCAACTTCCTGCTGGTTTCCCTATTGACTTTCTCCCTGCAAGCTTCCCACAAGCAAAGTAAATTGGGAAGCCAGCAGAAATTCCAGGAAGGGAGGGTAGGTGGGTGGAGGAACAGAGTGACAGGAAGGGGGGGGGGAGAAGGTTGATTTCTAATGCTCCCTGACAGCTTCCCACAAGCAAGCTCCAAGGGGAAGCTGGCAGGAAGTTGGAAGTAATTCCAGCTCCAGCACTCACTTTTGGGGGGAGTACAATACTGGAATTAGGGCCAACAGGCTATAAATATTTACATAATCCAGTGTGAAACACAGCTCCCTGTGATTCGCAGAGGCCTGGTAAGAGTAATTGCCAAGATTCTGAATGCATGCTTAGAAGGAAAAGCTTTTCAGTATTCTAAACGGGAGGATTTGACTTGCAGTGTATTTGAGCAGTACTGTACCGTATCATTGCTAA